>NC_081410.1:229132914-229452914 GCF_030272615.1 Cryptomeria japonica | reverse complement strand
TTAAGTTGAGTTTTGCGTGTTATACGTTTTGTGTCTTTATTTATTCTTCTAGTGTTGTTTTATGCGAATTGCGTTTATAAATTAAATAGGGATAAATTATTATGGGTACCTTTTTATGGTTAAATTAATAAAGCAAGCGTGCTAGGTTGATTGATTTAAATTATTGTTTAAAATTTATCATATAGTGGGTTTATTTTTATGCCTTGTTTATTTATAAAGTCATTTTTACTTTTTTAAAAAAAGGGATTAAATAGCATGTTGACTTTGGTGTGTGAGAGGGAATTTTATTTCAAATGAAAAATGTAAATGTTTTAAGAAATTAGATTTTCAATTTTGATAAAAAGTGAATTTGTGCCCTAAAATAGATTTTTTTAGTGAAATTCTTTTTTAATTGGAATAGTTTTCAAAAGGGGGATTCTTCTCTCATTCTGGAGAAATTTTTCCTCTCTGCTAGTTATTGGGGGTTTTGGTGAAAGCTCTAGCATTTTTGGAAGGACTGGAAGCTCTTCTCAAATTCTCTTCTAGGATAGCAATGGAAGGTTGGAAATTCTAAAAAACCTCTGTTTGTTTATTTTCCTGTCAGTTTTTTTTTTTTTGTTTTCCTCTATGTTTGGGAAGAAAGAATGGATGGAGAAATCTGGTTTTCATGTCATATGTTGTTCTTTCTTGTCTGTTTGTTTTGTGTTTTGTGAATTTGGAAATGGGGATTTTAATTTTCCCAATTTTGGGAGTAATGGAAATGGGGGTTTGCTATTAAATTCAGTTTGTGTGTGAGTTGTTTAAAAAAAAATTGGTTTGAAAGGCCAAATAGAAACAAGATTATAAATTTTAATATTTCCCAGGAAAACAATTTAAATTTATGGATTTTTTTATTTTTTTTTATCCAGCTAGAACACAAGTTTTACCAATATGAGTTTGAGAATTTTGTTGTTTAAATACAACTCTTGTCTAATTTTTTTTATATCTCTGTTGAATTTCACAAAGAAGAGTTTTGAAAAAAAAAATACAAAGAAGAGGTTTTAAAAAAAAAAAAAAAATTGGAAATTTGTGGGGGGGCGTGGAGCCCAAACCCCACGATGTGGGGAGAGGGCACCCACAGCCATGGTGCCTATCTACCCATAGTTGTGGGGAGAGCCACCACTGTTGTGGTGTCCCCTCACCACAACCATGGAGCGGGGGGGGGGGGGGGGGGGGGGAGCTTTCCACGGCTGTGGAGGCTCCTCACCCCACTCCATGGGGGGAGCTTTCCACAATCGTGGAAGCCCATTCCTCTACGTTGTGGGTTGGGAGGTAAACCCTCCTCCCCAACATGGCTAAAGAGCATGTTGGTCATGGCTAATGTGTTCACAGGGTTTGTTAAAAATGTAGTTTAAAATGAATGATGATGTTTCGGTTATATATATATAGTGGTTTATTTTAAATTTAATATGAGGTTTAGTGGAATTATGAAGATTATCAGTTTAACACTGTTGAATAAATATAACGGTTTGGATATATATATATGTGTGTGTGTGTGTATAAATGTGAGCTTTGGAATTTAGAAAATATCAAATTAAATGTTAAAGATTGAATGGATATAATCGTAATTTATTTTGTGAAAATAAAGGCTATATGGATAGTCATCAATTAAATTTAGTTGATATGATTTTAATTGGAAAGATCTATTTTAACTTAAATAATTGTTTTAGTTTTCAAATGTATTTAATTGTTATTTTCATTAATTAGAAATTTGAATGCAAATGGAATTTGTTTATAGCCAAATTGGCTTTAATTGAAAAGATTTATATTTGTTTTAAATGATGGCTTATTTAGTCTACAAGTTGCTTTTATAGGGTGTGTGGTTTTTAAATCAAGCATTGTGTAAGTCTATTTGGGTGTATGTTTACTTAGACCCTTTTTATGTGTTATTACCTATTGTGAATTTTCTTATCATGAAGGAGCTAGTTTATTGAAAGAGCTGCCATTAGATAACATTACGTTCTAATTATATTTTGAATGATCGTTATGATTCCTTAATATGGATATGTTTAGAGTGAAAGTGTACTCTTTTGAGTATTTGCTCTAATTGGTGGATTTTGGTGTTTGATCTGAAGAGTCAATCTTGTGTTCATGTTGGTGTGTTGTTAAATGTGAGTCTATCATGCAAGATAATTGGTTAAGTGTTGATTGTGGTCATACTTGCTCTATTTTGGTTGTGGTCTTGTCTTGTGAATAGACCAGTTGTTCGTTTCACACCTCTAGTTGGTTAACCTTGCTATAAGGTTTGTATAACCAAGTTGTTCTTCAATTTTGTTTTGAACTCCCTGTGTTGGTTGGCTTTTGTGTTTTACCTTGGAGTTATTTGGAGGTTGTGTAGTGTCATAAGGAAGAGTGGCTTCTAAGTGGGGATTGAGGCCCAAAGTGGCTGCCAGGATAACCCCTTGGAAGTTGAGTAATAAGTGATAATTTAATTAATAAACTAGGGTTGGGTTTCAAACATTAATCAAGATTAATTGTGCCCCGCTCATGGTTGAGTGCTAGTACAAACTCGGGATGTAGTGGGAAGGCCTGGAATGGCAAACCATCTACCTTGTCTTCATGAAAGGTTTGTTGGGTCCACATGAGTCATGGATGGGGGCTAGGGGTTCAAGAGAGGCTACCAGGATAACCCAAGATTGGGCCAGGGCCTATGGAGGCCTGCCAAGATAACCCATACCAACTATGCGATGACACTCTTCCCTTATGTTCACTAGTGTGTAGTCTTTTGTTGGCTTTACTTGGAGCACTCTTGTGGAAGTCATATTTGTATGCTTATGCCTTATGTGATTACTCGGTGTACATGTTAGACCATGTGATGCTTGTTGTGGTTTTCTTGAGGGCCTTATTACTATCTCTTAGCACAGAGGGGTGGTTCCTTTTTGGGCCACATGGTTGGGTGGTAGTGCCACTTTCCATTAGGTATTTTGTTTGTGCCTTCTTGCGAGGGATTAGCTTCGCAGGTGCTCCAGATGTTCTCTTGGATTTGCTTCATCCCATTGTACCAGTTGGATCCTCTTTGTTCTTCTTGGATCTTATATGTATCTCTTGGACCTTATGTGGTCAGTTGTATCATATGTTTATGTGTATGCCTTCATGACAGTTGTAATTTGATGTAACCATTATGTATTTTTATGAGACTTGGCATTTTAAGTGCAATTGTAATATTTCATTATCCTTGTAAAATAAAAGCAATGTATTATGATGAGATTTAGATGTTAGGATTTCTATCTTTAATTAAATTCATTAATGTAAAATAATTGAATGTTTTATTATAAATGAAGCATAGAAATGTTAGTGTAATTAAGTTCATAATGGGTATATATATTTCTTAAGTGGATTAATTTATTTTAAGTAAGAATTAGTTTAATTAAGTAATCCATGTTGCGAAACCCTTTAGGAGTTTGAGTTAAGTCTTCCACTTGTGCAACTTCTATTGCAATGTTATTCCATACGTTTGTGTTCAGTATTTTTTTTTTTTTTTAAATTGCACTTTTTGAGTGTTTGTAGTTGAATTCTTTAGGGTTTGTTGATGGGGCATTACATGCAATGAGGAATGTCTATTCTCGTATTTAAAGTAGGCACTAACTACAACTTTCTTGGAAACCATCTTTAAAAATAATTAAATTAAAAATGAGGGTACAAGATTTTGTCTAAGCAGAAAATGGTAGGACTTTGGCTAATTGGAAAAATTCTTATGACTACTTAGAGAATTCTAGAAACATGAAAGGATTGATATCAAGTCCCTTCAAGATGGAAATATTTGTGAGTCTATCACTATATGCATAACTTACAAAAGTAACATTAGTAACAATATATACCACCTCCAATTATTTGCATATGAAAGATACCAATAATTGGAGGTGAATGTCACATACCATTTTTAATCACTTATTTTAAACATATTGATCATGATTAAACAATTATCAAAGGTGAATAAAGTTGATATTTTAAACATTTCATGATATTTTGATAATGGATATATTTCAAAATTCTATTTTTTTTATGATAATTCAATGTGCAAATTGATATCCTATTTGATCTAGGATTTATGATCTTTATAACAAACTAACTATCATTCATAATGATGTGAGGTAAATGTAGGAAAGTATTTCCCCCTTCAACATGTTGACAAGGAGCATCATTTATGAGATATATCCCAATAGAGAGACAGTCAAACCTGGTCAACCAAGAACATCACACACCTAAATGAGTTGGCAATATGATGTATGTTGATGCATGATAGATAAATAGGTGTAGGTTAGGTTGTCAAAATATAGTTGCAATAAATTACTATAAAAATTTATTTGATATTGAAAAGCTAAATTTGTATTGATCATTATCAAACATGAGGATAATTATGTTGACACATGCAACATCATCAATTGTATCTCTATAAAATTTTCATCCTCACTTAGGCCTCACTCTAGCGTTTTAGCCTTTCATGTTTTGACCATGTTTGATTCAACTCACACCAGCTTCAAACTACAATCTTCACCTAGCATTTGGTCTATGGACCTTTGTTTAGCCCTGATAGGTTGGACAAAGGTAGCCCAAATAATGGTTCCCTCGAAGCCCCTGTCCCACTTAAAGGGGGCCAATTTTGGTCCCAACAATTGTCATAAAATTTGTGTGGGAAGTCCCTTCCCATGTCTGTCTGTCATGAAATTTCAAACATGTTTGATGTAGTAAGGTATAATATCAAACCTTACCCCCTCATTTGAACAAGTCCATTGATCCTCTCCACATGATTCAAGTCTTGATTCAATTAAAATCAAGTGAGCAAGCAATAAAGTATTTTCAAGACATTGAAAGAGAGGTCAACTATTTAAATTTCAAGCATTCAAGATGGTATCCATAATCAATACTTTATGAAGACATCCTACATCCTACATGACAACAATGACCCTTGCATGACCACTTTAAGAAAAGATTCACCAAGGTATCAGATTCCATTGCCATCAAATGGCATGCTTTTCACTTCCATTTTATTTCAATTATAAGGTTAACTCCATGCCAGGGGTTTGACTTAGGGAAACTCCTATCCCCAACATATTTCTCTCATTTGTATGTGGATCTTGGAGGTTATGAATCTATAATATAGAATTAGGTAAAGTAGACAAAGATGATGTTGGAATCCAAGAACTCTGAGAGGGGGGGTGAATCAATGTTTTGCCAGTATAATCAATTTTAACCTTATTAACAATGCAATTCAGTAACCAGTAAACATGAAAGAATATAACAACAAATAGAAATGAAGCAACCACAAGAGCATACACCATAACACAATGATTTATACGTGGAAAACCTCAAGGAGGAAAAACCATGGTGGGATTGGAGACCCACAATATCTATCCACTGGCCAAATGAATAAATATTACAATAGGGGCATGCACATGCAGGAAGGCCAACAACCTAGAGCACATTGCTCATCACAAAAGGAACCTCACTAACTACAAACACCACATATGGAGTTACAAACAAAATTCTAAACTCTCAGAGGGCATCTGCTATGTAGGATGAGTTTCAGTTAAAGCACTATCTATACCAATTTACATTGTGTCCTTCCTTACTGGTATCTTACTTCACTTCCCAAACCTCTAAACCAAAATCCAAGGCCGACTATAGAATATTACATTCGCATTATGTCGGTCAATATTTCTCACACAACATCACATTACTATATCCCATTACCTTATACATCATCCAAATAACCTAATCGGACTGACTTAAATACCCTTCCAAAACACAAACATAAATCCCTTATGTCGGCTTACAATGATATTACAATTTATTTACATTTCGGCCTAAGCAAAAATACATTCATTAAACTCAAAGACCGATGCCTTTGATCATTGTCATGTAGACCTGTTGGATCAATCTCCTGTGTCAGCCTCGTATATCGGTTCCTATATTGTCAGTTTCCCTTTTCTATCGCTATCAGTTTCTTGTGTGTCAGATGATTGAATGTCAGTTGCCAGACAATGAATACCAATGAGTATCGGTTAACTGACCAACCCAAAATGGTGTGTGTTTCCATCAATGACAACACAACTAAGCCAAATGAGTGTTAATTGCCAACAATCTCCCCCTTTGGCATTGATGGCAACACTCATGTGAAAAAATGGATTGTTGAAGTGATGTTTTGGTTCCCTACCAAAAACTCCAAAACTAATCTCAAAAATTGTTGGAAGACTTCTCCCCCTGAGTTATACATTACTTCTTATTTCCCAATCATTTTTCACATCAACCTCCCCCTTTGACAACAATGCCAAATCTGGGGCAAATGAATGAAAGAATGAGATCAAAACTGTGATTACCGGACCTAGACGAACTTGAAAATATTTGGGTAAGCATTCTTCAAAAATCCTAAGTATGCATCCCAACCTATCTTCAGTGTTCTCAAACTAGATACAAAACCATTAAGACTATATGCATGAAGCTCTTCTTCTGATAGGTCTGTCGGAGTAGGTTTATTCATTAACTCTATCCTTTCCCTCTTGTGAAGTAACAGAGTGTTCAACCGGGGACTCACCAAACCTCTTAAGTCTCTTGCATGCCAAATTAGCCTATCCATGTCCTTCTCTAATCCAAAAATCTCAAAACATGTTATCAAATATAACCATCAATGGTATTGGTCAGTGTTTGATTACCATCAAAATTATTAGCCAAAAGTTCTAACTGGGCCTTTGCCACTTTCAATTTCACTTCAAGGTCCGATTGAAAATAGGGCATGGATGATCCTTGGTGTTGATAATAAAATGGGTAGCCACACCTGTCAGAGCAGAAGATGATCCAGAAGCCATTGCAAACATAGGATAGCTCAAAAAATTGATAAAATACCTCACAACCTTCACCAGTGAAAACTCTTGAAAATCCTCTTGAGAATGCATTGGAATTTGCTTGAAATGATTTTGAGCACCTTGAATCACCTTCAACTTGCTCTATTTTTCTCTAAATGCAGTGTGATCGAAAATGATCCAATATTTCTCTTTTATTATGTGAAAACCCTAATTTCTCATTGTCATTAATGCATGCCAGCATATCATACCGGATTGAAAATCCATTATCTCAGCACCGGTTAATCTCTAGACTGTCTTCACCAAGATCTATAACAGGATTTGAGACCTCTATCAGGGGAAATGCAAGATCTGTCAATAATATGCCTCCCCCTAAGGCTAATGCCTTAGTTACCAGATAAGTTTCATGTCAGTGCAGGAACATTCTTCTCTATCGGTTGAGTAACCAGGTTGATTGTCTTTGCCGATTGATCTTTAGATTTCCTAACCCATTTCCTCTCATGCTCCTTAGGGATGTCTTAAACCTTTTGTTTTCCTTTTTCATCATTTCCTACCGGATTGTTCTTTCTTCTGCAATATTTGGTAATATGTCCTATTTTATTGCATGTATAGAAAGTGACATTATTCTCTTGAATTGCCTTGTTGAGTCCTTGACCATTCTTTTACCTACATTTAGTAGCCATATGTCCAAACATTCCACATGCATGACATCTGATATTCATTCTACAAGCTTTTGTCCTATGACCATACTTATTATATGTTGAAAATTGACAGGAAACTGCATTATTATTATGATTTTCTCTATTTCTACATTGACTTTCTCTATGACCAAACTTATTACAAGCAAAGCATCTACCATTAAATTTATGTGCATTGGGTTGCCTTACCAATGATTTCTAATGTTGGTTGTCTGGTGGATTTCCCTGATTTGCAATGTCAGAGCTTTCTCCATGCTCAAATCCAAGACCTCTAGTGTCTCCAGTGTCTCTTTGATCCTTTAATAATTCATCACAAGCCTTGCAGAACTAACCCTAAACTTTTCTTTGTATTCATTTACTGCATCCAGATCACTTCTTAGGATTGATATCATTCTTTCCAATTCTTGCTCATTGTTCTGTTATTGCACCAACTCAGTTCTCAACACATCATTCTCATGTGCCAACCTAATGCAGTCCTTTGATCTGTTTTTCAGAGATTTGCTAAGTTTTCCTTCATTCTTCTTCTGGTCTTCAATCTCCTTGGACATCCTCATAGTCATGGCTTGCATTTTATTCTTCATCACACCATTCTCCTGACTCAGCTTTTGACATTGTTCCTTAAGAGCATCCTTCTCTTCATCATCTGACTTTTACAAAAGTTCTTTCCTTTTAGCTTGAATAGATGACAACCTCTCCTACAAGGTAAGAATAAATTCCTTTGCAGAGTTCAATTCATCTTGAAACTTCAAGTTCTTCATCCTTTCTACATCATAGTCTTCAAGTGCTACTTAAAGTTGTTTATGTAGACTCATCTCCATGGATTTCAGAGTCAGGATCTTCCTCAAGTTGTTAGACTTACTCCAAGGCACCAGGCTCTGATACCAATTGTTGAAATCCAAGAACACTGAGAAGGGGGGGTGAATCAGTGTTATGCCGATATAATCAATTTTAACCTTATTAACAATGCAATTCAGTAATCGGTAAACATGAAAGAATATAACAACAAATAGAAATGAAGCAACCATAAGAGCATACACCATAACAAAGTCATTTATACATGAAAAAACTCAAGGAGGAAAAACCACAATGGGATTGGAGACCCACAATATCTATCCACTAGACAAATGAATAAATATTACAATAGGGGCCTACACATGTAGGAAGGCCAACAACCTAGAGCACACTACTCATCACAAAAGGAGCCTCATTGACTACAAACACCACATATGAAGTTACAAACAAAATTCTGAACTCTGAGAGTGCATCTGCTATGCAGGATGAGTTCTGGTTAAAGCACAGTCTGTACCGGTTTACACTGTGTCCTAGCTTACTGGTATCTTGCTTCGCTTCCCAAACCTCTAAACAAAAATCTAAGACCGACTATAGAATGTTACATTTGCATTATGTCGATCAATATTTCTCACACAACATCACATTAATATATACCATTACCTTATACATCATCAAAATAACCTAACCGGGCTGACTTAAATACCCTTCCAAAACACAAACATAAATGCCTTATGTCAGCTTACAATGATATTACAATTTATTTATATGTCAACCTAAGAAAAATAAATTCATTAAACTTCAATACTGATGCCTTTTATCATTTCTGTGTAGACCTGTCAGATCAATCTCTTGTCTCGACCTCATATATCGGTTCCTAGATTGTCGGTTTCCCTTTCCTGCCAGTGTCGGGTTCCTTGTGTGTCGGATGACTGAATGTTGGTTGCCAAATAATGAATACCAGTGACCAACCCAAAATGGTGTGTGTTGCCATCAATGACAACACAACTCATCCGAATGAGTGTCAATTGCCAACAAATGATTAGATCCATTTTTTGCAAGCATGAAAAGTGGAGGATAGGGCTGCCCCATATACTTATGTTTGAAAAATTTTAGATGAAACTTTTGGGATAGGGCTGCCCCATATACATCTTTGTATTGCCCATTGCAACTCAATCAAATAGAGTAGAGCCCAATCAACATTTAACCCTCTTCCTAATACAATTGAGGTTGAATTTATTAATCTAACATCTTAATTTAATCGCCTTGTCGAATAAGTCTAGTTCCTAGTTTGCATGTCTAAGCTTGTAAACACCTATTTCCATCCATTACATTTTAGTGAACCCGACACAGTGCTTGCATTAATTCTTATTTTCATTTTCAGATCCTTTTTGTTTGCATTTAATTAATTCAAATTTGTAATATTTTCTTAAATACATCATTTATGCACTTAAATTACATAAAATTTCAAGGTCTAATTCACAAAAAACCCTAAATATTTTGATAATATTGACTTGTGGGTGCTTAATTTCCTATTTATATGCTCATATCTAATTATTATGAAATATTATTTTCAAATTTTGAAGCACTAATTGTTTATTTTTTTTATTGTATATTTCTTAATTCATTGGTTAATCAATCATTTTATTAGAAAATTATATTATTTAATCATATATTTTTCTTGTATTATCAATTGCTTGAGGGGTATTGTGAGTACAAATCCATTCATTTAGGCTTGTCTTCTTTGTGTATAAATTTTACTACCCTCTCTCTTACATCCAATATCCCGGTGAGAAGAAGTTTTAGAATTATGGTTTCCAAAATTTAAATACTAAGGGGTACGAGCTTAGGTCAAATAACCTAGTCTATGGGAACCTGGGTAAAGCCTCTATTCCTACACAAGGCATACCTAACATTATGGAGAATTATTCCCCCCACATTTCTCATGATGAGGATGACTCATTAACTTGAGTAACTATTGACCAATTGGGGAAGCTTGAGAAGGAGTTGGATAAGCTTTAAAAATGGATGGGTCAAGAATACTAGAATAGTGAGGTGATCCCCTTTATTAAAGGTTTGAGGAGAATGATTCAAAGTGATGAAATTGGTGTGGAAGTATTGTGTGGAATTTATCATATTATTTACTCTAATGTTATTCCACTAAAAAATTGTGTCGAAGCTCTTGGTATTTTCAATCTAATGACTCAATTTGAGAATTCCATTCCTATTACTACAACTTTTCCTAAAGTTCCTACATATACATCTTCCATCATGGCTACCTCTACATAAAATGTTAATATTACACATGCTAGTAATGGGGGAATTCTATCAATCAATACTCCTATATACCTCCTTCCACTAGCCTTTTATTTGTGTCACAACCATATCTAGTACCCACCTACCATAATGTTCCACCTTCCTATTCTGAAACTCCACCTACTTATCCTTATGTTATGTTAGCAATGTCAAAATTCATGTGGTTCCCACTTAAATTTTACCATAAGCCTAGTTTCAATACTTCCAAAGGGTCGTGTTCAAAATTCTACCTAAGTCCCTTTTAGATAAACCTTTACCCTCATTTGTGAATGTTGTAATTTGTCTTTGAACCCTGATAGTCAGTTCATAGTCATATTAATTACAATTAAGGGTTCCCATATTGTTGAAATCATCGACCCTAAGTGTTAATTTTTTGGTCTAAATTTCTTTATTTTTTTAATCTTTTGATGTTAAATGTTTTATTATTTCCTAGCACAATGGTCCCACACCCCTTTGTTAGGAATTTTAAGTCTCCATGTGCATTAAACATTTCATTAAGTAAGTCTTACCCAATCTCTTGTGGGGAAGAATCTCTTACTTGTTTGGAACCCGCAGGAATGTGGGGTATGTGTTATATCATGGTTCTTTGCACCCTACACCTTCACAGATGTGTTTGAGTTTAAGGTTTTGAGGCTGCGAGAATGCAGGTAGCATAAGGTGCACAAGGATTTTCTCACCTGTGTCCTCGCGTTATGGATATCAAGGAGTATGTGAAGGTTGTAGGAGTTCAGGGTGAAGGCTTTAATGTGTGGTTAGAATATCTACCACCACATGTCCTCGTGAAGGTAACGATGTAGCCTAAAGATTAACCATAGGAGCATGAGGTATACTTAGACATGGTCAAGTGGGCCCAGATAAAGGTGATAGCAATTGGAAAGTGTGACATGGTGGAAACAAAAATTCTATCTCACAAAATTTAATTGAAAGGATTGATCTTAGTCATCTATTTGTGTCTATTGTAATCATTGAACCAAGTTTAAAATTAGATATAGCTAGCAAATTTAAAGTTTTTGCATGCTTCAAATTAATGCAGACAAGACATTAGTGGGAATATGGTTTAGTGGCCATAATTTTGCAAATGTAGGCTCTTTTCTCACATTGCATCCAACAATTTCATATGAATTGATCTTTGCAATTATGAAGGATGTCTCAAACAATCAATTAGGGCTTTTAGAGCGACATTTAAACCAATAAGTCCTTGAATCATCTTTGTATTATTCTAAGATCAAATTATAGGCATGTGTTCGGCTTCTATACTTTGCAATAGTTAGGGTAGATAAAAATAAAGTGAAACTATAGAAAACCTATATTGACCAAATTCCAATGAAATGGGAATCCTCGAGTAGGAAAAAGGAACCTACGCCCAAAAAGGTTACAACACCATGAAAAGAAAAGCAACCAACCCCTAGTAGAAAAGATCCTCCAGTTAACCCAGTTGAAACCACTAGCCAACAATATGTCACACCTTAAATGGCTTTAGTTCCATATAAGAGCAAGGAACCAACCCTTACTGAAGTTGAGCCCACTACTAGTATAGTTGAGGCCACTGGTGAAATGGAGAATAAAAGGCCATTTAATCAAGATATACTAGATGTTTCCCAAAATATATCATGGATTTGAATAGAAAGAAGGAATTTAATGATTCTTGTGCCAATTGTAGAGATTCCCTCATACCTATTTTAGGGTGGAGATTGTTTACTTAATTCTACACAAATAGGGACATGCCTATCCCATTGTCAAACCCATGGTATTTTGAAATGGCTAGATTGATTGTTCCTATTTTCTTCATTGAAGTGGATATGATTAGATTTTTATCAGTGAGGTATGATAATGCCACTAGAATTTTCAAGACGAGTAATGATGTAGTGTTAGTAGACATCAAAAGGATTCCAATCATTGAGTGTTTCTATCTTACTAGACAAGCTCTAACTGAAATTAACCAGGTAAAATTTGAAAAGGGTTATGAGTTAAGGAGGAAAACACCCCATTATAGACAGAGATAATGGGATAATAGAAGGGTGCCAATTTATGATTCAAAGAAGGAGTCTTTTGAGTTGGGAAAGTTTTAGAATTATTTTTTTAACATATACTATGCATTATGCTAGATATTGGGAATTGATGCATAATATATAGTGCCATCCAATTTGATGTTGATGGATACAAGAATTCAAAATCCAGATGTCAATATAGAATATGACTTTGGTTCATATATTGAAGGAAAAATTCATCAAGCATTGATGAGGGTCTAGGAGAATGGTAGTGTGGTTAATTTCAAGCATTATTCTCTTTTCTGTCATTTGATTTTGTACCAAATTAGGTATGAGTGGATTGATAAGTTTAAAATAAAATGCTTTGATGATAACAAAAGAGCACTACCTGTACAGTGTTGGACTCACAAATGAGACAGTAAGTGCACATCAAATGACTATGTATAATTTCATCATCATTTTCTGAAAAAGGTGGTAAGTTGGTGTAGTTTTGTTTTAGAAAGACAACCTCTCAAGATGATGGAGTTGTTGTGGCCAAAAGTAGAAAGGCTTTATTTGGTTGTTGATTATAAGTTTGATGATTGTGTAGGACTTCAACAATGGTTAAATAATTAGGTATGACACCACAAATTTGGGATGAAACATCCTAACTAAGTAGCCATCCAATTCACTATTGAAACTCATTTATCTATAAACCCAGGGACATGAAACTTTAAATGGATCAGCACTATGTGTGCACTAGGAGCTACTTGGACTCTATTAATCTAGACTACCTCAATGAAATGCACAAAAAACAAGTATTGCAAAGTAAATACAACCTAACAATCTTCTAAGTATATTCTAATGATTGAAACATACTATAAAATGTTACTCAATGGAGGAGTTTTAGTAATTAGAAAGGAACTAAATTGTTCTACCTCGGCTGTAGGAACAGACTTAGAATGGAATTTCTCTAGCTATAGGAATAGTTAACAACTGGAACTACAACTAAAAACTAAATGAAATATATCTAATAATTGAATAGATGGAATCCACACCAAGTGGCCCTCCTTGGATGAGTCTTCCCAAACTCCAACTAAACTAAGATACTCAGAGCACCAGGTTATCCACGATTTTATTTAGATAGATGATAATATTTGTAGATAAACATTCTTTATTTAGATACTGGTATTTTCAGTAGAATAAATGATTAAATATATCCATCCTTTACCTCGCTTGTGAAGAATGGGTGATGAATTTATAGAAAATAGAACTGTAATTGATCCTAACTACTTGGCTGAGCAACTCCAACTAACTAGGAGGATGTCAATTTATTAAAAATATGAAACATGGAAATAGAAAGCTTGAGTTCTAGTTGTTGGCCTATTTATAATTATTGTCATTGATGTCATTAATGTCATATTTTATCTGGTATGTATGTATGTGGTTCGGTCCATAAAGTTTGCTTCATATATGCAATATTTCTTTATTATGTATGCATAGTTTTGAGGTACAATATTCACCTTTACCCAAAGTTGTTTTTGGGTCTGGTCTTATCCAGATGCGATGATAGCACATGTCTCAAGATGCTTTAGATTTGTTCCTATTTGGATATATTGGGAAGCATTTTATACTTGTTTCTTAATGCTCTCAATGGAAGCCAACACCGCATGAAAATACTTCACTTGTTGTAGCATGTGGATAAGTTCGGTCTCACCCCTTCCCGTTGAGTCGACTTGTCAAACAGTTTGGTGTGGATATATATTGGCATAAGTCTTATGTGTTAAAGGTATATTTGTTGAAAACAACTATTTTGTGTACTATATGCAAAAATACTATATATGTATATTTTTGTGTGCAAATCAAGTATAGTGAATGTATGAGATAGCTTATGTACTTCAAAGGAACTGTAATCTACACATATGTTAGATGCAACTACAACAGTTCAAATTTTGTATACTCCATAATCTGGTTGTAAGCCCTTTTTTTATATTTGGACAGTGGGTCCAACTAGCAATGAGACAGACTAGTAGTTAGTCACCCCTTGTACTGTGTAATTGGTTACATATTGCATCATTCCTAAGAGAATTATCTCTCTGTGGTTTTTTCCATATTAGGTTTTCCACATACAAAATATGGTATTATGTGTTGTGTCTATTTTTTTCATTGTATTTAAATTATGTTATGTGATTGGTTAATTAGAAGTTTCAATAATTTCAAGGGAATATTGATTTACCTCTCCCCACGCAGTATTCTGGATATTCAACAATTGCTATCAGAGCCCAAGTGCTTTAGAAGAGTTTAACCACTCACAGGAGATCTAGAAAGTTGAACTTATGGATTTGAATGATGATATGAGAAATTCTCTTGAAGAGCTTGACGCAATAGAATCTAAAAAACAAAGATCTGAAGGAGAATGTCCAAATAGCTAATGAATGCATCAAGAAGCTAAGAGAGCAGATCCAAAAGTTTACGATATGACACAAAGAAGTTAATGAGGAGCTAAAAAAAACAACCAACACTATTGCAAATCTGAGAATCAAAGATGAAGATAATAAGAAGACCAAAGAATACTTCAACAAAATGGTGAAATACAAATCAGAAGAATGTGAGAGGCTAAAGAAAAAAGTAACATCTCTCAAAGTATATCTCGAGAAAACAAAGAATCAATAGAACAATATTGAATCAAGTAAACCTGACATAATGACGAATGCAAAGGAAACTCGAAAAACCAAAGAAGGAATCGAAGGATGAACCTGGTGGAGGTTCACAGCCCAAAGAAGATTCAACTCGGGTAAAAGTAGCAATCACCGAGGAAGAAAAAGGTAAGTCTCTGGTTGAGCAGGAGGTAAGTATTAAAAACACCTCCTTTAATGACTCTTGCTACAAATATAATAGAGTATGACATAAGGTTGTAGAATGTAGTAGTATAAATCAAACTTCTAATCCATTTTTTGGTAGATGTTACACATGCAATAAATATGGTCATAAAGATAATCAATTTAGGAATCCAATTGCAAATCATAATAGACATAATTACTTTAAAGGAAGATGTTATACATGCAACACTTTTTGACACAAAGAGATAACCAATGCAAGTCAAAACAAAATTCGGCAAACATCAAGTGTTACAACTACCAAAAAACTGAACATATGGCAAGATAGTGTAGAAGCAATGAGGTTCAAAATCAAACCAAACCGGTAAAAAGGGTCAATGTGGAAGATGTCAAAGATAAAATGAAGAATATTTAGAGAAAGAAGGAGACCACAGATACATTAACATCCAGCTCCAATGCAGACACCTCATCCAAAAATTAGAAAGTTTGTGGCTTGGGCCCAGGGGGAGTAATCTAAAAGCATATTCTTATCCCCAACCAAAGTAGTATGAGGTTGTAATATAGGCATAAGAGAGCTCGAAGTAATCTGGTCATCAATGTCATAACTCATCACAAGATCTGTCAAGTTGTTGCGAAAGTCGAGAATGTGAAAGACAACTCATGCACATTTAATGTGAAGCTCTTGAAAAAGGAATATAAGGAGAATGCCTCAATTAATATCAATTTACCTCAAATTAAAAAGAATTTAAGAGTTGTGAAGGTGGTTAAGGCAACCAGTGAGATTATGGTTTCTCTAGCAAGGTTCGTTCAGGGTTAACAGCTTACAGAATCAGTGATCACGGATGCTCCCACTGTCATTGATGTTACCTCCAAGCCCTGACATGTATTCATGAAGATGCCATATAAAGCGATAGAGACTGTTCCAGTTGGAGCATTTTCAAACGTAATGATTGGGATTGTTTTGGCAAAAGATGTTAGGTCCTACATCCATGTCAAGCTGGAAGAGTTTAGTCATCACAAAAAGATGCTAGATTTATGGACCAAGAAGTTGGCTAATGAACACGGCTAGGCAAATCCTGAATTTGCTACCTAGTCTAGAAAAATTTGAACGCATAGAATAATTTTCCCAATTTTTGTCATGACAACAAGTGGGTTAAGTTATCCATGAGAAAGTTCCATGACGGGTTTCTCCATTTAGATCAAACTCACATGATAACCAATGATGTAATGAAGGCCATTACTAGTCTGAGTGATTCCGATGGGATTCCCAAACCAAAATTTGTCAAGAAAAAGGTTGTTATGGACTTGACCAGTGTGATATTTGACAAAGGCTCTTTGGTAATTGATAATATCTGAAATCTAGTGGTTAAGTACCTATCGATGATGGTAAAAAATAAAATCTATTTCACAAATAGGGAAAATTCTATTTTAGCCACTGTAATTCACATGGCATATGAGATGGCGAAGCTAAACAATAATTTCAACCTCTGTTAAATCCGATGTTAGTATTTTGTGGATAATTTTGTTCAATGTAGAGAGAAAAAACACTCATTCAAGTTCGAAAGCCTAGCCTTGTATGTCTTATTCTATTTACTACAAGCATTACCCGGCCATGGTAGGGTTTTATTGTATTTGGACACTCTGATAGACCATCAGATTGCGGACAAGCTTTGAGGTTTTATCAATGAAAAGAAGAGAGAAGAAGAGTTTGTACGCTTCTTTACCATTTTTTAGATGAATATGCAGAACAAAGACAAAATTCTGAAGGAAATTATTGTTAAGTATAAGAATGATATTACATTTGTAATCATGACTAATAAATGCTATATGGAAGTGGTGGTGCCCACAAAATTTTACGTCCCTCTATTTGGATATAAGTTGATTCCTAATATGCTTGAAGGTGTAACCAAAGTTCTCCTGGAAAGTCCGATCCATGAGTCTCAAGAATGATTTGGAGAAATCTTTGTAGGCCTGGATGGAGCTCACCAAGAAGGACCAAGAAAAGGCAGTAAAAAAGGTAATTCAAGAATCCTTGAATAAAGTGAAGCTGACTGAAGAAGAAATTTCTAGAGTTAGGTGTTCTAGAAGCCTTGGTGCATCCAGAGCAGCTAATGTTGCTCAAAAGGAGCTCCCCACATCGAGTTCTCTAAAGAAGAAGGAAATTGAAATCAAAAGGAAGACCATTATTCTTGAACTTGAAGAAGAGGAAGATGCAGAGAAGTATTGGATACATGTCCGAAAATCCAAAGGAAAGAAAGTTAAGAAGTCGCTTGATCCAAAAAGCTTATGTCAATCCCTTTCTCAAGGCACAAACCCAAAAGAGGTAGGTAATTTGTTCACTGGAGCTAATGTTGAGGATAAAAATAATATAATTAAAGCCTTTAAAATGTATTGTGTGGAGTATGATGCTATAATTGATCAATTTAGAAATGATATTCCAAATGATTTGTATGAAAAGTTAATGAGAAATGGGCAAATTGCTAGATAAGAGGAACAAACCATTAAAAATCATGTATTTGAGTTAGTTGGTTCAGCCCTCTCTCATGATAATAAGGTTACTCTTATTGAAGCATGCAATACTAAGTTGCAAACCAAGAGGACTCTAGACAATCTTATGCTAGGTGAAGTCCATGCCAAAGAAAAACTTAAGAATGAGATCCTGGAAATAGTCATGCCAATTGATAAGAACCTTTGTTTGTTCCCTTTTTTTGACTTTGGTATCTCTATCGATCTACTTGAGAATGTGCCAGTTGATTCCAGTGTCACTCTGGTAGATAATCCCTCTAATAATCCTATTAATGACCCAATAAATGATGTGTTTGTCATGGAAAATACTATGGATAATGTTATGGATGGTAGTATGGATATTCCCGAAACCTCTGAGGTTCCTCTAATTAACTCTAAGTCCTACAAGGGAAAAGAGATTGAAGGTTCTATTGATAATAAAGTGTCTGGTAATATTGAAAGGAATGAACATGAACCTAAATGTAATATCCCATTAGAAGTTAAAGCATATAATCTGGAAAAAGAGTCAGCATGCGGGTATCTATAATTGGAAGAAAATATTCTTTGCTCTTGTAATCCTCCCACCTTTGACATCATCTATGCAATCAGATGACTTTTCTAACGTTTATTCGATTCAAAAGCTTGAGATTGGAGAAGCATGTATTTCATCTACTAAGTAAGATTTTCAAAAGAAAGACAAGATTATTGAAGATCTGTTGGCAGTACTTCATGCTACAAGGCTTGAGTGTCAATTGGATCTGGACACTCCCAATGCAAAAAAATGCAAGATGTTAATCAGTTCATTAGATAGTCATACAGATAAAATAAGAGAAAAATATGAAAAGGATAAAGCTGGTGACAGAGAAAAACTCTTACAAGAATTCAAGGCTAAATGTGAATCAACACGTCTTTAGCTTTCACAGCTTATCTCTCAAGGCTAGTCTTATTTAGAAAATGGTGATATATTATTTGCTTTCAGTCTTCAGTGGCCGAATGTCACCAAAAGAATCAAAGATAAGATGAACATAATTGAAGATAAGATCCGACAAGTACATGCCAATTTCAAACTATCTAAGGATTTATCTGGCTTCAGAAGATCAAAGATTGAGGAACTTCATGAAAGGTACTATGAATTGTAGCAGCAAAAAGATAATATCATTCTTCCCTTAGTTAAACTAAGAGATTTGAGCAATGAAAGTGTTTCCTTTATGAATAGAGCCCTCTCTCATGCCACCTAGTTCTCATACTCTGATCCCAGTTCCATTCAAGAGGCAAAATAGTTGCATGCATCCCTGTAGGTGCACATAGAGTTTCTGATATAAACTACTTCTCACTAGGACAAGCACAAGGATGCTTAAACCACTCACACTCAGAACCTTAAGAAATCCTGTGGTAGGCAATGATTATCTTCGTTAGGGGAAGTTTCAGTTTTTATTTTATAAATCTATTTAATCATTTGTCATTGTTGTCAAAGGGGGAATAGTAGGAGTTGTTAGCAGGTGTTAATTATCTTTTTTTATTTCATGCAAAACTTTCAGACAAATGATATTTCCATTATTATTTCAGCAAACTAACACTGTATAACTTTATATTTCTATCAATGACAAAGGCGAAGATTGTTGGCCTATTTTTCATTGTTGTCATTGATGTCATGAATGTCATATTTTATCCAACATGTATGTATGTGGTTCAGTCTATAAAGTTTGCTTCATATATGCAATATTTCTTCATTATGTATGCACAGTTTTGAGGTCTGGTATTCACCTTTACCGAAAGTTGTTTTTGGGCCTGATCTTATCCAAATTTGATGATAGCACATGTCTCAAGATGCTTTAGATCTATTCTTATTTGGATATGTTGGAAAGCATGTTCTACTTGTTGTTTAATGCTCTCAATGGAAGCCAACACCGCATGAACATACTTTGGTTGTTGTAGCATGTGGATAAGTCCAGTCTCTCCCCTTTCAGTTGAGCCAACTTATCAATCAGTTTGGTAAACAACTATTTTATGTACTATATGCGAAAAGACTATGTATGTGTATTTTTATATGCAAATCAAGTACAATGAATGTATGAGACAACTTATGTACTTCAAAGGAACTGCAATCTTTGCATATGTCAGATGCAACTAGAACAGTTCAAATTTTGTATACTCCATAATCTAGCTATAAGCTCTTTTTTGTATTTGGATAGTGAGTCCAACTGATAGTGAGCCAAACCAGCAGTGAGCCACCCCTTGTATTGTGTAACTAGTTACATATTGCATCTTTCCTGAGAGAATCATCTCTTCATGGTTTTTCCCATATTGGGTTTTCCACATACAAAATCTGGTGTTAAGTGTTGTGCGTCTATTTTGTTCATTGCATTTAAATAATGTTATATGATTGGTTAATTAGAAGTTTCAATAAGTTCAAGGGAATACCAATTCACCCCTCCCCTCTTAGTATTTTAGATATTCAACACTAATAGGACTCCTGCTTATTATAACAAATCCAACATGAGCTTCTCCTTTATTTACTCTAGTAGCAAACATCCAAAATAAATGCATAATATGGAACAAGCAACTATCTTCCAATAGAACTAGGAGTCTTCATAATTTGTCTGCATAGTTGAGGAGTTGACTGCTTCAAGGTCTGCTACATAAATGCTTGATAGTGCCAAAATGACTCCTCTCCTTAGGCTTATTTTGTTTCTTAATGGTTTCATCCACAAAGGTTAATAGGGAGGAATTCTTGTCAACCTATCATTACTCAAAATAATGTCATTCATGCAATCATTAATACATTCATATAGCATCCATTAATAGGTTTGAATATCATAAGATTTAAATAGGTTTAAGTTCAAAATAGACTCAAAATATAAGGTATAATGTCTTATGGAAACATGTGAATTAGTCTTATCAACATAAAAGCTTAAATAAAAAGGACAAAAAAGGGGGCTCATCATTCCCTCCAACTTAATCTTTTTCTTGTTCTCAAGTAAGAGAAAAATGGTTCTGATGCATATAGAATTGTCGGTTGGACTCAAGTAGAACCATTGATTCCTTGATAATCTATCCCATCTAGTTTTTGTTGCATTATGGTCAAAGGGCTTGTATTCTTTCCAATGTGGTAATGGCCACCAAAGAATTGGTGGCTGAAAAATCAAGGGTACCCACTTTTCCTATAGTCCTTTTCCCAAGTGTACATACTTGTTTGTCCTCCTTACTACTACATGGTAGTTTTCTAGAGAGTGTGGCTCTCTTTTCTTTAATTCATTTGTTAATCCATTCCATCTCTGAGCCAAGTACCCAAAAAATGCTCTTGTTGAAGTATTGCCTACATGTTCATATTCCTGATACACATTCTCTCTAACTATCATTATTCTTATGAATCCTTTCATAAAAGACACTATCGAGATAGATTGCCTTAGCCCGTAGAGGTAATCAAATAGATTTTTTTAATTCTCTATAAGTTGTAGATTGCTCACCCCAGCTATTTTTATTATGAATATAAGACATAATGGCTTTCTGATAAATATCTCATATATAGAGAAATTAGTTCCATTGTGTGTCATAAAGAACAACATAGTTATGCAAGTAAAGTTCACAAAAAAAATTTAATTCCAAGAGGAGATGATTGGTATGCCAAGAGAAAGGCATAAGCAGTTACAAGGGAGGGATTCATGCCAAACAAAACTCTTGAAAATTGATAAGAGAAGCATAATTACCTTAAATGTAATGCATCAACATCCTTTTTTGTGAGTTCCTTTTGTAACTACTCCTCCTTCTGGCATGCTTCTTCTTTCTCTTACATATCATTCCATAAGTGGAATGCCATTGAGGACCATGAGAATGAAGGGGGTTTATGCATGCCAATTCTAACTCTTATCTCTTCTTGATGATCTTTGGTTGCTTGCTTAGTTGTTGTTGCAAGGTTTTCCAAACCATTAGCATGTGGCTCTCTATCATCTTGTTTCTTATGGTTTATTTCATTTTCCTGTGTCTCTTGATCTTGATTGACTTCTTCTCTGATAGCATCATTTTCACCAATCAAGAGCCCTCCATCGTGCATTGAACCTTATTCTATCTATTATGTTGAATCTACCTCTATATTTATTTCCTGCAACATTATTGGAAGATGAAGAAGGTGTTTGCAAAATTGGAGATGGTCCGTTAAACACCATTATTTCCTCTACACTAAGTGAGGTATGCTCAAAACTAGATGGAATTGGAATAAAAATTCTTTTAGGGGTATCTCCTTTTTCTTGCACATTTTTCTAAGTTCGTAGCTTGTCCTTACAACCTTAATAGGGGACTTCTTTGATTTCTTAGTGGTTGTAAGTTGTTCCACCTCCTCAAATTTTCTCTTCCTATTGCTACCCTGTTATGACTTCATGTGTTTGGGGTCGTACTTGCAATGGAGGTTTCTTATAAAATAAAATAGGAACAATCAACATCTACATTTTCTTATTTAGAATAATTTGTTTTTTCCTCAATAGGGTTTGGAATTCAAGGCTCAATTGTAGGTTCTCTCGAGGAAGAGGCACTTGGGGTAAAATGTGTCCTTATCTTTCCTCTAATTTTATGTTTCAATGGCTAGCCCTTAGGTCCCACATCTTGTAGTCTAACCCTTCTAATTTTTAAAAACTCTTCTCATGTCATGTTTGGATATTTTTCTTGTAGGGTTTTCTCAATTAACAATTGAATCAAACAATGATGAGAGACAAAAAAATTCTTACCTTTTTGAGTCTAGTCATCCATCCTTTTCAGAAAGTTGTACAAGAAATAAGGGACGTTCATCAATCTGTCATGTTGGAGGTGACTTAACTGAATAAACCAAGGACTGACAACCCTCACAAGTAAGATATTTTATTATATAGACTATTACAAAGTCTCATTTTGGTGGCAAAGATAGCATCTACATTCCTTGATTGCTCACTTCTAATGGAGGATCCCTTAGTTTCGTGAATTCAACCCTTGATGATCTAGTGTCACAACCTCGAGGGAAAGGTTCTCCAATTGTAGGTAACCCTGTAACTTCAGCTATCAATTCCTCGGTGATTGGAATTTTCAAACCCTTCACTATCACTTCATCATTTCTAACAATGTGAGCAAATTGCATAGCAGCTTCATCCTTAAAATCATGGAGCTTCAGGAAGTAATCAAGCCTACCACACTCCCTAAATACTAGCTCATATTCACCATCTCCTGAGATGAGCTCATGTTTGACTGGCTCATGGTGAATAGGGGGACCACCCATCTTCACACGACTTCCTTTTGCTTTCTTTTTTGTCTGTAAAATTCAAGTATAATCAAGCTTCTTGTTTTCTTCCTCTTTCTATGTAATTCTGCAATTTTTCTTTTGGCAAAAGTTCTTCCTCCCACAATACCTCAAACATTCCAAAATTTAATTATGGCAAATTATGACAACAAAAGGTAATTTTTGCAGATAGTGGGGTTATAAATATTAGGACAGTACAACAATAAAAAGGATGAAGGAATAAGTCAGCTTGATGATTTACAAATTAAAACTAGCCAAACCATGCAGCATGGTTGTTTCAAAATTTATTATGTAATATTTTCTTCAAAAAGACATGGGTGAAGCAAATAAGAGGATAACATTTGTCATCTCCCCACCAACTTAAGGTGAAGTGGGTGTCCACACATGCGGAAAGAGAAGTATTATTGGGCAAAATTTGAAATGATATATAAAATACATCAATAATGTGAATGACATAACAAATATATTTAAACTAACAATAAATAGTAAGATCTTGCACATACCTTAAAATATGCAATAATGAAAACAATGTGCACCAAGTAAATGGTACTAGAGAATATCCACTCTTGATGTGATAATTAATGCTCACAAAATTAACTTAGAGATGGATTTGGCGTATAGAGAGGATATGCATGAAAAGAAAGGAGAATGAAAATGGAATGCATGATGTAATGGAAGTCATGTGGCATGGGTGATGAAGAAAGAGGTCTCCATGTATACATGAAAACTTTATCATGAATATGTGTGATGAACCATAAGGTTCCCCATATTTGGTTCCAATAAGATTGGGATCTTGGTACTCTCCAAATTGTTACAAGAACTCTTAATTGCTAATAGGTTTATGATAAAGATGAAGGCGATGCACTTCACTAATAGTTGAAACCTAATTGGTTTAATAGTATATAGTCGAACAACTCCATTTGGAAATACCTCTACAATTTTATAAGCTCTAGGCAATCTTGTTTGAAGTTTCCCTTGATTATCTATGTACCTAGAATCATACAATAAGTCCCAATTACCAGGTTTAAACTGCTTCTCTTTTATATACATGTCATGCTATTTAGTTATCTAGTGTTGAATAAGATTAGTATGTTGAAAGGCAAACTTCCTCATTTCATCCAAGGCATTGATTTGCATGAGACGGTCTGCATGGGCTTCTCATAAATCCATATTAAGATCCAATGTTGTGCTGAGAGTTTAGTGCTCAAACTCTATAGGAATTAGTGTTGTATATTCCCATACACTAGTTAAAATGGGGTAAAAGAAATTGTAGTCTTCTATGTTGTTTTGTAGGTCCACACTTCCTATTGTAATCTATTTTCCCAATCCTTCTTATGAAGTTCTATAATCTTTGTTAAAATTGCTTCAATTTCCCAATTTTTTACCTATACCTGTCCATTATCCTATGGGTGGTAAGGAGTAGAATTCCTTTGCCTTATGTTATATTCATTCACCAATATTGAGATTAATATGGAAGTGAACTGAGTACCTTTGTTTGTCACTATCTCTCTAGGAATCCCATATCTGGTAAAAAATTCCTCATAGAGGAATTCAACAACCTTGTTATCTCTAACATGTTTCATGGCTCTAACTTCAACCCATTCAGTTAGGTAATCAGTGCATACAAGTATGTATGTTTTACCATTAGATGGTGGATCAATAGGTCAAATGAAACCCATATCCCATTTGTCAAATGGAGTAATAACAACTTGAGGATTCAATGGCATCTCATCACCTTTGGTGCATCTTCCCATCCATTGGAACCTATCGCATTTCCTTGTGTACTTTACTGCATCCTTCTGAGGACTAGGCCAATAGTACCTTGTATTTATGATTTTCATTGTTGTTATTTTAGTAGAAAAATGGCCCACATATGGCTCATCATGGTAGGCATGAATAATGCCAAATTTTGCATCTTCTCTAACACATCTTCTCATCACATGATCAAAGCCCATGCATAGAATAAACACCCTACCATCCATGAGAATGGAAAACTCTTCTCCAGTAGTTGCCTTTATTCCTTAGGGGAAAATGTGGAGGAATTTTACCCAACACAAGGTAATTTGTTATATATGCATACCGTGGTGTTTTGACACTTACAGAAAAAATATGTTCATCAAGAAATGAATCATCTATGGTAGTTTCTTGAACATTAATTTTCTATTTGGATAAAAAGTCTACTGCAACATTTGCTTTGTCTGGTTTGTCAATAATTGTAATCTCAAATTCTTGCATGAGTAGCCATCTTGCAAGTCTTCATGTAACAATAGATTTTTTCATAAGATATATGATGACAACATGATCTGTATGAACAAATATTTGATATCCTGTTATATAATGTCTAAATTAGTTCAAAGCATAAATGGAAGCCAACATCTCCTTCTTTGTTAATGTATAATTTAATTATGCTCCTTGCAAGTTCTTGCTGACATAATAGATGGAATTCCCAACAGATCATCCCTTTTGTCCTAATATTGCTCCTACTACCAAATCATAGGCATAAGTATGTATGTGAAATGGAATATTTGACCTAGGTCCTTTAAGGATAGAACCTTGTGTCAAAGAAATCTTTAAATCGTGGAATAATTTTTCACATGATGGTGTCCACTAAAGTTTAGCATCTTTCGTGAGGAGTATACAATAGAGAAGTTATCTTGTTGAAATATTGAATGAACCATTTGTAATAACCTACATGACCCAAGAAAATTCTAACATCCTTCTTCTTGGTAGGAACAAGAAGAATAACGACGACTTCAATTTCAGCAAGATCCACTTGAATGCCTTTATGGGAGACATAGTGACCAAGGACTACTCCCTCTTGCATCATCATGAAACATATCTCACTATTTAATGATAGGATGGTCTTCACATTATTGTAAAACCTTTTTCAAAATTTTCAATGCTTCCTCAAAGGTGTTACCATAAGTGGTGAAGTCATTCATATATACTTCCATGCAGTCATGAGAGATGGTTGAGAAAATGTTGATTACTGCCCTTTGGAAAGTGGTTGATGCATTGTATAAACCAAATGGTAGAAATGAATATGCCTGATTTCCCCATACGCAAGAGAATGTAATTTTCCTTTAGTCCTCTGGTACAATTTATATTTTATTATACCCACTAAACCCATCTAGAAAGGAAAAATATTGCTTTCCTGCCAAGAAGTCTAGGACTTGATCTATAAATGGAAGAAGAAAGTAATCATTTTTAGTTGCTATATTTATCTCCCTGTAATCAACATAGACACTACATTTTACCCCATTCATAGGAACAATGACCAGGGGTGATACCCACCGATTTCCTAAGATGGCATAAATAAACCTTGCATTCAATATTTTTTGCAATTCTTCCTTTACTATTTCTCTAGCTGTAGTATTTACCCTTCTCTAGGGTTGCCTAATAGGTTTGATCTCTTCTTTAATATATATTCTATGTGTGCAGATTTTTGGATCTATCCTCTTCATGTCAATGTAATCCCATGCAAAATCATGTTTGTGAGTTTGTAACAAGTTTGTCAAAGAATCTTATTGTGTCGCAGAAAGTTTTTTGTTGATAGTTAAGAATCTACCTGGTCTAGTTTCTAATTTCTTGATTAAATTGGTCATAGAGGCCATATCAATATACTGCATCTTAATTTCATGTGGCAATGATGTATGTGCCATTCGTGTGGTTGCAAGAAACGTAGATGCATCAAGTGTAAGGAAGAGTGTCTGCAAAGGGCATGATGAACAAGATGAATACTTATTATGATGTTGATCTAATTCATAATCATTTTTCATAACCTAGGATAACACTTCATCTTTATCTTGAAGTTGCATAATATATCCTCAATCTATCGTCATAAGTGTATTTAAGAAGTTGTCTTCTTCTTCCTCGTCTCCCATATGATCAGTCTAAACAATGGCTCTACTTTAATAAATTTTTGATATAATACTTCTACTTAGGCCTTATCATTAGATGACATTTGGATTATAATGTTTTCCTAAGATGATAACTTTAAAGTAATTTTGAAAGTGGTTTAACCTATACCTAAGGGTGTCATATAGTGGTTTTAAATGATCTATCTATGCAAATATCTAAAGTTAATTATAAATCTGGTTTATGATATATCATGTTAGCATTAGTATATACACATGTTGTTGTGTGTGTTAACATCTTGATGCAGGGTCAGCAAAGGTTAGGAAAAGACAGATGGCGGTTCAAAATATCATCAAGTGTGTAACCGCAATGCAAACCCAATCAAGGAAATGTAGTTATGATTAGGATTACTGGACCAGTTCTTCAGCAGATTGATTAATGAAAACATTTATAACTGCTCTTAGTGGAACTTAGATCTAGGAGGTGGCCATGCTATATTTTCTCAACTACAGGACAGATGTTGTTCTACTGTCCTCTGTTGACTTCTTCTTCTTCTTTTGTTAAATAAATTATGTTCACCTATTTCGTAGGAATGTGGGAAGTTAGTTAGAAGTTTGTTATAAGCTTTCCTATAAATAAAAGGGATCTCTCTCCTTTTGGGGATAGTAGAGAAAAAGATAGTATTTTGTAATACACAGTTTTCTGGTGTTATGTATGTATTTTCTAGAAAAGATGAAATAAAAGAGATCAAGTAATTTTGGATGATTAGATAAGTGTAATCTGAAGTTCTAGAAATACTCACTCAGGGGGCCCACTTGGTGAGTAATCCTTGGTATGTTTTAAACTAGTTTTCATACTTCTGTTATTGTTGTATTTTGCAGTTGTCTATTCCTGTAGCCATAGGAAACAGTTGATGTGTTTGTTCCTGCAGCCACGACAACAAAGTAGTTCCTGCTGCTCGCCAGAACTTTATCTTTTAACAGTAATCATTTAAGGAAATTTCCAGTTGTAGGGTTAAGTATTAGTTTATTAGAGATTATGTGTGTTTACTTAAGAAGAATTCCTTTCCTGTAGTTATATAAAATGGTTGCAATATGAACTTGGTGCACATACAGTGCTAGCCTATTTCAAGTTTACGTCCCTGGTTGATAACTAAATGAGCCTTTGCCACAAGAAAAGTTAGCTAATTAAGTATATTCAGTCTCTGAATTGTGTTTTATCACTTAGTTACCATTCCAGTCGTGCCAACATTTTTGGCATTGTTTCCGAGGATGGTGCCAAGCTAAGAATCTATTGTAAACCATTAGCTTTAAGTTTTTTTTAGCTTTATGAATTTCTTTCATTAATCTGTATGCATAGAAGGAGAAGGGATGCATTAGGAAGATTTCTTCCCTTGCATTCTACTTAAGATATAAGATCAGATCAAGCACTTGAAATAAACCCTTTTGCAGAAACCTATGTGCTACCTGGTAGTGACTTTAATTTGTTAGAAGGAGATCTAGACTTCCTGAACGAACCCCCTGAAGAAAACATTTTGTCTTTAGTCATTTATCAGGGACCAATGGCAGCAAATCCTCCACCTCCACCCATAAATCCAACATTTGAGTTTCCCATTCCTGACTTGCATGATAATGCAAATTTAAATAATATACTAGCCTCTTCACTTCCAAAACTTCATGGGTTGGTAACAAAGGATCCATACACCTTTTTGTTTCAATTTCATATTCTGTGCAAAAGTTATGATTATACCTCTGATGCTCATAAACTCAAGTTATTCCCTACTACTTTGAAAGAAGTTGCTTTAAGATGGTTTATGAGTTTAGGAAGAAATGTAATCATTACTTGGGATGTAATAAAGGAAAACTTCTTGGATAAATATAAATACTATTGCAAAGGAATGGACCGACATGGTGATGATATCTTCAGAATGACACAAAAAGAAGATGAAAGCCTAGAAGACTATTTGGAAATGTTTTTATTTAATGTCAGTAAATCTAAACATAGTAACTTAAGTGAAGACTCTATGAAGTTGATATTTCTGAGGGGCATCAATGATGACTATGTTGACTCCTTAGATCTAATGGGAGGAGGAGACATTACTCAAGTTCAATGGGATGACATCAAACAAATCTGTCAAAAATATTCACGAGTTACAGCAAAAAGGGGAAGACACTATAGGCCTGGTTCTTGAATTGCTAAATCATCTTCAACAGACTTAAGAATGGAAATAACTCATTTGTTGAAAGATTTTAAAGAAGATATAATTAATAATATGGCTACCCAATTGGATATATTGTAGGAAAAGGAGAAGCATGAGGAGGCAGAGGCTATGCTTGCTGAATTTTGTCCTCACTGTCAGCAAAAGAAGAAGGACTGTAGATGCAAAATGTTAGCTAAAATTGACAGCCAGCAGAGTTCCCCAGATATCAAGCTTGTTTATGGAGATGATGAACAAGTTTTTTATGTTGCATAATGAATGCATTGGCCTCCAAGACAAGGTATGCCATAGGATCCATTGTCATTTTCTAATCCTTATATGAACTTCAATGCACAAAACAATCAGTGGCAACCACCATATTCCCAAAATTTTGGAAATTATACTCCCCGGTCTTGGAATAACTCTCAGAATCCTTGGCACAATTATCAGATTTCCTCATCTCAATGGCACCAGCCACAAGGGAATTGTTCTCCCCCTTAAGGTAACTGGAAGTAGTCACCACAATGGAGGGGAGGATAGCAATGGGTAAACCAGTCACCAGGTTTAATGTCACCAACTCCTAATTTGCTCCACCCAAGCCAACCCAATTGCCAACTTAGCCTGTTCCAAATCCAAATAATAAACCACAATAGCAATAGTAAGTTTTTTCAACTGATCCTAATAACTATCCTGCATATTCTCTCAATATAAGTGATATTCATTTGAGATCAGGGACAACATTGCCTACTCCATCTCCTCCAGTCATAATAGAGTTACCAGCAAAGGAAACTGCTCAAGAAAGCATGCCTGATATAGTGCAAAATCTTGAGCAAGTTCAGCAGTCAGCAACCCAAAATATCCCTATAAGAACTCCCCCATTTCCTCAAAGGTTACAATTAGAAGTATCTAAGTCACAGGATGATATAGCCTTTGATCTTATTGATCAGCTAAAACATATATGTGTTAAAATTCCATTAATCCAAGCTATTAAAAATATTCCCATATATGGTAAAGCTATTAAAGTTGCCTACTTGAAGAAACCTGGGAGGAAGAAAAAAGATCCAACAACAGTGCATGTAGTAGGACAATTAGCTGATATTATGTTAGGAAAAATAATAGTCCCTAAATATTCTGATCCAGGTAGCCCTATTGTCAAGATAGTTATTAATGGAACTCAAATCAAAAATGCCTTGATAGACCTGGGAGCAACAATAAATGTGATGACTAAGGATGTCATGCAGCAAATCAACATTACTAATCTCATATCAACTCCAACAGTCTTGCAGCTTGCTGGTAGCTCAACTATTAAGTCTGAAGGAATGGTTGAAGATATTGTTGTCACATTAGATTCTTGTGAATATCCTATTGATTTTATAGTTCTCTCTCCCAAGGCAACATTAGGGGGATATCCAATTATTTTGGGAAGACCTTGGTTGGCAACAGTTGATGCATGTATAGGTTGTAGGTCTAGAGATATGACAATTTCAGATGGTATTACTACTAAAACACTTGCACTCTATTCTCCAACACAACCTCAACTTGACCAAGATCGAGTAGTGTGGTCAGATATAGGAGAAGCAGAGGAAATTAACTCTATTCAACAACTAATGATGTTATCAAGGGATCCATTCATAGCCCTTCAAGAGGATGATACAATACTTTCTAACATCATAAGGAATTATTATGGAACAGCTCCGCAGTCAATGGGTATATCAGTAAGTCCTCTGCATGCCCTTCTTCCATCTGAAGGATTATTAAATTCTCTTGCAGCCACCAATATGTTTCACACATTGTTACCACAGGAGATTCAAACCTCTTATCTATCTAAAATATCTAATGTAGAATTAGTAATTCCAATAGAAGTTGTTGTAGGGAGAAATCTAAATATAAATGGTCAATTGCTAGCAGATCAAATATTGTCATTGATAGAACTACTCAAAGCCCAACAACAAGCTTTTGCATGGGATTATCAAGACATGAAAGGATTAAACCCTACATTGTGTACCCATAGAATTTATATCAAAGAGGATTGTAAACCAATTAGATAGCCTCAAAGAAGGATTAATCCTGCTTTAAGGGAAATAGTTAAAGAGGAACTGCAAAAATTACTTCATGTAGAATTCATCTACCTTATTTTAGATAGTCAATGTGTTTCTCCTCTAGTTATAGTTCCCAAGAAAGGAGGAAAATGGAGAGTTTGTGTGGACTATAGGGAGCTTAATACTGCTACTAAAAAGGATCATTTCCCACTGCCATTTATAGCTCAAGTGTTAGACACTCTAGCAGGTAAGCAGTACTTTTCATTTTTGGATGGATTTAGTGGTTATAACCAGATCAGAATAGCTCTAGAAGACCAGGAGAAGACCACCTTTACCTACCCTTGGGGCACATATGCCTATTCAGTCCTTCCTTTTGGTTTATGTAATGCTCCTGCAACCTTTCAAAGGGCAGTTCTTAGTATATTTTTAGACATATCCCATGATTGTATGGAAATTTATATGGATGACTTTACTACATATGGAACTACATTTAAGGAGGCATTACAAAATCTGACAAAAGTATTGCAGCGATGTGAAGATCACAATCTATCTCTCAATAGTGAAAAATGTTTTATGATAATGCAAGAAGGAATAGTGTTGGCACATCGGATCTCTCAAATAGGTATTCAAGTAGATCTAGCTAAAATTGAGGTAATAGTTAATCTTCATGCCCCTATTAAACAAAAGGATGTGAGAAGTTTTCTAGGCCATGCAGGGTACTATAGGAGATTTATCAAAAGCTTTAGTCAAATAGTAGGGCCATTGTATTCTTTATTAACAAAGGATGTTGAGTTTGAATGGACAGTTCAATGTGAAGATGCATTTTCTAAACTAAAAGAAGCCTTCACTCAAGCCCCTGTACTTAAAGGACCTAATTGGCTAGTTCCTTTTCACATTCATACTAATGCATCTGATTTTGCAATAGGAGCAGTTTTGGGGTAGAAGCAAGGGATTTTGGAAAATGCAATAAATTACATTAGCAAAAATTTGCAAGGACCATAACTGAATTATACTGTTACAAAAAAAGAGATGTTAGCTGTCATCTATGCCCTTAATAAATTTAGGCACTATATAATAGGATATCAAATATTTGTGCATACTGATCATGCAGCCATCAGGTAGCTCATGAACAAAAGCTTCATTACAGGTAGATTAGCAAGATGGTTGTTACTAATGCAAGAATTTGATATTACTATTATTGATAAACCTGGAAAAGAAAATATGGTGGCAGATTTTCTATCAAGGATTCCAACATCAGACAATAGTGATGTCATTGATGATGCATTTCCAAATGAGTATCTATTTTCCATTATTTCCAATAGCCCATGGTATGCTGACATAGCCAACTATCTTGCAGCTAACAAGACACCCCACATTTCTCACCTAAAGAAAAGAGATTGCTTGTGAAAAAAAGTTTTAACTTCTCTTTGATACCAGATTGCTTATTTTACACAGGTCCAGATCGGGTTATGAGGCGTTGTGTAAGGGAAGATGACACATATGATATACTTCATGCTTGTCATGATGAACCTTGTGGAGGTCATTTTGCAGCCAAGAGAACAACTTTTAAGATATTAACTACAAGGTACTACTAGCCAACCTTGCACGAGGATGCAACTCACTACACCAGGAAATGTGACAGGTGCCAAAGAATGGGCAGACCAACTCAGTCTGATGAAATGCCTCTATACCCTCAGGTGGTTGTTAAGCCATTTGATAAATGGGGATTAGACTTTGTTGGACCAATCGATCCACCATCCAATGGTCACTCCTATATCCTTGTTTGTACTTATTATGTTACTAAATTGATAGAGGTCAAAGCCTTCAAGAATGCCCGAGATAATAAATTGGTCAAGTTCTTATATGAAGAAATTTTTACTCGGTATGGAGTTCCTAGAGAAATAGTAACAGATCAAGGGGCATAGTTTACTTCTACTCTAATCACAGCCCTAGTTAATGAATACAATATTAGGCATAGGAAATCCACTCCTTATCATCCACAGGCTAATGGAGAGGCAGAGGTTACTAACAGGGAGCTTGAATCAATATTAACGAAAATAGTAGCCCTTAACATAAAAGATTGGTGTAGCAAACTCTTTGAGGCTGTATGGGCTTATAGAACCACCTAGAAAACTATAATAGGGTTTACACCATTTCAAATGGTGTATAAAATAAAAGCAATGATGCTGAGTTTGAACATAAAACTTTGAGAACGGTTATTTCCTTAGATATGACAGTTTATTTAGCACAAGAAGAAAGGATCCTGCAGCTTAATGCTCTGGATGAAATATGAAAATCTACCTTGCAGCATACTGAATCTGTTCAGAATTAGCATATGAAATGGCATGATCGCTATGTTTGGGATAAATCATTCAAGGAAGGTGATTGGGCTCTTCTCTACAATTCTAGGTACAAAGATAACTTATGCAAATTACAGACCAGATGGTTAGGCCCTTATGAAATAGTTGAGACATTTCCCAATGGTGTTGTTAGATTATCTACCATAGATCCTGTTAGGTTTAAATTGTTATTTAACGGTCATCAGTTATGCCTATACCATAAACCTCTAAGCAAAGATGACTTCCTATGGCAGTTTTCCACTTCTTCGCATGCCGAGATTCCTACAGTCACTGATTATGGCTTGGCCATCACTGCTCCATCTTAATATCTATCCCGCATGATCATAATAAATGCTTCCACATCTTGAGGAAGCACTTTTATGCATAGTAAATATCTCCTTTTGTATTCACTCATTTCTTTCCTTTCACTTCACCCATTATCACATCACTCTCCATGCATGGCAGCGTCATATCTTCAAGTTGCAGTCATTCTCACGTGATATTATGTACACTTGTGTGTTATTATTTTTGCTTCATATGTATAATTAAGCCATATTACTTTTCATTATGATATTTTGTATATGATCATTTAAGTTAATCCTCCTCCGCATGTGTGAACACATGTCAAGCCTTAGGCTGGGGGGGGGAGTACACTGATAATTATTCTGCCAGATAATTGTGATGTCCTCTCGAATTGCGCTATATTTTTCAAAAATTTCTAGTTTGAGGTGATATCTTTTGTTCTATTTTGTCTATTTGTTTGGAGTTATTTTTAAGAATGTAGCTAGATTCCAACCAAGGAAAGGCACATTGTGTACATTACAGTGTGAAACTTAGTGCAAAGTCTGAACAGATTTATGCCATTCTAAGCCATTATAAAATTGAAAGTGTTATCACTACGATGGGTGGTCCGCCTGTTCGACATGAGCCGACAGTCCATGAAGTTCTCCTTCAGGACCAGGATTGTGAACCAATACTCAGGAACAGTGGGTGGCTTGATTATTTCTTAAAGTTGATAGAGTTTGATGAAGAAATTGCGAGGGAATTTACCTACACACTGTTGAATGGAGAACCTCAGGTAAAAGGTTTAAGAGTAGTGGCTACAGAGGAAAGGATAGCAGTAGTAACTAGACTACCAATAGATGGGGAGAAGTACCCAGAGTCCAAGGATGCACGCAGTGCAAGGGCAGAATTTACACGTCTAGAAGACCCCCCATTAGTAGTAGATAGGAAAGGAGCTAGGCGAGAATCCCTTCCGCCTGAATGGAGAGCAGTGGCATTGTATGTCTTAAAATATTAAACCTGCAAAGGAAGGTTTTCATGTCTGCATTCTCATCACTTCATGATCCTAAGTCATATGCACCACGAAAGAAGGATGAACGTTCCAAGCTTATTGTGCAACCTTCTTACTATAAGTGCAACAGAGACCTAGAAAGGTAGGCCTCACTCTATTTCTCACCATTGTCTAATTAAGCTTTTAGTTGAAAAATCCTTGAGAGATGTTTCTCCAATGCTCTAGAATGAATTTGTTGAAACCAGAATGTTTAGGGTAGAGCACAGAGTTATATTGGAACCACTTCCATCACAGGAATAAGAAAACCTTATAGAACCTGGTTCCCCTCTTGAACCCTCATCCTCTTTGAAACCCTCATAACAAAATCTTCCTACAGCAGAGGAACCCTTACAAAAACAAAGTGAAACAGGGGTTCCTCCTCAAGATTTAAGAAAAACTAGGGCTGCTGCATGGAAGGAAATTGGAAAAGAAAAACAAGTTGATATAGAACAAGAGGACACAGGTAGTAAAAATAAGAATGTACCCCTTCCTGTGGCCAAGAAGAGAAGAATTGTAAAACCAGTTCCTGCAGAAACTGTTAATATAGTTGAGGAGGTGGCTACAAGACGTAGTCCCATAGTTGGAAAAGGGAAAGTTTGAAGAAGTAGTGGTAGGCTCTATAAGAAGTATTAAAACCAAGAACAATCAACTGAGCCAAAAATTACCATCTTGATCGACTCCCCAGAACGAGATCAATACAGTCTGCCTCAACATGATATTCCTCCTTCTCCATATAATGAACCTCAAATGGAACATGAAGAGGAGGAAAAACTACAAAATAAGGGGGGTGAGTAGGAACTATAGCTTCAGAAAGAAGAGGAGCTTCCAAATATAGAGCAGCCATAGGAAGGAGTAGATTTTAAGAGATTAAATAGTTTAGCATTTGTTGTAGAGTTGGTTATTGAATCAGGGAGTAAAACATAAATGAAGAAACCGAGGGCACCTTCTCATAGACCACCTACCTCTCTTACTAGTCATGCAATGGGACTTGCTCCTTATGAGGAATGGGAACTGGAGAAAGTAAAGATGTAGATGATAATCAACTGGCAGAAGAAGGTTATTGAGCAGAAGGATGAGGAAATAGCCCAGCTTAAAGCTAAGGTGGAAATAATAGCCACCATGGTTCCACAACTAATGCAATGTTGAGATCCTCCTCGTGTCTAATCTCTATATTTAAAGAACAGCACATCAGTTTCCAAATGATGAGGATTATTAGGGATTTGATTCCTTCATTGCAAACACCAAAAGAATTTTATAGTGCTTTTCAAACATCTCCTATGGTAATCAAAAACTTAATTTGTGAATTGTATGTCCATAATTATGATGTCCCTGGTGATGTTAATTGGAACCCTCTCCTTTACATTGGAGATATTCAGTTGAGGGATCTTATGTCATGGATGCAGAATGAAATATCAAGGGGAGATCAGTTTCAAGTGCATCATAGGGAAGAACTTAAGCTTTCATTACCCTTAATTAGCTAAATTTTCTTGTGGCAAAGCCTCATTTAGTTATCAACCAGGGACATAAACTTGAAATGGGCTAGCACTGTATGTGCACCAAATTCATATTGCAACCATTTTATATAACTGCGGGAAAGGAATTCTTCTTAAAGTAAACACATGGAATCTATAATAAACTAATACTTAATCCTAAAATTGGAAATTTCCTTAAATGATTACTGTTAAAAGATAAAGTTCTAGCGAGTAGCAGGAACTACTCTATTGTCATGGCTGCAGGAACAGACATAGGAACTGTTTCCTATGGCTGCAAGAATAGACAACTGCAAAAAACAACTATAACAGAAGTATGAAAACTAGTTTAAAACATACCAAGGATTAATCACCAAGTGGGCCTCCTTGAGTGAGTATTTCAATAACTTCATATAACACTTATCTAATCATCCAAAATTACTTGATCTCTTTTATTTCATCTTTTTTGGAAAATACATACATACCACCAGAAAACTGTGTATTACAAAATACTATCTTTTTCTTTGCTATCCACAAGAGGAGAGAGATCCCTTTTATTTATAGGAAAGCTTATAACAAACTTCTAACTAACTTCCCACATTCCTACAGAATAGGTGAACATAATTTATTTAACAAAAGAAGAAGAAGTCGACACAAGATAGTGGAACAACATTTATCCTGCGGCTGAGAAAATCTAGCATGGCCACCTCCTAGATCTAATATCCACTAAGAGAAGTTATAAATGTTTTCATTAATAAATTTGCTGAAGAACCGGTCCAGTAATCCTAATCATAACTGCATTTCCTTGACTGGATCTGCATTGCAGTTACACACTTGATGATCTTTTGAACTACCATATGTCTTTTCCTAACCTTTGTTGACCTTGCATCAAGATGTTAATAGTCACAACAACATGTGTATATACTAATGCTAACATGATATATCATAAACTATATTTATAATTAACCTTAGATATTTGCATAGTGAGATCATTTAAAACCACTATATGACACCCTTAGGTATAGGTTAAACCAGTTTCAAAAATACTTTAAAGGTATCATCTTAGGAAAATATTATAATCCAAATGTCATCTAATTATAAGGCTTAAGTAGGAGTATTATATCAAAAATTTATAAAAGTAGAGCCATTGTTTAGACTCATCATCTCCTACTAACCTAACTTCTTGTTGATCCTCTAGCAATAGGAAAATTTTGGATTTTGGCATTAATTCAAAAATTGCTTGGGGTAACCTGCCTAGAACCTCCATTCTTTAAGCTCCACTAGAATCCTTTCATTTTTTCCAATCTCTTCCACCTGATACATTATGCTTCTTCATTGTATGGTGGGTCACTGTCTCTGCAGCCCATCAGTGGCCATAGGAGGATTGGAGGCTGAAAACTGAGAGGAAGTCAATGTCATCCCTTTATACTTCCCAATTGCATGTACTTCGGTGATTTGTTTAATGTTGTATAGTAATTTTGCACAGAGGGTGGCTTAGATTGCTTTAATTCATCTGTTAGGCTATCCCAGTGTTGGACTATATGTTCTTTTGTGGTGCAGGAGCACCTAGGACTAAGAATATCTAGTTTTTCAATTTTGGCTTGTACTGACCCTAGCCAAGTTAGTAGTGAATAAGGACTCCAGGAGGGTCCAATAGTTAGATTTTTTAGTTAATGTAGGCCTAGGTTGTGTTCATACTTCTTAGGTTTGCATTTTTGTGTAAATAGTGAGTTTGAGTAGGTAATTGACCTTTTTGATGGTCAAAAGTGTCAAAACTTGGTACAAGAATTAGGGAGGGTTAAATTAGTATTAGGAAATTTTTAAAAGTCATTTTTGATGACTTGGAATAGGTCTTATAGGTTGGAAAGACCAAATGTGCAAAAATTGCAAAGCTGCAAAAAGTTGTCATGACAACTTTTGTCCTGAAATGGTTAGTGATGGAGTTAGGGATTGTTCAATGCCCTAGGATGAATCCATACAGGGGAAAGCTATAAGAACCCTCTCTTTCATGATTACCAAGCTTGGTCAATGTGTTTTGCAAGCTTAACAATCTGAAACTACTCATTTTCAGACTAGTTGGCAGTGTTTTAGCTTGATTTTACTCATTTTGTAATTGAAAATGGATTGAATCCATTGATCCAGAAATGGATTAAGTTTCTCTTGTGTTTTATTGTGTTTTTGGTTCAATTTTGAGCTTTTTACATACTTTTCATTAGTGTTTTCTTGTTTTAGTTTCCAAACAGACAGTTTTGGCTTGTATATAGCAGTTTTCTTGTAAATACGGTTGCCCCATGAGTTCCACACGTGCTGCCATCATGGCTTGTTGGGAAATGGAGGGAAACCATATTTATAGTGTACATATGTAGGTGCAAGTACTGGAGAAGAGTTTAAGTATGACTGTCACCTTGTTCTAGGCGAGTCCAGGAGCAACCCGGCTAGAGGAAATAAGGTGAAAGTGAAGTGCCAAGTGCAGAGGTGGATGTTCGATCACTTTCTAAGATTTTGAAGGGGTCCAAGGAGTTGGGAAAGAGTTTTTAATTCAAGGAGGAGCCTTGAAAATTTTATTTTTTGCACAAACCCAGACTTGACCTGTCATTGCCACCTAGAAGGCCTAGAAACCCTCCAAAACCCTCATTTTGGGGTTAGCACATTGAATGGTGGGTTAAGAAGCCAAAACCACAAAAATCACTTGAGGTTAGAGTAAAAATTGAAGGAAATCCAAAATTTTTAGGGGGTCTTTTGGACCATTTTCACCCAAGCCCTAAAAAACCGGTTTTAGGAGGCCTAATTGGGCTAATTCCTTGTAGCCATTTTCTAGGCAAGATTTTGGAATCGGTAAGAAACCTATTGATTGAAAACCTCAAATGGACCCTAAATGAATCCAAAACATGAATGAAGACACCTCTACATCATCTCATAATGGTAGGAGGTCATTTTCACAACTTGAAGCCAAGAAGCCATAATTGAGTACATGAGAAGCACTGTGAATTGGTAGGGGTCCTAACCAAAACACTTGAAGAAAAAAACCTTAGAGAGATCAAGAATAAAGCCCTAGAAGAGATTGATAAGGACTTGGAGGCCTAGAGAGAAAATAGACCTGGTGAGTTGGTACAATTGAGTAACACCAGCTAGGTGAAGTGTTGAGCAAACTAGGGTAACCCCCATCAAATTGGTATCAGAGCCTATAAGATTTGGGATAAGTGAGTAGATGTCCTTAGTGGAATCTATAGGAGAAAATAGTATGGTGACCAATGCAGAGTTGGCAAAGAAAGTGGATGATCAAGAGGAAGAGAATAGACTCCTGAAGGAGAAGTTGCGTGAATTGGAGAGTAAGCTTGGAGAGGTAGAAACCAAGGTAGATGATGTGTTGGTAAAGGTGGAAGGAGTAGAAGGGAAGGGTAAATAAGTGTCAGAGATAGACAGGATACCTGAACCTGGTCCTATCCTAGAGCAAGAACCTTTCCTAAAGGCATTGAAGGCCTTGAGTGGCAAATCACTGCAAGGATTGCCATTGTTCACTGGTAAGATGGAGGTAGAAGTAGTCCTAGAATGGATAGAAGGCATGGAGAACCATTTTGAATGTAAAGGCATAACTAAAGCCTAGAGAGTCATGGTAGACAATTCAAGGATGAGAGGAGCTACTCTCACACGGTGGAAATTTGTGCAAGATAAAAGGAAGAAAATGGGCAAAGCACCCATCTCTTCTTGGAAAGGGATGTTAGTCAAAATCAAAGAAGTCTATCTCCTTCATTACTATGAAGTGCAATTTCATAGGAAGAGGCAAAACTTAAGACAAAAATACCTTGATGTCAATAGCTATATCAAGGAGTTTCACAAACTTAGCCTTAGATCTCATGCGATGGAAGAAGAGAGTCTCAAGGTTGTTAGGTACCTAAATGGTCTATGGTGGAACATCCAAGAAGAAATCAGTCTAATGAGCCCAAAAATAGTCCATCAAACCTATCAACTTTCCCTTAAGGTGGAGGAAAAACTGAAAAGAAGACATGACTCAAGCAACAATAGGGGTAGGAGTAGAGGAAAAGACAATAGAGGCCATAGAGAAGGCTTTAGAGGAAGAAGTTTTGAACAAAGAACACAAGGAGAGTCTAAACTCATTGAGCAACAAGATAGTGGTAGTAGTAAAGGAGGATTCAATAGAGGAAAGGGATCCAATAGTGGTTTCAGAGGAAGATCTAGTGTCCAAGGTAGAGGTTCCTCATACTTTGCAACAATGAAGTGTTACCATTGTAACCAACTTGGTCATCCAGCATATTGATAGTTCTGATACTTAATTTAAGTATAGATCTAATAGCCAACAAGATGAGAGGGGGGGGGGGTGAATCATAAAAACTTAATCTTCCATAAAAACATCAAATTCAACCTCGGTAACATATACTTCTGTAATATAACCAAAACTGCTAAACATACAAACTCAAAAGCATATAAACATCATAAACCTCATAACACCAGATTTAACGTGGAAACCCAAATAGGGAAAACCACTATGGGATTTCGAACCCACTAAGAAATATACTCTTCTAGAGTATGCTCAATTAAAAGCAAATCCTATTAAAGATTGCAAACACATTGCTAGATGTGACCCGGTTAAGGGATTTCCCTTAGATCTGTTAGGATCTTCACTTTGTTAGAAGTGACCTTGTTAAAGGATTTCAAACACTCAATCAGAATGTCACCTTGCTAGAAGGTTTTACAAATAAGACTGTTAAGTCCACTTGGTTAAGAGATTTTATGTCACTTTCACAAAATAACAGTAATAAAATCTATCTGCAAATTCACATCTAAAATGCTAAAGCAGATTCTTATTTGCTCAATACAATCTAGACATAGAACTAATCTTGTCCATCTACTGGGCTTCTATACTCTGTTATTCAAACAAGTCTTCAAGCTTCTGTGCTTGGTAATCACTATGTAACATCCCTGTGCATACACTTGCCCGCATGCATTGTTTATCAATAGTTCCCTATTTATAAACAATTAGCTAACCGCTTAATCTCCTTGATCACATTTCCCATGATCAATCATAGCCATCAGATCTTCATGCTTGACCAGGTTTAATGCATCTTTTGATCTGAAAAACATTTCACCTCGCCTTGGAACTTGCATATATTTCTTGGAACTTGTGCTAGGGTATTACGATTCAATTCGAGTTGTAGATCTTCCTGTCGATCTTCCATTGCCATAGATTCTTAACAAACTATATTTATGACATACCAATCATTTAATCAATTCCAGCTCATCGGCTTCCTTCATTAAATAATGCATGTAAACATTTAATGCATTCGATTACAGCCTGGTTACAACTTAGTTACAACTCAGTAAATACTAAACTTCACTCGGTAGGCATTCCGCTTTCATTAACCGATAGCAATAACCTTAGGGTTTACCGACTAGGTTCCTTACGGCTTACCGACTAGGTTCTTTGCTTGGTAACATAGTATAGTATTAACCTTACAATTTACAACATATGTATGATGTCAAAACAATCTAAACATCATGATCTCATCATTGTCTGACTTGGTAATAGTTGCCCATTGAATACCTTATTCATCCTCTTATTCATCATAATCTTTCTGTGTCTTTTACCGACATCTTTATATTCTTCAAATCATACTTCTCAAGATATGGCAACATCATACTGAATTAGAAAATCAATTTCTTTACATCAATGACAAAATAATAATATTAAGATAGTAAACATCCTTAATCTGTTATATCCATAATCGTCAACAACCTTCTCAATATCCTTGTTGAAATGCCAACAATCTTCCATTGTCTGTTATAATGCCAAATGCTAACAATCTCCCCCTTTGGCATTGATGGCAAAACCAATTGATTTGACCTTAAAAGATTTGGATTGTTGTGATTCTAATATATTGAAATGCTCTCCCCCATACATTAGACTTCTCCTATTTTCTTCAGTCTTTTCAATCAGTCTTCTCTCCCTTATATTAGTCTTCTTCCCCTTTGACAACAATGCCAAAAAGTAAAGAACTAAAACATTTTTTCTTCCTGTATGAAGTGATTTCCTACTATTGTGTATCAACTGAGTCTTGGTCAGAGCATTTTGTCTTCAATTCCTATTCCCTGTATGGTATCCTGTATTGTTTCCTGCACACCTTTAGAAAACCTCCTAAAGTGTGTAAATCAGCATCAACTCCTAAAAGATATTCGATAGAGTCATCAGATTGATGCTTTCACCAAACTCGGTCAGTGAGTAGAAGATAGGGGTAGGACCCCTAACTTACTTCTGAGATATTCAAAAGTGTCCCTTGGTAGTGGTTTGGTGAAGATATCTACTATTTGTTCCTTTGTGCTAACATACTCCAACACCACGTTCTTCTCTTGAACTTCTTCTCTAAGATAATGATATTTAATAGAGATGTGCTTTGTCTTAGAGTGCATAACAAGATTCTTTGAAATGTTAATGGCACTAGTATTGTCACATAATATAGTTACTGGCTCGGTAACTTTCTCATTTATACCTTCCAACAGTTGTTTGATCCATGCCATGTTGGTAGAATTCAATGTTGTAGCAATGTATCCAGCTTCTGTTGTTGACTGTGAAACACATCCTTGTTTCTTGCTAAGCCAACTCACTAGTCTTTCTCCTAAAAAGAAAGCTCCTCCACTTGTGCTTTTTCTATCATCAATGTTGCCTGCCCAATCGGCATCAGTATAAACTTTTAAATCAAAATTATTTCCTTTCTGATATACTAAGCCATAATCTTTAGTGCCTTTTAAGTATCTAAAAATTCTTTTGATTTTTGTCATGTGTGTTTCCTTAGGATTTGCAGATAATCTTGCAACTATACCTACTGCATGTGTTATGTCTGGTCTATTGTGAACAACATATTGTAGATTTCCAATCATGGATTGGTAAAGTGTCTCATCAACAAATGCAGATTCATTATTTTTTGATAATTTACAGTTGGTAGTCATAGGAGTACTTACTGGTTTTGAATCCTCCATTCCAAATTTCTTCAAGATTTCCTTTATGTACTTGGATTGAGTAATGAAAATCTCATTTTTCATTTGCAGTATCTGTAAACCTATAAAATACTTTATCTCACTGATTAATGACATCTCAAATTCTTTGCTCATTTCATTTCCAAAGTTCTTACATAGAGAGTCATTTCCACAAAATATAATATCATCAACAAATATGGCTGAGATCGGTATTCCATTTTCATCATTCTTCATGTACATATTGTTGTTCTCACTTGTCCTTATAAAACCAATCTTAATCAAATAAGAGTGCAATATTTCATACCATGCTCTAGGTGCTTGTTTCAAACCATATAAAGCTTTGTTCAATTTACATACCTGATCTTTATTATTGTCTTCAACAAATCCTTCAGGTTGTTCAATAAAAACCTCTTCTTCTAATATTCCATTTAGAAATGTAGATTTGACATCCATTTGATATACCTTGAAGTTTTTGAAAGCAGCATATGCCAACAATGTTCTTACTCCTTCAAGTCTAGCAACAAGTGCAAAAGTTTCACCATAATCAATTCCTTCTGCTTGAGCATAACCTTTGCAAACTAGTCTTGCTTTGTTTCGAATGACCTCTCCTTTTTCATTTAGCTTGTTTCTGAAAATCCAATTTGTACCGATTACATTTTTGTCCTTCGATCTTGGGATTAGTATCCATGTGTCATTCTTCTTGATTTGATCAATCTCTTTTGTCATAGCATTTATCCAATCTTCATTGTTAAATGCCTCTTTCACTATTCTCGGTTCAAATTCAGATATCAGACATGTCTTTTGTCTCAGTTTGTTCCTTGTCATCACTGGATCATCCTTATCTCCTATAATCTGACTTGGTGCATAATGTCTTCTGACATACTTCGCTAATACAGGCTCGGGAGGCTCTGTATGATCTTCTTCATCACTTGGTAACTGGATATTCTCTTCATTTTCTTCAATAGTCTTCTCGGTAAGACTTGTCGGTTGAACATAGATAAATTTATCATAGTCTTCTGGTTCCTTGGAATTTCCTTCATCATTTCTTTCTGCAAATTCATCAATTTTCACATTTGCACTTTCTACTATTTTGTTAGATGATTTGATCAGACATTTAAAAGCTTTCCTTCTAGAAGAATAATCTAGATATGTTCCTTCTTCACTCTTCTGATCAAACTTGCCATTTCTATCATCTTTGTGAACATAGCATCTACTTCCAAAGATTTTAAAATAACTTACATTAGGTTTCTTATCATACCAGATTTCATATGGTGTCTTCAAAGTACCTTTGTTCAATTGTACTCGGTTCAGGGTGTAAACTATTGTGCTTATTGCTTCTCTCCAAAATGTTTGTGGCACTTTCTTTTCAATCATCAGTGTTCTAGCACAATCCACAATAGATCTATTTCTTCTCTCAGCTATTCCATTCTGCTGTGGAGTTCTCAGTGCAGAGACTTGTCTTTTAATACCATGATCATTGTAGAATAAGTTAAATTCATCAGATGTGAACTCTCCTCCTCTATCTGATCTAAGACATTTCAGTTGTCTTCCTGTTTCATTTTCAACTCTTGCCTTGTACCATTTAAACATTTGAAAAGCTTCTGATTTTTCTTTTAAAAACATTACTCGCATCATCCTTGAATAGTCATCCACAAATAATATGAAATATTTATCACCATAATAACTTTGTACTTTCATAGAACCACAAAGATCAGTGTGCACAAGATCTAAAATTCCCTTAGAAGTGTAAGACTTACTTATAAAGCTTGATCTGTCATCTTACCCATCTGGCATCCTTGATGCATAGCATTCTCAGGTTTTTCAAGACTCGGTAGACCTATACTCGGTGCTTCTTGCTTATTTTGATCAGATTATCAAAATTTACATGACAAAACCTTTTATGCCATAACCAGGTATCATCTATCTTTGCATACAAACATTTATTCTGAGTTGAGTCAAGGTGAAATGTGTTACCTTTTGTTTGTGTCCCGATAGTAGCTAACTTTCCATTCTTATCATGAACTTTGACAATTCCTTTCTGAAATTCTATTCGGTAACATGTGTTGTTTAGTTGTACTACACTCAACAAATTGTATTTCAAACCTTCAACCCAATAAACATCATTGCATCTTGCATTGTCAAGAAGTGTTATAGATCCTTTACCTTTCACCGGACATGGTGCATCATTACCAAATCTTACATAGCCTCCATCATAATCTTCTAATATAACAAACTTGTGTTTATCTCCTGTCATATGATGTGAGCATCCACTATCTATGATCCAAGAATCATTAGTATTTATGTGAGATATTAGGGCTTTTTCTTCATATTTTTCTTCATCTGATCCATCTTTGATAGCCACATAAACTACTTCCTCTATATCAGTTTCATCTGATTTATCATCGTTGGATTCCTCATTAGCTATTAAGCATGTCTTTCTATCTCTTCTTCTGAAGTCTTGGTGTCCTCTATAAAGATTGTCTTTTTGTCTGTCATCTCGGTAATCTCTCTTTTCAGTAGAATCTTTGTTAGGACAGTTAGAAGCCATATGTCCTATCTTATCACAATTGAAACATTTCAAAGGTAGTTATCCTTTATACTTACCTTTGCCTCTCGATAACCTTTTGGCTAATAGTGCTTCAAACTCTTCTTGCTTTCTGATTTCCTCATACAATTTGTGGACTTCTTCCATGTTCTTATGAAATCTTTCACTTGCTCCACTGTGATCTCCTTCAGAGTACTTATACTTTCTTTCATTGTAATCATTAGATTTGTCAAGATGAAAAGAACTAAATGTAGATTCAACTTTATTTACCAAAGATCCACTATTATCAAAGTTACTTAACTCAAATGCATGTAGCTTACCAATAGTAGCATCTAAAGAAACTGGCATAGTAGGTACAAACCTCAATTCATTGATTGCAGAGACTTGGATTGCATAAGTTGGTAGAAGGGTTCTTAACAACTTACTTGTTATATCCTTTTCTTCAATAGTTCCACCTGCTCTTTGATTTGATTGACAATCTCCTTTAGTCTTGTACTGTACTGAGTTATGTTCTCACCTTCACTCATCATCATAGATTCAAGTTGTCCTCTTAGACTATCTACTTTTTCTCTTTGAACATGTTCATCTCCTCCATATACCGATATGAGCTTATCCCACATTGCCTTTGCATCATTGCAACCTTCTAGGTCATTAAACTTTGAGTTGGTCAATGCAGATGTTATTTCAATCATTGCTTGGATATGTTCTTGCTTTGCCTTTATCTCTTCCATCGTTAATGGATAGGTGCTCGGTGTAACAAAATCATTCTCCAACTCTTGATAGATGCAGCTTCATCCTTTTATGCCATGTAGAGAAACTTGACTTGTTCAACTTTCGTGCATCCCTCTTATGCAGCTCCATCCTTTTCTACCATAGAGAAGGCTTTAGACAAAGAAGTTCTAAACAAAGAACACAAGGAGAGTCTAAACTCATTGAGCAACAAGATAGTGGCAGTAGTAAAGGAGCATTCAATAGAGGAAGGGGATCCAATAGTGGTTTCAGAGGAAGATCTAGTGTCCAAGGTAGAGGTTCCTCATACTTTGCAACAATGAAGTGTTACCATTGTAACCAACTTGGTCATCCAGCATATTGATAGTTCTGATACTTAATTTAAGTATAGATCTAATAGCCAACAAGATGAGAGGGGGGGGGTGAATCATACAAACTTAATCTTCCATAAAAACATCAAATTCAACCTCGGTAACATATACTTCTGTAATATAACCAAAACTGCTAAACATACAAACTCAAAAGCATATAAATGTCATAAACCTCATAACACCAGATTTAACGTGGAAACCCAAATAGGGAAAACCACTATGGGATTTCGGACCCACTAAGAAATATACTCTTCTAGAGTATGCTCAATTAAAAGCAAATCCTGTTAAAGATTACAAACACATTGCTAGATGTGACCCGGTTAAGGGATTTCCCTCAGATCTGTTAGGATCTTCACTTTGTTAGAAGTGACCTTGTTAAAGGATTTCAAACACTCAATCAGAATGTCACCTTGCTAGAAGGTTTTACAAATTAGACTATTAAGTCCACTTGGTTAAGAGATTTTATGTCACTTTCACAAAATAACAGTAATAAAATCTATTTGCAAATTCACATCTAAAATGCTAAAGCAGATTCTTATTTGCTCAATACAATCTAGACATAGAACTAATCTTGTCCATCTACTGGGCTTCTATACTCTGTTATTCAAACAAGTCTTCAAGCTTTTGTGCTTGGTAATCACTATGTAACATCCCTATGCATACACTTCCCCGCATGCATTGTTTATCAACAGTTCCCTATTTATAAACAATTAGCTAACCACTTAATCTCCTTGATCACATTTCCCATGATCAATCATAGCCATCAGATCTTCATGCTTGACCAGGTTTAATGCATCTTTCGATCTGAAAAACATTTCACCTTGCCTTGGAACTTGTGCTAGGGTATTACGGTTCAATCTGAGTTGTAGATCTTCCTGTCGATCTTCCATTGCCATAGATTCTTAACAAACTATATTTATGACATACCAATCATTTAATCAATTCCAGCTCATCAGCTTCCTTCATTAAATAACGCATGTAAACATTTAATGCATTTGATTACAGCTTGGTTACAACTCAGTTACAACTCAGTAAATACTAAACTTCACTCGGTAGACATTCCGCTTTCATTAACCGATAGCGATAACCTTAGGGTTTACCGACTAGGTTCCTTACGGCTTACCGACTAGGTTCTTTGCTTGGTAACATAGTATAGTATTAACCTTACAATTTACAACATATGTATGATGTCAAAACAATCTAAACATCATGATCTCATCATTGTCTGACTTGGTAATAGTTGCCCATTGAATACCTTATTCATCCTCTTATTCATCATAATCTTTCTGTGTCTTTTACCGACATCTTTATATTCTTCAAATCATACTTCTCAAGATATGGCAACATCATACTGAATTAGAAAATCAATTTCTTTACATCAATGAAAAAATAATAATATTAGGATAGTAAACATCCTTAATCTATTATATCCATAATCATCAACAACCTTCTCAATATCCTTGTTGAAATGCCAACAATCTTCCATTGTCTGTTATAATGCCAAATGCTAACAATAGGTGTCCAGAGAAGGGATCATCATCACATGGTGGTGAAAGAAGAGTGAGATGTCTTCAAGAAGACTCTTCAAGTAGAAAGACTTCAGAGGTTGCCTTAGAGTTAGCGGTAGGTGACAACTTGATGATAAGAAGAACTTTGATCAAAGAACCAGTTAGAGAAGAGCCAAACCAAAGAAGGTCCTTATTTAGGATCAAATGCAATATTATGGACAAAGTGTACAAAGTGATTATTGATTTAGGGTCTATAGATAACATTGTGTCAGAAGAGGTAGTGAGCAAGCTCAAATTGCAAAGGATACCTCACAACAATCCCTATAGAGTCACCTAGTTGAACAAAGGACAACATGTCCTAGTCAATGAGCATGCATGGGTGGATTTTACCATTGGAAGGTATCAGGAAAAGGTGTAATGTGATGTCCTACCCATGGATGCATGCCATCTTCTATTGGGAAGACCATGGCAATTTGATAGACAAGCTATCCATGATGGAGCCAAGAATGCATACTCATTCAACAAAGATCGAGTCACATTCAAGATTCAATCTATCCTTGAAGAAGGTGAAAAGAGGGAAGCAGGTCCTAATGTTCTTTTGGTGAGTGAAAAATAGTTCTTAAAGACACTTGAGGAAGGTGAAGGTATAGGGTTTGCACTAGTGATGAAGCCCAAAGAGGAAGACAAGAAAGAGCAGTCAGATTTGCCATTAGAGGTGCAAGATTTGTTGAAGAAATTCAAAGGCATAGTAAGTGAAGGACATCCAGTCACCTTAACTCTTAAAAGAACCATAAGCCATCAAATATACTTCATTCTCAGAGCATCCTTGCCTAATAAGCCAGCTTATAAGATGATCCCTCAACAAAATGTTGAGATTGCCAAGCAAATCCAAGAGCTCTTAGACCAAGGCCTAATTAGGAAAAGTATTAGCCCTTGTGTTGTCCCTATAGTGTTAGCACCAAAGAAAGGTGGTACTTGGAGGTTGTGTACTGATTCTAGAGCCATAACTAGGATCACCATCAAATATAGGTTCCCTAATCCTAGAATAGAAGACCTAATGGATTGTTTAGGGGAAGCCAAGTACTTTACCAAGATTGACCTTAAGAGTGGCTATCATCAAATTAGGATTAAGGAGGGTGATGAATGGAAAAATGCATTTAAGACTACTGAGGAACTTTATGAGTCACTTGTAATGCCATTTGGCTTATCTAATGCTCCAAGCACCTTCATGAGACTCATGAATGAGGTGATGAAGGAATTCATAGGTAAATTTGTGCTAGTATATCTTGATGATATTCTCATTTTTAGTAAAGATAAGGCAGATCACATTAATCATTCGCAAGATATATCACAAGATTGTATGATGAAAAGATAACCATGAACTTGGATAAGTGTGAGTTTGTTAAGTAGGAGTTGGTTTACCTTTGGTTTGTGTTGTCTCAAGGAAACCTCAAGATGGATCCCAACAAGGTTGAATCCATTGTAAATTGGCCAACTCCTAAGTCAGCAACAGAGGTGAGAAGCTTCCATGGACTAGCTCAGTACTACAGGAAGTTCATTAGGAAATTCAGTGCTATATGTGCACCAATGCTAGACAACATTAGTGGTGGAGTAAAGGCAAAGTTTTAGTGGGGTGAAGCAGCAAACAAAGGTTTTGAAACCTTGAAGGACAAGATAGCTACCCAACCGATGCTAGTGTTTCCTAGTTTGAAAAACTTTTCATTGTAGAATGTGATGCAAGCAATGTTGCAGTAGGTGATGTCCTAAGCCAAGAAGAAAGACCAGTAGCTTTCCATAGTGAGAAGATAAGTGATTCCAAGAGGAAATACTCCTCTTATGATCTTGAGTTGTATGCTTTAGTGCAGACATTGAGGAAGTGGAGACACTATCTCCTCCCTAAAGAATTTGTGGTATATACGGACAACCAAGCATTGAGTTTCCTAAAATCACAAGACCAAATCAGTCATAAACACATGAAATGGGTGGAGTATATGCAAGCCTATACATTCACCATTAAGCACAAGAAAGGGCAGTTAAACCGGGTAGCTGATGCATTGAGTAGAAGACTTTTGACAGTCCAAGAAATCCAATTGAGAAGCATAGGTGTGGACAATTTTGGAGACTTGTACCCAGAGGATGAAGACTTCTCAAATGCCTACAAGGTGTGTAAGGACCATTAAAATCATTTCCATAGTGAATATTTTGATTTTACTTTGCAAAATGGACTATTTTTCAAAGGTGGGCATCTTTGTGTACCTAGAGGCTCAATGAGAGAAAACCCTATACAAGAGAAGCATAATGGCAACCTTAGAGGACATTTTGGAGTCAATAAGACTCAAGAGTTTGTTCAAAGATACTATTAATGGCCAAGGATGAATCAAGATGTGAAGAAATATGTGGAGACTTGCATAGTTTACCAAAAGGCCAAGGGTACTTCTACAAATGCCAGTTTATACCAACCTCTTCCCATACCAAATAGACCTTGGGAATGCTTTAGCATGGATTTTGTAGTAGGTTTACCAAGGACAAAGCAGGGATATGACATCATTTATGTCATTGTAGACAGATTTAGCAAAATGGCTCACTTTGTGCCTTGAAAGAGTACTCATGATGAATACCAAATTGCTCAATTATTCTTCAAAGAGGTGGTGAGGATACATGGTTTACCCATGAGAATTGTTTCAGATAGGGACTCAAATTTCACGAGTCACTTTTGGAAGTCACTATGGTGAAATCTTGGCACCAACCTTTCTTTTGGATCAGCCTACCATCCTCAAATAGATGGGCAGACCAAAGTGGTGAATAGAAGCTTAGGAAACTTGTTAAGGTGCCTTACTAAGGAATATGGTCAAACATGGGATCAAGTACTCTCACAAGGTGAATATGCATATAATGACACCATAAATAGGACTACCAGAAAGAGCCCTTTTGAAGTGGTCTATGGTGTGCAGCCAAGAGACATTTTGGAGTTGAGATACTTAGGAAGTGCAACAAAAAGAAGTGGATATGCAGAGGACTTTGCTCAATCAATGAAGGAGGTCCATGAATCACTTAAACAAGCATTGATGAAAAGAGGAAGAACCTACAATTTCAAGTGGGGGAACTTGTCCTGGTGCACTTAAACAAAGCAAGGCTATAGCAAGGAGTGCCAAACAAGTTGCAAATGAGAAGGATAGGTCCATGTGCCATTCTAGTCAAGTATGGAGAAAATGCATACAAGGTGGATCTACCTAGTGACATAGGATTGTCACCGGTTGTCAACATAGTAGACTTAGTTGCATACAAGGGACTAGTTCAAGGTTCAGATTGTAGTCACTCAGAGGTTTCAGATGATGTGAGCAACCTTCAGTTACTAGCCAAACCAAAACCAAAGGCCGAGAAGGTGTTGAGTTCAAGGATCGCCAAGAAGACAAGGCATCGAGTCTATTGGGAGCACCTAATAAAATGGTAGGGTATGGATGATGTTGAAGCTACATGGGTTCTTAAAATAGAGTTTAAGAAGCTTGGAGTTGATCAGAATCTGATTCCCAAGGAGGTGACATGATCTTCTTTTGTTTGGGAGAATGGTGCAGGAGCACCTAGGACTTAAACTATCTAGTTTTTTAATTTTGGCTTATACTGACCCTAGCCAATTTAGTAGTGAATAAGGACTCTAGGAGGGTCCAAGAGTTAGAGTTTTGAGTCAATGTAGGCCTAGGTTGTGTTCATACTTCTTAGGTTTGCATTTTTTGTGTAAATAGTGAGTTTGAGTAGGTAATTGACCTTTTCGATGGTCAAAAGTGTCAAACCTTGGTACAGGTTTTAAAAGTCATTTTTGATGACTTGGAATAGATCTTATAGGTTGGAAAGACCAAATGTGCAAAAATTGCAAAGTTGCAAAAAGTTGTCATGACAACTTTTGTCCTGAAATGGTTAGCGATGGAGTTATGGATTGTTCAATTCCCTAGGATGACTCCACACATGGGAAATCTATAATAACCCTCTCTTTCATGGTTACCAAGGTTGGTGAATGTGTTTTGCAAGCTTAACAATCAGAAACTACTAATTTTTCAGACTAGTTGGCAGTGTTTTAGCTTGATTTTACTCATTTTGTAATTGAAAATGGATTGAATCCATTGATCCAGAAATGGATTGAGTTTATCTTGTGTTTTATTGTGTTTTTGGTTCAATTTAGATCTTTTTAGATATTTCTCATTAGTGTTTTCTTGCTTTAGTTTGCAAACAGCCAGTTTTGGCTTGTATATAGCAGTTTTCTTGTAAATATGGTTGCCCCATGAGTTCCACACGTGCTTCCATCATGAATTGTTGGGAAATGGATCGAAACCATCTATATAGTGTACATATGTAGGTGAAAGTATTGGAGAATAGTTTAAGTATGATTGTCACCTTGTTCTAGGCGAGTCCAGGAGCAACCCGGCTAGAGGAAATAAGGTGAAAGTGAAGTGCCAAGTGCAGAGGTGGATGTCATATCATTTTATAAGAGTTTGAAGGGGTCCAAGGAGTTGGGAAAGAGTTTCCAATGCAAGTAGGAGCCTTTAAAATTTCATTTTTTGCACAAACCCCAACTTGACCTGTCACTGCCACCTAGAAGACCTAAAAACCCTCCAAAACCCTCATTTTGGGGTTAGTACATTGAATGGCGGGTTAAGAAGCCAAAACTAAAAAAATAACTTGAGGTTAGAGGAACCATTTAGGGAAATCCAAAATTTTTAGGGGGTCTTTTGGACCATTTTCACCCAAGCCCTAAAAATCCGGTTTTAGGAGGCCTAATTGGGCTAATTCCTTGTAGCCCTTTTCTAGGCAAGATTTTGGAATCGGTAAGAAACCTATTGATTGAAAACCTCAAATTGACCCTAAATGCATCTAAAACATGAATGAATACACCTCCACACCTCTTCATCATCTCACAATGGTAGGAGGTCATTTTGACAACTTGAAGCCAAGAAGCCATAATTGAGTACATGATAAGCATTATGAATTAGTAGGGGTCCTAGCCAAAACACTTGAAGAAAAACACCTTAGAGAGATCAAGAATCAAGACCTCGAAGAGTTTGAGAAGTACTTTGAGTTCTAGAGAGCAACTAGACCTAGTGAGTTGGTGCAATTGAGCAACACCAGCTAGGTGAAGTGTTGAGCAAACTAGGGTAACCCCCATCATTTTTCTTCATGTCCTTCCTGTGGAGCCATCTATTCATATTCTTTATACACTGCTTCCCTAAGGGGTAGGATTTCCTTTGCATAGTTTGGTTCATAAATAATCTTTTGCTAATAAAAATAAAATCGCTTGGGTTCTCTTGATTCAGCCCTTAAGGGTAATGAAAGCACAATTTCTTTCTTGTGATACACCTAAAACTGCTCTCCCCTTGATATTTAATTATGCATCCATGACGTAAGAGCCCTCAACTTAATATCTCCAATGTAAAGAAAAGGATTCCAGTTAACATAATCAGGGAACAACTTAAGCTTTCATTACCCTTAAGGGCTGAATCAAGAGAACCCAGGCGATTTTATTTTGATTGGCAAAAGACTGTTTATGAACCAGACTATGCAAAGGAAATCCTACCCCTTAGGGAAGCAGTGTATAAACAATATGAATAGATGGCTCCATGAAAAGGACATGAAGCAAAATAAAATATAGTCCAATGCTGGGATAGCCTAACGAATGAATTAAAGCAATCTGAGGCACACTCTATGCAAAATTGCTATGCAGCATTAAACAGAGCACCCAAGTACATGCACTTGGGAAGGACAAAGTAATGACATTGGCTTCCTCTCAATTTTCAGCCTCCAATCCTCCTATGGCAACTGATGGGCTGTAGAGATAGTGACCCACCATGCAGTGAAGAAGCAGAATGTACCAAGTGGAAGAGATTGGAAAAAATGAAAGGATTCTACTGGAGCTTAAAGAATGGTGATTCTAGGCAAGTTACCCCAGGCAATTTTCGAATTAATGCCAGAATCCAAAATTTTCCTATTGTTGGAGTATCAACAGAAAGATAGGTTAGGGGGAGATGATGACTCTAAACAATGGCTCTACTTTTATAAATTTTTGATATAATACTCCTACTTAGGCCTTATAATTAGATGACTTTTGAATTATAATGTTTTCCTAAGATGATACCTTTAAAGTATTTTTGAAACTAGTTTAACCTATACCTAAGGGTGTCATATAGTGGTTTTAAATGATTTTTCTATGCAAATATCTAAAGTTAATTATAAATATGGTTTATGATATATCATGTTAGCATTAGTATATACACATGTGCATGTTAACATCTTGATGCAGGGCCAGCAAAGGTTAGGTAAAGATAGATGGTGATTCAAAAGATCATCAAGTGTGTAGCCAAAATGCAGACCCAGCCAAGGAAATGCAGTTATGATTAGGATTACTGGACCGGTTCTTCAGCAGATTGATTAATGAAAACATTTATAACTTCTCTTAGTGGATCTTAGATCTAGGAGGTGGCCATGCTATATTTTCTCAGTCGCGGGAAAAATGTTGTTCCACTGTCCTGTGTTGACTTCTTCTTCTTGTTTTGTTAAATAAATTATGTTCACCTATTCCATAGGAATGTGGGCAGTTAGTTAGAAGTTTGTTATAAGCTTTCCTATAAATAAAAGGGATCTCTCTCCTCTCGGGGATAGTAGAGAAAAAGATAGTATTTTGTAATACACAGTTTTCTGGTGTTATGTATGTATTTTCCAGAAAAGATGAAATAAAAGAGATCAAGTAATTTTGGATGATTAGATAAGTGTAATCTGAAGTTTTGGAAATACTCATTCAAGGGGGCCCACTTGGTGAGTAATCCTTGGTATGTTTTAAAATAGTTTTCATACTTACGTTATAGTTGTTTTTTGCAGTTGTTTGTTCTTGCAGCCATAGGAAACAGTTCTTGTGTCTGTTCCTACAGCCATGGTAGCAGAGTAGTTCCTGCTACTTGCCAAAACTTTATATTTTAATAGTAATCGTTTAAGGCATGTTGTTCACCAAAAGTGATTAACCTAAGATCACCTGCAAATCAATCTATGAGAAAGACAATCTCAATCAATGAAAAACCTCAGGGCATGGACAACATGACAAGGATATGAATACCTCTACTCTTCAGGCTCTGCAAAACCTAGGTGGGTGTACCTTTGATGCTTAAAATTAAACCCATTACACACCTATGGCAACATCAACAAAAGTAGATAGATCTCACCAGGGATTAACAACTAGGAGGTTACTGTAGATGGGCTAGATCCACATTGACATCTCAACTAAGTTAAAGCATGAGATGGATGAAACATTCCCACAGAACATAAAACAAAGAAAGATATTCTGATGTTGGAATTTAAATTGTTTGAGAATCCTTTCAATTACAAGATTAGTGCCTTATCCAAGGGCAATAGAGTCACATATCAAACTATAGATGAAAACTTCTATTGCAAATCCATCTTCATTATTAAGTATTCCTGCATTAATGTCTTGCATGAATGCATTACTTAAGATCATTCACAAAATCATCAAATCTTGAAACTATATTCAATTATTCATGATTTATTATAGAATTTAAATCCTTCCTTGAAGAATCCCTGCAAACAATCACAACTATCTCCTTGAGATAACAAATTTCATCCTCCTTGAGGATTTGATTTGAATAAAATAGAAATACAAATCTACAGACAATCTTGTGTGAATTTATGTATGCCTTACATACACAAGAACCTGCAACTAAGAACACCTACAACAGGAATTAAACTCCATTACTCAAAGAAAAGCCCTGCCCTATACAATCTTCAAGAATACTCAGAATTGAAAAACCATCAAAATCTGGAGCATTTCTCCAAATTTTTGGAACCTTTACAATTGAGAAGAATTGGGAATAAGAAGAGGAGGGAAAAAGATTAGATCTCTTCAGAATTTGCCAAGTGTCTTCTTTTTCCTTAACTGAAAAAATATCTCCTTCCTTCCCATGGAAACTGCTCTCGAAATATCCCATATCTATTAAAACAAACTTCATAACTACATTCCTTTTCTCGAGAGCTTTCCAGTGATATATGATACCTTGCTATTTGACCAAAAATGGACTTCTGGGCGAATTAATCCTTCATATGTGCACATCATTTAAATTTTTGGATTTTCTTATATAATTAAAACTATACATTTAAATTTGATTTTTCATCCATTTTTCTCTGATTTTTTTGCTTGATGCCCCACCACGTGGCAGTCTCTAATTCACCAACAGGGTCCACTGGGATGACACCTCATTGATTCGCCACCTGGACTGCCTCATCACTGTCACCTATGCACCACTGGACTACCATATGAACGCCACATCATCACCACCTCAACGCCACTAGACGGGACCCACGAGCTAGACCTCCACCTGGACTTGCCACCCGATTTCGCCATTTCACAATGGCTAACCCACGTGCATCTTCAGCTCATGAAGCCACGGGCGCTATCAAATCATCTTGAATTTGCATGCTCTTTAACCCTTCATTTTTTGCACATGCTTTTCACTACTTCACGAAGCTTAACTGGTGATCATCTTCCTTTCGTGAAATTAGGTCGGTCGTTGGATCTCCTAAACTTGCATGGTCTTTAACTCTTTTCGCTATTTCATGAACCTTAACCGACGAGCATCTTTGGCTTGTGAATCAAAGCGCACCATCGATCTCTTGCAACTTGCTTGCTGGTTAAGCCGTCTGATCTCTGCAAAAATCGCTTGCCTCGAGATTCATGCCTATGTGGGGTCCACCTGGTCGCTACTCAGCCTCCTTGCTCACCTCAGGAAGGGTGCCCGCGCACATGGGGTCTGCCTTGGGTGCCCATCAACACCTTATGTCAAAAGCCTCAAGCTTTTGACACTATACTTGCGTGTGGTTTTACTTTGAAACATTAAAAGCTCTCATTTCCCAGCGAATGTGGGATTAAGTTTTTTGCCTAAGACTATGTTCTTTTTGAAATTTTTTGATGACCATTGTCTGTAAACTGCATTTGTTTGAAATTTGATGGCCTTTTCAACCACGCCACATTGGGAGAAGTTTGAAGTTGATTGATGCCCTACCAAAATGCATGACATTTACATTAAAAAAAAATTGTTTTAACCTTGTCCCTCACCCACCACGCAAGGAAAGACCACGCGGAGCTTTATGCCTGCCAATGTGCAATTTCTTGAACACTTAAAACCCCCCACGTGACCTGGCAATTTGCACTTGCCATTTGCATTTATTTCAAAGTTTATGCAGCTTCAAACATACCATGTGAGATGGAGAGACACCTACCATTGTATTTGCTGAAATGTTTCTACATTTTTTGAACTCCACTACACGCAGAAGGTTTTTTAAGGGCCACTTCACACATCACGCAGGCTAGAGGATTGGCTTTAATGCCAATAATTCTTTTGCTTGAGTTTCCTATGTATCCAACATGGGAGGGGGGTATTTGCTTTTTGAGCCTTTCTAGAGGTTTTATGGCCCACGTGAGGGAGAGACACTTGCCAAGGGAGCTTCACGCTACACTTCAGCTCACCCACCATGTTGAATTGGCTTGGAAGTTTTCTATGCTTCTTCAATCAACTCGCACAGAGGGAGAATAGGGAGGCATTTGCTACTATTTTGGGAATTAATACCTACCAATTGAAATTGGTTTTAAAAGTTTCAAGCCTTTTTCAGCGCCTCCAGCTCTTACATCCAAATGAAACGGATGAGACCCATGCTAGTTGCTCTCTTCCAATCCATACAAAAAAGCATTCAGAGGAAGGACAATAAAAATCTCTAAATACTGGTCCTTTAACACCATATTACCAAATAGATGCTCATTACCCACATGTCATGCAGTGGAATGAAACATGACTTCTTCATTGGAACACCTTGTAACTGCAAAGCCAAATGGATGTTTGGTATATAAAAACTTCAATTCAGGTTCCTTCTTATTATCAATTATATCACCATCATTGTTTCATAAAAATCAAACCACCACTTATGGTCCAGTGAGAAGCAAGGGTCTATAATCTCCTCCTATCTGGATTTTACTTTATACAAATCATATAAACATATGGTTTAAGATATCACTTTTAACCTTGATTCAAAAAACATCGTGAAGCTACAAGTCAGGTCGGGCCCCAAAGTGGGTCCGGCTAAAAAAAAAATTGTTTTCATGCAACTGACCTTCGAAATGCCTCGGATACCTTGAACGTACCTCTAGAATCAATCAGCACCATCTTCGAATCATCAAACTGAGTTTTGCAATTTTCAGACACTTAGGCCACATTTTCGCATTTAATCGCGAAAACGTAATTTTCAAACCGGTCAAAACATCTTTCTCGGCCTCACCATCTGACAGGTGTGTACTCTGATATACAAGCATGAACTACCAAATGGTTTTTCAAGACGAATCCCAAGTGAGGAGATATTATGTGTCAAAAATGACCAACTTGCTTTGTCGACACTACGGACCTGATGAAGTCAATGCTCAGGCAACTCATGATGCCTTTCTTAAAAATATCAAACGACCTCCATAGACCCTCAAATATGAGACATAGGTACCTTGAAGTACATATCAAACCTTTGAATACTCAGTTCGACCAAAAGGATAACTGGGTGCAAATGGTGCGCTCATGAAAATAGCTACATTAACTGATATAGAAATGAAATTACGGATCACTGAAAACGATGGCTCAATAAACCCTTTTGAAAACCAATCAAAGGGATTGGCAGGAGCTTGAAACTGGAAACATAGCTTGTCATTTATACCAAAAATATCCCAGAACAAACATTCTGACATGAAAGTCACTGAGGCAACTTTTACACTTATGCAAAATAGGGCTCCAACTAGCTATCGAAACAAGGACTTGTCAAACCATACAAACTACAAACAGATTGAGCTTTGAAAACTGAGCAAATTGATTCATAAGGACTTGAAATTTTGCACGGAGGCACACTTTTATGCATAGAATTCAATAAATTTTGAATTTTATCATGAAAATCAACAGGGCAAAAGATATAAATACCCAAAGTAGGCTACTTGGTAAAATTTGCATTTGCACCTAAAGTGCACTTTCAGCTCACCCCTTGAAATGGGTACCTGATAAACTTATCCAAACTAAAATCTAAAAGTTGCACATCACTGCATAGGTCAAATGAAAGGTGTAGGACACATTTTTCAAGCCTTACCCTTTGAAAATCAACTGGCTCCATTTTACCCTCTCTCTAACTAGGCCATTTAAGTTGACTCATTTGGAAATGCAAAGCAAAATTTTGAAATGGGCCTCTAAACTTCACTCAATTTTAATGAGTCCCAATAGTGGCTCTGACTGGGGATGGTTGATTGCAAGATCAACACAAGAATCCAGATATCTATGGAAGAGCAGTGTACCCAAAAATGGAATACATCTCTTCTCTTCTCAAAATAAATGGCTCCATATTCTACCCAAACAGCAGGGTATTTTATTGAAAACCACACAACTGAAGCAAAGCAACTATACAAGATATACAAACATACTGACAACTGAATATAAATTGCTCCAAACATTCTCAGCATTTACCTCTATCAAAAATCTGATTCTCATCACTTGACATCATGATCCAAACAAAAGAACCTTTCAATACAACTGAGCATAATCCTTATAATCAACCTCTTTCATCTCATTACTATAACAGCTGGTGTGCATATCTTTGGCTTGATTTTGAACTTTATAATCACACACTACTTCAACAAAAGTAAAATCATGAGACAAAACACTATAGAGGCCTTCCCACAAGTTGCAATACATTTCACTATCTCAATCAATTCTATCATTTGCAAAGGCATCATTATGCTGAACTTCAAAAATAAAGCATTCAATCTCAACATTGTAGCACTCATCAGCACTCACCTTGTTATCATTTAAATTCATAGAATTGGGGGCATTACTAATAGATTGATGCAAACTAGGAACATAAATATCACGATCCAGATGTGATACTTCACTATGCTGATCACACTCTATACTATCCTTCTTTATCAAACTCAACACATCTGTATCTTCAATATCCCAATCATGGAAAAGAATGCATACCTCTAGCTAAAGCAAATCCTCAACTAAGTCTTTCTCCTTCAGACTTACATCCATCTGAAAAACTTCCATCTGTGGTCTGAAATAATCATCACACAACCCATGCCTCTTATCTTCATCATGAAGTAAAATTTAACAACCCATGCTACTATTGTTCGGAACCACATCAACACTACAAACTTGTTCAACATAAGGGGAAAATTCAGCATTTTCCATAATGAAATCAACACCATGAACATTAAAATCAAAGGCAAATAACTCCATATCCGGTTCAAGCATACTATCAACATTCACATTCTCTTCATGGTACTTCAAATTCTGAAAGGATTCAAAAATCTGAAAATAAAACATTATCCGCACTGTCACATATATTTTTATCTTCAAAAACACTTTCATTTTTAGATTCATGACTGAAGTATATAACTTGGTCTCCTCTTATATCATCTTCACAAAATGAATAATAAGAATTCTCATAACCATCATCAGGTGCATGACTGGCATTCATTGGCTGATCAAAAGAAAGTGAATAACTCGTGCCAAGATCATTCTCATTCTGAAATTGATCTTCATTGTTCATTTGTATACCTTCAAGGTGCTGAAAATCGAACTCAGTATTCTCATAATCAGCAGCACCACTCCATTCTGAAACACATTCATCACTAGGTATACTTGCACTGAAAACATTATCAGCGTCATCCACAATTTCATTTTCAGCTTTATCAAACTTAAACAAAATCTGATTTACATCATATTACACACTTTCACTTGCATAATCAGCAACATTTGGTGATCCTTCAGTATTTGGTATTGCAACATTAAACACATCAGCAGCATGTAAAGACCAATGGTTATCATCCTCATTAATTTCATTATTATTACCCTTGGGAGATACATGATTTACTTCATAACTGGTAGCCACATAATCAGCATAACTAGTATACAAATCAAATGGTACATATCCTTTATACAAATCTACCTCTGTATCAGTATTGTCACAATATTTCCCACTGATCATTCCATCATTACTGTGAGAGACAACCAACATTAATAGCAAAGATTCTTGACTCTCATCTAAATTTGAATCACATGCATCAGTAAAACCATTTGGAACAGCAAAGCTTAACATATTTGGACAAGGAATGATTTGTTTAGCTTCACATGGTATTTCACCATTGAAGGTATTTTGGCAAGGAACAACAGCAAACACAAATCTCTTGGATATCCCAAATTTCAAGTTATTTTCAATGTCCCTAGCTGTGTTAAAAGCTTCATACAAAGTTTTGGGTTCTTTGTTTCTCAATAAGAAACCCATCTTCTTACCAAAAGCACTCATATAAATCTCCAAACATACTTTATCATCAAAATTATATTTACTGTAGATTTTAGACAGTGTTTGTGAAAACCTGATATTAAATGTTGATACCAATTCATCTTCCCTGATTTGTATGTACGTAAATCCTTTCAGCAAATTGGTCTATGAAATCTGAAATTAATTCTTCCCATGAGGAAATACAACCTATAGGCAAGAAAGAGAACCAATCCCTTGCATCCTCTTTCAATGATTGAACAAATAAATTCATGCACACATCTTCTTCACAAACTTCAAACTCTCCCATCAAATCTAAAAATCTTTTCACATGTTGACATGCTGATTCTAATTTCTTCCCACTGAATATGGGCAAATATTTTCTAATCTTTGTGGGTATGGGATTTGGGTAACCCGGAACATCTTTGAAATTTAGAGAATCATAATACTTCATACTAAAACTTTTCCTGTTGCATGGTTGTTCTAAATTACTAGACATGGTCATATGTGAATAAGATTGGGGCTGAAATAATTGACTGCACATTACTAACTTCTCAAACTTCATACACAACCCCACCAAAATTTCAACAACTCATAAATATGTTGATCTACAGATTTATCTTCTTCACCTTTTTTACATAAAACTCATGGATACTTTCATATCATAAGAAAACATATAAGATCTTGAAACTAAACAACACTTTGAATATGCAAATATTTTTTATCTTCTTCCCTTTCAACAAAGTGCAAAACACTAGATAGGTAAACTATTTTGCTCTTTCAAATTTTTAGAAGAGATGTCTTGCATTGAAACTTCTGAAAATACCTGGGTGTTTGCAGCTGTAGGACTTGTACATCTAAAGATTTATTTCAACTTTCAGCATGGTCTTTTAACTCAGAGTCGCCACCTCTTGCATAGAGGACATTTTGAACAGTAGAATGCCATTCAACACAAATTTAATTCTCTGTTTTCTCCTTCAATCTCTCTGCAACCAATTTACTCCAGGCTATTTAACACAAATTTGGAAATGCAACAGACTTATGTGTGAACTGAAATCTTTTATTGTACTTTCTATAAAACTCTTATGATGAAGAAATTAATGTATAAATCTGCATTAGCAGTGATAGCTCATATCTCTGCACTATGTATAGAAACATAAAACATTATGCAATACTAATTGCATAGACATTCAGCACTGGTATAAACCATAGAGTCTCCACCCAAATAAAGAATTGGGGAAAAGTTTGCATACAGCTGCAAGGACTTGCTCACAACTCAGCAACATGAATTTACTGTTACTCTTTTATAAAATATGACATGACAAACATATCATTCTACAGATCCAAAATAAGGAACATTCTCTTCACCATAAAATCACTTTCAACTCTATTCATACACAATGGACAAACTGGCTGGATATGAAATTGACAGGATGAGGAATACATTCAACTTCTAACCTTATCAATCATACATTAAAATCCATTTACTCCCCAGCAGAGTCACCATTTTTGTTGTTCACCAAAAGTGATTAACCTAAGATCACCTGCAAATCAATCTATGAGAAAGCCAATCTCAATCAATGAAAAACCTCAGGGCTTGGACAACATGACAAGGATATAAATCCTTCTACTCTTTAGGCTCTGCAAAACCTAGGTGGGTGTACCTTTTATGCTTAAAATTAAACCTATTACACACCTATGACAACATCAACAAAAGCAGATAGATCTCACCAAGGCTTAACAACTAGGAGGTTATTGTAGATGGGCTAGATTCACATTGACATCTCAACTAAGTTGAAGCATGAGATGGATGAAACATTCCCACAGAACATAAAACAAAGAAACATATTCTGATGTTGGATTTTAAATTATTTGAGAATCCCTTCAATTGCAAGATCAGTGCCTTATCCAAGGGTAATAGAGTCACATATCAAACTATAGATGAAAACTTCTATTGCAAATCCATCTTCATTATTTAGTATTCCTGCATGAATGCATTACTTAAGATCATTCACAAAATCATCAAATCTTGAAACTATATTCCATTATTCATGATTTATTATAGAATTTAAATCTTTCCTTGAAGAATCCCTGCAAACAATCACAACTATCTCCTTGAGATAACAAACTCCTAGAGGATTTGATTTGAATAAAATGGAAATACAAATCTAGAGACAATCTTGTGTGAAATTATGTATGCCTTACATACATAAGAACCTGCAACTAAGAACACCTACAATAGGAATTAAACTCCATTACTCAAAGAAAAGCCCTACCCTATATAATCTTCAAGAATACTCAGAATTGGAAAACCATCAAAATCTGGAGCATTTCTCCAAATTTCTGCAACCTTTACAATTGAGAAGAATTAGGAATAAGAAGGGGAGGGAAAAAGATCATATCTCATCAGAATTTGCCAAGTGTCTTCTTTTTCCTTAACTGCAAAACTATCTCCTTCCTTCCCATGGAAATTTCCCTATAAATATCTCATATCTGTTAAAACAAACTTCATAATTGCATTCCTCATCCCGAGAGCTTTCCGGTGATATATGATACTTGGCTATTTGACCAAAAATGGACTTTTGGGCGAATTAATCCTTCATATGTGCACATCATTTAAATTTTTGGATTTTCTTATATAGTTGAAACTATACATTTAAATTTGATTTTTCATCCATTTTTCTCTAATTTTTAGCCTGACGCCCTGCCACGTGGTAGTCTCTGATTTGCTGACAGGGTCCACTAGGATGACACCTCACTGATTTGCCACCTAGACTGCCTCATCACCACCACCTATGCAACATTGGACTACCATCTAAATGCCACATCATCACCACCTCAGTGCCACTAGATGGGACCCACAAGCTGGACCTCCACCTAGACCTGCCACTTGTCTTTCGCCATTTCGCAATGGCTAACTCGCGTGCATCTTCGGCTCATGAAGCTATGCGCGCCGTCAGATCATCTTGAATTTGCATGCTCTTTAACCCTTCATTTTTCACACATGCTTTTTGCTACTTCACGAAGCTTAACTGGTGATCATCTTCCTTTTGTGAAATCGGGTTGGCCGTTGGATCTCCTGAACTTGCATGGTCTTTAACTCTTTTCGTTGTTTCATGAACCTTAACTAGCGAGCATCTTTGGCTTGCGAATCTACGCACATCGTCGATCTCCTACAACTTGCTCGTTGGTTAAGCCATCTAATCTCTACAAAACCTGGTCCACCTGGGGTCCACCTGGTCGCCACTCAGCCTTCTTGGTCGCCTTGGGAAGCACACTCGCATGTGTGGGCTCCACCTTGGGTGCCCATCAGCACCTTGCCTCAAAAGCCTCAAGCTTTCAATAGTATACTTGTGTGGGGTTTTACTTTTAAACATTAAAAGCTATCATTTCCCAACGAATGTGGGATTAAGTGTTTTTCCTGAGACTGTGTTCTTTTTGAAATTTTTTTATGACCATTGTCTGTAAACTACATTTGTTTCAAATTCGATGGCCTTTTCAACCACGCCACACTGGGAGAAGTTTGAAGTTGATTGATGCCCTGCCAAAACGCATGGCATTTACATTAAAAAAAATTATTTTAACCTTGTCCCTTACCCACCACGCAAGGAAAGACCACATAGAGCTTTATGTCTACCAATGTGCAATTTCTTGAAGACTTAAAACCCCCCATGTGACCTGCCAATTTGCACTTGCCATTTGCATTTACTTCAAAGTTTATGCAGCTTCAAACATGCCACGTGAGATGGAGAGACACCCGCCATTGTATTTGCTAAAATGTTTCTGCATTTTCTGAACTCCACTACACGCAGAAGGTTTTTTAAGGGCCACTTCACACATCACGTAGGCTAGAGGATTGGCTTTAATGCCAATAATGCTTTTGCTTGAGTTTCCTATGTATCCAACATGGGAGGGGGGTATTTTCTTTTTGAGCCTACCTAGAGGTTTTATGGCCCACGTGATGGAGAGACACTTGCCAAGGGAGCTTCACACTACACTTCAGCGCCTCACCCACCATGTTGCATTGGCTTGGAAATTTTCTATGCTTCTTCAATCAGCGCACGCAGAGGGAGAATAGGGAGGCATTTGCTACTGTTTTGGGCATTAATACCTACCAATTGAAATTGGTTTTAAAAGTTTCAAGCCTTTTCTAGTGCCTCCAGCTCTTACATCCAAATGAAACGGATGAGACCCATGCTAGTTGCTCTCTTCCAATCCATACAGAAAAACATTCGAAGGAAGAACAATAAAAATCTCTAAATATTGTTCCTTTAACACCATGTTACCAAATAGATGCTCATTGCCCACATGTCATGCAGTGGAATGAAACATGACTTCTTCATTGGAACACCTTGTAACTGCAAAGCCAAATGGATGTTTGGTATATGAAAACTTCAATTCAGGCTCCTTCTTATTCCCAATTCTTCTCAATAGTTATGGTTCCAGAATTCTATGAGAGTGGCTCTTGTTTTCATGTCTTCCATTTCTGAATTTCTTGACCCAAACTTGTAAAGCTCTTTGGTTTGTTTCAGGGTACAGAGATTACATTGCAGGATGGTTGATTGTTTTCTAGTTGCAGATCATACTTGTGTCAGGCATGAGTAAATTTTGCATAATATTGTCTCTAGGCATGTATTTCATTGTTATGAAGTGAATCCTCAAGGAGGCTATAATTTGTCATCTCAAGGAGATTGTATGATTGTTTGTAGGCATTCTTCTATGAAGAGTTTAAATTCTATAATTAGTCATAAACAATGGAATGTGTCCCAGATCTAATAAGTTTATGAATGAATCGAGTAATGCATTAGTATAAGGTATTAATGCAAGAATATTGTTTAAGGAAAACCAATTTGTAACTAGGATACACATTTGTAGTTCTTTGTGTGACTTTGTTGCCTAATGAACAAGGCACTGGTCTTGCATATTTGGGGATAGTTTTAGATTAAATCAAAATTAAAGACAAATCTATTTCCCTTCATGTTTAGGGGTTTGTGTTTTATCCTTCCCAAGCTTTGTTTCACCCATTATTTGTACAAGATCTAGCCAATATGTATGTGTTATCTAATTTGTTGAGTTTGTGGAATGGTTTATCTACTTCATTGATGTTGTCATGGTGAGCAAACGAGTTTGATTCAGTGCATCAAAAGGGTGCCCCCCCTAGGTCTAGTAGAACCTGAAGTGCAGGAGGATCATTTTGGATCCTATGTTATGTTGTCCAAGCCCTGAAGTGTTTAATTGATTGAGATTGGCTTTCTCATAGATTGATTTTCAGGTGATCTTAGGTTAATCACTTTTGGTGAACAACAAGGCAATTTCCAGTTGTAGGGTTAAGTATTAGTTTATTAGAGATTTTGTGTGTTTACTCTGTGTGTGAAAAAGTGAACCTGTAGCTGTAAGCACAACACTTCAATTAAGTCATTATATGCATGGTTAGTAATCAATAATCAATAAGAAATAAACCATAGCAAAGCGACTAATTGCCTTCTAAAAGATGTGAGTATAAGAGTGCTCTCATATTTTTATAAGCAATACCAGTGACTAGACTAAACCAAGATGAAGGATTTAATCTATATGATATTAAGCTATATGGATGCAAGATGGATGAATAATTCAAGCAATAATAATCAATTCAAGCAACAATGGATGCAAGCAATAATGGATGTAAAATGGATGCAAATAATCTAAAAAGCACAATAATCTTCAATGACTCCAGAGCGAAATTAGCGTGATAATAATCTCCAAGCATGTTCTCAAAAATCTCTAGAGTGAATTGAAATGAGAGCTGAAGACTGAATTTATAAAGAATCACAAGAGAAAAAGCTCAATTTAGAATTAATTGAAATAATTGAGAAATCATGTTCAGTTAACCTTGAGATAGATTCCAATTATAGTTTAATTGAAATGCATTCAAATTAGAAGTCCGAGTTGCATTGGAAAATAATAATTAATTAATTCCATGCATATAGAATAAAAATAGATAATTCTTTAATTTATTCAAGAAAAGGTTTTTTCAATGCAAATGAACTTCTTTTTCTAAAAAGCTTTGAGTTCCAATTTTAGAGAATAATTCAATAATTCAATTAAATTACTTTTCTGATTTCAAGTTCTAAATTTAGAAAAAGAAATAATATCTCAAGTTTGATTTCTCTCTCAATTCAATTCTTTTTTTTGTTTTATTTTCAATTCAACTATTTGTAATAAATTAATCCTTTTTGCATGATTGAATGGAAATTTTATTAATTAATTAAATATGCAAGGATATTTAATAAATTAAAATGGGATAATTGATCAAAATGATATTATCGGAAATGATTCAATTAATTAAATAAATATTTAATTAATATTGAGTAGTTGGTTTGCCATGTGATATTTGATGATTAAAGAATTAATAATGTGCTCTAGATTGATTTAATTGCCTTTGGTTAGGACCTTGGTGATGTTGTCGAGATTAGGGGCCCAGGGTTTAGATGACCAATTTTAGGGTATTACATTTGCCCCTCTTTGAATTAATGTGTGAGCAGCGCGTTGGTTCAAAGAATGTGTGGTGTCTAGGAGATGCTAGTTCTGAACTTGATTGATCATGAACTAGATGAAAAGCAAGGTGTTTAGCTTGATTCGAAGCGACAAAGCTAAATGAAGTCTGATTAAAGTGATACCGATCCTGAACTTGATTGAACTGAGGAACGATAGAAAACAAAGATACCGAACTTGAACTTGATTGATCAAGAAGCGGATCTTACTGATCAAGAACATGATTGATCTTAGATGCAATGAGTGATGATAAAAATCAATCTTGAAATTGATTGATCAAGACATGATGAGCGAAGAATGAATCGTTCAGCTTGATCAAGAAACAAATACTGAACACCTGCTTAGATTAAGTGTGATCAAAGAAACTCTTTAAACTTTTGATTGAGATTAAATGAATAATCAGTTTGATTTGAAGTGATGAAACTGATTAATGTTAAGAGATTAATTCAGATGAAAGACAAATATCAACTTCATGTGAAGTGATGAAACTGATATGCCCCTAGCGATTGATTTGATTCAGATGATCGAGAGATCTCAACTTGATGTGAAGCGATGAAGCTGAGATGCCCCTTAGCAATAAGAATTGATTTTCTTTAGTTGAAAAGATTTTGCTCGACTTTTGATGAAAATTTGAAAAAATTTCTCGGCTATGAGGATGTGAGGTCATAAGGTCGTGAGTATGCCCCCTCGAGAGTGAAATTGAAAGATAGCGAGAGATTGATTATAGGCAATTGTTTGGCAAAAATAAGTTATTTGAGCACAAATTGATTCTGAGGATTTTTTTTTTAAAAATTTCGGTGTTGATTGATGAGAAATTGAGCGTAGAGTTGATTGAAATGTTGATGTGTAGAATGAAATTGAATTAAGATTCAGCATTAAAATGGAGCGTAATTTGAAGAAAGAATGAGCATTTGATGAAAAAGCGCTAAGTGGTCAAAATTGTGAAATTGACTAGCAAAATGATCTTGAATTTCTATTTCGATCTTGAAAATGGAATCAGAGCAGGCAAATTAGTTAAGGGTAAAATTTTCATAACAATTGGAGCAAGTTGAAAAATTAGGTTTTAGGCTATATATAGATGAAAGTGTCATTTTCAAATCATTTTAACCCTCCAAGTTTGAAAATTCAAAAAGCCTTATGCGAAAAAAAATGGTGGTCCCTACTTGTCAGCATCGATTTGAGCACCAGAGACGTCATAATCGACCCTGAAACTACGAGCCAGTGGTAAGTGATCGATCTTAAGCCTGCTTATGTTTCCAATTTTGAATTTTTTTGTTCATTTTTCACGTTTTTCACGGGTTTTGGGTCGAGTGTCGTGGTTTATAGTGCGAGACAGGATCCTGTCTCATACGAGAAACTGGCAAATTTTCTTTTGTCATTCGAAGCCATTAGATTTGTCATACGGGATTCACCCTTGTCTCATACCACAGGTCAGTTACAAGACCATTTTGTTGTATGATGTGTAAAATTTTGTCGTTTGAGGTTGTTTTCTCGTACAAGAGCCATTCCTAACTCGTACGATATGTTGCTTGACTGTGTTTTGTCGTTCGAAAGATAATGATCATTTTTGAAAGTGTAAACATGAAATTTTTCTTTTGCATTTGACTTATTTGGATTTGTGCGATGTTTAACTTCTCTTATAGGCTCATTTGGAATGTTTTCTGATGATCGTTGTTGGGTTTTTGTAGGTTTGATTACCTCTTGTGCTCTTTAGATGTGTATATCCTCCCACTATGGCTTTATTTTGTGATTTGTCTGAAGTTGAGCAGGCTCATGTTGATATGTGTGGCTTGACTCACCTGATGAGGTTACCTGATATCCATGTGAACCATGGGATGCTCATAGCATTGGTAGAGCAGTTTCATTCAGAGCATAATACCTTTCATTTTCCAGTTGGTGAGTTGACTATCACTCCCGAGGATGTGTATAGGATCCTTCGTATCCCTTTTACTGGGGATAAGGTGGATTATGATACTGCATTGTTACTTGGACTACAGGCTCTTAGGAACATATTCAAGGATCTTGATATCTTGACTCGTTCCATGAGTTGGGATATGTTGATGAGAAGGTACAGTGAGGAGTATCCACTGGCATGTGTCCTAGCAGGTTTCATTGGTTGTTTTTTGATGCTAGATAGAGGGCAACAGGATTTCCAAAGCGGATGGGATCTTATGCTAGAGAGGTTGATAGAGACCCCTCAGAGACTTGGCTGGGGCTCTTGTTTGTTGGCCCACATGTATCGAGAGATGCATGAGATTATTTACAGAGATGGGCGGAGCATGGCCACCGGGGTGTACATTTTATAGGTGTGGGCTTGGGAGCACCTTCCTATTTGTCGGTCGATAGTTGAATATAGCAGAGAGCCGGGGCAGCTGATTATTTATAGGTATGCCAGATATATTACGCAGCCCCATCTGGGTAAAATAGAATTCTGGCGATGACAGCTCGATGATCTGATAGCTATCATATGGAGACCGTACAGAGGGTTAGAGTCATGGGATGACTGGCGGGCAGTTCGCAGAGACCTGTTTGTTACACGCCCACTGATTGGGAGGTCACAAACTATTGTGGAGCGATTCATCATTTCATGAGTGATGAGGCAGTATGGTCGGCCTTAGGGGATCTCTTAGGAGTATATAGTGTATGCTCGATACGCCAATGAGGAGAGACAGGGATGGTCACCTAGGCTATCCTATTCTTTAGTGATGTAGGAGTTGATAGGTTTACACAGCCTGAGGTGGGATTACCTGGATGATATAGCAGATGCGGGGGTATTGCCCCAGTATAGGGATTTCTTTCAGCAACATCCATTCCCTCGGTTTACAGATCCAAGAGAGAAGGATCCTCATATTGAGGATGTGAAAAATGATGCCCCCGCATCGACACAGGGATAGGGCCATAGGCAGGGACAGAGATCAGAGGCTCCACAATGGACTGGTGGTGATCCTGGTGCTAGCAGCAGCGGGGTGCATGTTGATGTTGGACAGAAGAGGGGTGAGGGTGGATCCCTTGGGAGAGTAGGTGTGAGGTTGGATGTTAGAGAGGAGGAGTGAGAAACTCCAAGGTAGGTCTGATAGTGGCGGGATGAGCAGGGTGGAGCCACAGGTGGAGATGGTGGTGGAGATGGTGGCAGAGAGCCTGCAAGAGAGCAGGGGGCTGACACAGGATGGTCGATGAGAGCACTTCTTGCGGAGCTACAATCCCAGTTGATAGTGGCTCAGACTCAGCTAGCGGAGTGAGACCAACAGCTGGTCAAGGTTAGGGCCAAGCATGATCACCAGATCATAGCATTGAGAGCAGAGTTGAGAGCAGAGATAAAGTCTCTACGACAGGAGGTGCTTCTCCAGAGCAGTAGGGATGCATATTATGTGGTGGCATATAGTGTCACAATTCCTGTTGCATAGCAGGTGCAACCCTATTCGCAGCATATGGCTAGATCAAAGGGAGCTCGGGCACCACGCCAGGATCCCGGGCATCAGGCACCTCCTCCTCCACCAGGCGATGAGGGAGAGGGCGCCAGCTAGATGATTCATTTTTTGTAGCTAGGATATTTTTTGTAGACACACCCATTTTTTGTAGCTGATACGATTCTTACTCTGATGGGAGTTTGTACATGTCATTGGACATCATTTTGTACCCTTAGACTTGATATGATATATATACGAGATCTTTTTTTACTTCATTGTACTTGTGTCAATCGACTATGAGATGTTTCTATATGCTTTATTCTGTATGTATGCATTTATTTCAGCATAAATGTATGTAATGCAAATGAATATGGATGTCTATGTTTTGGTTTCTTTTCATGTGCAAATAAATGAATGAAAATGAGTAATGAGCAATGAGTAATGCAATTTTTAAGTTTTTCTATGCAATAAGATCAATGTAAATTAATAATAATGAAATGAATGAATCTATATGAAATGTTATGTATGTAGCTAAACATCTCAAAACACAAGTACTCGATCGAAGAAATAATGATAAAAAGACCACTTAGCATAAGAAATGATGATGCTTTCAGCTCTCATTCAGAAGATAAAGAGATTATTACTATACTGAAATCACTCTAGATTCACAAAAATGCAGAATGATATGCAAAATGATATGCGAAATGCAACCTAAACCTAGTCACTGGATTTAAAATACTTAAGATTCATCACTGAGCATAACGAACACAACAGGCAGGTTAGAGTTTCTTTCCTTTCAATGTGCAATTTTAATTATCTTGTCCGCAATGACCCTTTTTTCATTCATATCCTTGAACAGATTTCGCAAGGACCTGGATTGCATCATAAAGAAATTCCCTCAAAATAAACAAAGAAATGATATGGACCTCCCTGTAGCATACAAATAAGTGGAGTCAAGGTATGTGAGCCGATTTCACCTTAATGTGAAGGCTCTTATCACAGACACCCAGCTAATTTATATGTTTCTAGATCATCGGGATCATTCCTACAAGCAAAAAACAAAGAAAATATTATGCCCCCAATCCTTGCTTCTCTTAGTCACAATAGACTTCCTCGAGTTACTCAGAGGGACAATAATCAAAAATCAATATAAAAGATAGCATAAAAAGGAAATTTTCATTCATAGCTCAAAATGTTTAGTAATTGTTTTTCGTTATGTTGTTTTGCTTGTTAACTTAGTGATAAAAACTTTGTAGTAGTCAGGAGACAGGTGACTAACTCGGAGTAGACGACTAGGTTTCACTAATGGAAGAATGACTTGGTTGACACTTCTTAGGATATGTAATGTGCTTTGTCGAGTAACCTAAGACTAGGATGTTGATCAATTTCAAGTCATGAGGGTTCCAACGAACCAGGATGTCACAAAAGTGACTGAAAATATGTACAAGTGAAAGAAAAAGATGCTTGAAAGCGGGAAATGCCAACGTTGCATTGATAGATGGAGCGCTTGAGTAAAAGAGGAGCCTGTTTGCTAGGTTTTCACCTGCTCGGCAGAGATTCATTTTATTTTTTACCAAGGTGCCTGTTTACCAGGTTTTCACTAGGTGTGAAGGTTCAATCATGTTGATAACGTTGTCCTGGCTGGCATAAGTATAATTTACCTTGGCACCTCCTTTGGTCTTTGAGAAATCACCTTGTTCGTAAGCAGGCAATGGGTCTTTAAATGCTTTATGATTAGCATTGGTTGGGTGATTCCCAACAACAACTTTACCAGCATCTATGAGATCTTGAATCTCATGTTTTAGCTTCATGTAATTGTTTATGTTATGACCCTTATTCCGATGGAAGTGACTGAAAATATGTACAAGCGAAAGCAAAAGATGCTTGAAAGTGAGAAATGCCAACATTGTGTTGATAGATGGAGTGCTTGAGTACAGGAGGCACTTGTTTGCCAGGTTTTCTCTTGCTTGGACTATCACTCTCGAGGATGTGTACAGGATCCTTCGTATCCCTTTTGCTGAGGATAAGGTGGATTATGATACTGCATTGTTACCTGGACTACAGGCTCTTAGTAACATATTCAGGGATTCCAATATCTTGACTCGTTCCATGAGTTGGGATATATTGATGAGCAGGTACAATGAGGAGTATCCATTGGCATGTGTCCTAGCAGGTTTCATTGGTTGCTTTTTGATGCCAGACAGGGGACAACAGGGTTTCCATAGCGGATGGGGCTGTATGTTGGAGAGGTTGATAGATCGTTCCTGAAACCAGACTTAATCTTACACTACACTTAGAATCAACTTAGATAACGTCTTAGACAAGATAGATCATTCCTGAAATCAGACTAAATCTCAGTTTTCTCTCCCAAACAATACTCTAAACAGAACAAATTTTTTTTTTTCTTTTTTTTCAGGACTTTTTCTGATTTTTAGGATTTTTTTCAGGACTTTTTCCATTTTTAGGATTTTTTTAGGACTTTTTCCTTTTTTTTTCTTTTTTTTTTTGATTTCTTCAGGACTTTTTCTGAATTTTAGGATTTTTTCAAGACTTATTCCATTTTTTTTTCTAGGACTTTTTCCAACTGTTCAAGTTTGCTGGAGCAAAGAGTGCTAAGCGAAGAATTTCTTCAAGTGGATGGTATTAATTGGTTCATAGAGTTGTTCTCCTTTTGAGTTTGAGAGTTGATAGGCACCAAAGCCGAATGTTGCAGTAACAATGTAGGGACCCAGTCAATTGGGTTCAAACTTCCCTTTATTGTCACGAAACTGTTGATTATTTGGATTTTCTCTCAGAACTAGGTCACCAACTTGAAATTCTCTTTGTCGAACCTTCTTGTTATATCCTCTAAACATTCTCTTCTAATACACTCTGAGATGATCAAACGCCACTTGCTGACACTCATCCAGCAATTCGAGTTCTTGCATTCTAGATATTCTATGATCTTCATCAGTAACAAGACCTTGCAATGAAACTCTTAGAGATGGTATTTCTACTTCAATAGGTAATATTGCTTCGGACCCGTACACCAAAGAAAAAGGTGTAGCCCCAGTAGGTGTTCTGATATTGGTTCTGTAAGTCCATAGTACAAGATTGAGCTGCAGATGCCAATCCTTCCCAGACTTGTTCATTGTTCTGTACAAAATAGTAAGTAGGTTTTTGTTAGATGCCTCAGCTTGTCCATTACCTTGAGGGTAATATACTGATGACCAGTGTTGCTTTATTTTGAATTTCTCACAAAACTCGTCCAGATCTTTATGCTTGAATTGTCCTCCATTATGAGCCACGATAGACGAAGGTATCCCATACCTGCAAATTATATAGTTTAGGATGAATAAGGGGACTTGTTTACCAGTTGCTTTGGTGAGTGGAACTGCCTCTACCCACTTGGTGAAATACTCAGTAATAGTTATGATGAATTTATGTCCGTTGGATGAAGCTAGATATATCTGACCAATGAGATCAAAGGCCCATTGCTGAAAAGGCTAGTGTGTTATAAATGGTATGAGATCCCTTGTCAAGGCATGTATGAGATTTCCATGAAGCTGACATTTCTCACAAGCCTTAGCAAATTTTATGGCGTCTTTTTCCATATCTAGCTAGTAGTAGTCAGCCCATAATAGTTTCTGAGCTAAAGTAAAACCATTCGAATGAGATCCACAAATACCTTCATGGAGTTCCGATAATGCACATTTAGATTCTTCAGTTTCTAGACATCTAAGCAATGTACCGTCCAAACCTTGTCCAAATAAATTGTTAGCTATGATAACATACCGCGAAGCGTTCCGAGTTAGGTTTCTTTTCTCATTACGAGTAAGGTTTTTAGAGATAATTTGATCACATAGATAGGAATAGATGTGGCTATATTGGGATGAGTCATGTCCAATAATAGAACACACTATTTGGGTCTTAGGAGAATCATAAGCAGAGTAATATAACTCTTCCACCAAGAAATCAAAGCGAAAATTGGACTCCTGTAGCTCAGGTATAGATGCCAAGGTGGCCATAGAATCTGCTGCTCTATTCGTTGATCTAGGAATCTGTTGGAATGATACAAAAGCAAAGTACTTCTTGAGATCTTCCACCATCCTCTTGTAAGGCATCAATTTCTCATCTCGAGTCTGATATGTATCATTGATCTGATTGATGACCAGCTGAGAATCTCCATAGATATGTAATTCAACAAGCTTCCATTCAATAGCTAGTTTTATTCCATTCACCAAAGCTTCATATTCTGCAATATTGTTTGTGCAAGGGAATAGAATCTTATAAGACTTCAGAATTGAATACTTCTGAGGAGTAATGAATAGTATGCCAGCACCTAAACCATATTGAGTAAAGGAACCATCAAAGAACATCTTCCAGGGTTGTTGAGTAAGATGCATTATTGATTCATCTAGGAACTCAATGTGTAGTGGTTGAGTATCCTCAAGTGGAGCTTTAGCAAGTTGATCAGTAATTACCTGTCCTTTTATGGCTTTGCATTCCACATATTCAATGTTAAACTCTGTAAGGATCATTACCCACTTTGCCAATCTTCCGGTGAGTGTTGCTTTATAAAGAAGATACTTGAGTGGATCGATTTTGGCCACCAACTTGACTGAATGTGCTAGCATATAATGCCTCAGTTTCTGTGATGCAAAGACTAATGCCAAGCATGATTTTTCTATTATACTATAGCTCATTTCATAAGACACCAATGTCCTGCTGATGTAATAAATAGCTCGTTCTTTTTTGTTGTCATCCTGTTGCACCAGAAGTGCCCCCAATGATGAATCAGTTGCTGATATATATAAGATTAGTGGCTTACCCTGAATAAGTGGCATCAATATTGGTGGATTAGATAGGTACTCTTTTATCTGCTGAAGATGTTGTTCACACTGCTGATCCCAGTTTTATATTATTCATTTTCTCAATACTTTTGTAAAAGGTTGAGCCTTGTCTGCTAGTTGAGAAATGAATCTTCTAATGGATTGGAGACGTCCCTGTAGACTTCTCATTTGACTGATGTTCTTTGGAGGCAACATTTCCATTATAGCTTGAACCTTCTTAGGATCAACCTCGATGCCCTTCTTTGAAATGATGTAGCCAAGTAGTTTACCAGATGTCACTCTGAATGCACACTTCTTTGGATTTAATCGGAGCTTGAATTTTTCCATTCTGTCAAGTATAGGACCTAACTCTTGAATATGCGTTGATCTTTTCATAGTCTTCACTAAGGTGTCATCAACAGAATCTTCCATATTCTTATGCATCATGTCATGAAAGATAGTTGTAACTGCTCTTTGATAGGTCGCCCCTCCATTCTTTAACCCAAATGGCATGATGTTCCAGCAAAAGGTTCCCCACGCACATGTGAAAATTGTCTTTTCTTGATCTCCAGGAGTGATTTTAATCTGGTTGTAGCCAGAAAATCTGTCCATTAGTGATTACATCTCATACCCAGATGTCATGTCAACTATCATATCAATATTTGGCAATGGAAAGTCGTCTATTGGACATGCTTTGTTGAGATCTCTAAAATTTGTACAAACTTTGATAGATTTATCTTCCTTCGACACAAGCACTATGTTGGAAATCTATTCAGCATAATCTATTGCTCTGATAAATCTAGCTTTGAGCAGTTTCTGTAGTTCAGCTTTGACCAATAGTGCTACATGCAAGTGCATCTTACGAAGCTTTTGCTTAACTAGTTTTACTCCTGGCGTGATTGAGAGATGGTGCATAATGAGATCAGGATCCAAGCCTGGCATATCAGAGTATGTCCATGCAAAGATTATTTTATTTTCTAAGAATAGCTAAGTGAACTCCTTCAATTCTTCTGCTGATAGTGATTGAGCTACGTGAATGATTTGTGGTGTCTCTTGATTTCCGATATTCACTAGTTGAGTTGGCTTGATCAATATGGAAGACCGCTCCTGAAAATGATTGGGCAGTATACCAAGTATCTCACCTTCAGGCACCTCAAAGAGGTTTTCACCTTTAGTTACATCCTTTATTTTCTCTTTTTTAGATTCTAACACCACCACAATATGGTTTTCGCCATCAGATCTTTTATTTTTATTTTTCTTGTTTTTGCGACTAAGATACTTGATATCCAATTCAGTCATATTTTCACTCCGTTCACTAGTGGAAGAGTTTATAGGTTCGACTGCATTGAGATAATAGGATAATGTATAGTCATTGGCAAAAGTAGGTATATCCATGGGTTGATTTGCTAAAGTACAGTCTATCAATTCGGGATGTACTAAGGACAAATTTTGAATAGGTTCAAGAGCGTTCACGGTATTGTTATCACAACTGCGGATCAAAAAGTCGAGTTCCAAAATGATACCTTACATAAGTGTCTTGAGACTAGGAAGAGTCAGATCATGATTATTAAAGTTCACGTTAATATTTAATCGATCTAATCCAATAGACATACTTGTAACATCGTTTACTACACCAAACTGGACGTCATATCATGGTTTAACAGCAATAAGACTAGTAGGCAACTTTTCATTGTTTGTATCAGATGATTCAGAATTTGAGGCTGAGTGGATATCATCATGAACAAGACTATCATCAGAGTCATCAGAGTCATCGGATGAATTTTCCAAGTCTCTTTCAGGTGATTTAGTAAGCATATGTATGGTATCAATATGAACATCTTTAATGCTACAAGTTCCTTCATATTGTGGTTCATTTGTCATTTGTATCTGACACACCTGTTGACATGATCTTATTATTTCTGTGATTTGTTGTCATCTACTCCATTCAGCTTCTTTTGGACCGATTACTGGTTCTTGTTTTGTAGCTTCTAACTCTTCTTGTGTAGTGCTATTACTGATTTGTTATGTTTTAGGATAAGGGCACATAGATGAGAAGTTTTCTAGTATTGTTCCTTCTTTCAATCCTTGTTCATAATTTGCTTGCCTCTTTTGTTTAATTTCTTGTATTTCCTTCTCTAGTTTTATGCGGATTAGCTCTTGAGTATCATCTATGACACCACTAGATTCTTCTGGAATTTCTGTATTGGATGTGTCTGAAAGATAGTCAGGACCCCATTCATACTCGTTTGAATCAGTCTCTAAATCATCTACTTGTTGCCTGCCAGTATATGTGACCGGAACGTTTAATGGTGCAAACAATTCTCTAATTCTTATGACTTCATCTCTTATATCCTGAGGAACCTCAACTTCTTGTATTAACGTAGCTGATACCATCGAAGCCTGGACACTGACTATTTCTTCTTTCTTGACTGTTGATTCCTGTTTCTCTTTTCTACACTCTACTTTTGTTTGTTTAGTGTCTACTTCATGTAATGTTAAAGGCGATATCTTTTTCGAGCACTTAGACTTAGAAACATGTTTTTGGTTTGATGTCTTTTTCGGATTGTATCCCAGTCTAGCCTTATCATGTGTGGATTTGGTTTGTAGCTGAATTGGTTCAGTAATACCTTCTTTTTGTTTGCCCAAAGGACTAGTATCTGAGTACCCCATGCGCTGAATCATTTTGTAACCATGACCATATTGGTTTGAGAAAATCTCACAGTGTCGTACCTCCTCATTTGGACTATCTTCCTTAAAGAGCCAGTTAAGCACAGCATCCTCTTCTATTTCATCTGCCAAGGAGGTAGAAGACTATATAAAGAGACCATCATATATAGTATTCAGAGCCAAAGTTTGTGTTCTCCTAGCCTCGGATGGCTTGCCCAACTATTTTGGTGATGGAGGGAGAGAAACTAACGATAGTACCGATTCTATCTTGTAGTCGGTATCTGTAATCTTCAATCTTTTTTCTAAGTCTTTCATCAATGTTTTTGGATCTTCATTTGGAGAGGCTACCCTATTATGTGGCACAAAAGTATCTGCACCTTTTGTTAATGCATTACAGATGACATTTTTATCAGTGGGAATACTGACTTCGGCTCCGTTATAAGGAAACTTTAAGCATTGGTGATATGTTGATGGTACTGCCTTCATTTCATGAATCCATGGCCTGTCCAGTAATATATTGTATGACAATGGAATATTGAGAACCTGGAAAAGGACATCTCTCTCTACCAGTCCCACTCTGATTGGTAATGATACCAGACCTTTGGAGGTCCTCTCTTCCTCATCATAGGCTTTAATTGTTATTTTCTTTCCTGGATCAATGATATTTTTAGAGAATCCTAGTTGTGTAAGAAGATGATAAGTACAGATATTCAACCCCACGCCTCCATCTATCAAAACATGTTCACTCTGTGTTTGTGGATCATCGCTTCAATATGCAATGGTTGGTTATGTGGATGATTTAATGAATTGTCATCTTCTTCAGAGAAGGTCAAATAGTGAGGTGAAATCAGATGACCCACCGTAGACTGAAACTGATCAATGTCTAAATCTTTTGGAACATTGGTAGTGAGTAATGCTTTGTCTAGGATTTCCTTGTGAGCATATGAGAGTTGTAGCAATTCAAAAATTGAAATTTGAGCATTTGTCCTTTTTAACTATTCAACCACACTGTATCCAGAGGATGATGATGAGGTTAACCTTTTAAATCTGTCCAAGGTTGATTCTTTTTGTTTGTTTGGCAAGGCTCTTGGATTTGATGTTTCTTGAGCTGGGTTGGAAGAACTAGCTCCTTTGAGGGTAACTTTCTTTTGAGATTGGGTCAGAGCTCTTGCATATCATGATTCATTTGGTTTATCTTGAACTATAATCACATTGCAATATTCTGAGTATGAAGACTCAATCATGTTGATAACATTGTCCTGGCTGGCATAAGTATAATTTACTTTGGCACCTCCTTTGGTCTTTGAGGAATCACCTTGTTCGTAAGCAGGCAAAGGGTCTTTAAATGCTTTATGATCAGCATTGGTTGGATGATTCCCAACAACAACTTTACCAGCGTCTATGAGATCTTGAATCTCATGTTTTAGCTTCATGCAATTATTTATGTTATGACCCTTATTCCGATGGAAGTCGCAGTATTCATTTTCTCTCCACCATCTTGGTTTGACATCTGGATCATATGGTCTGGAGTTATCTGGTAGTGTTATCAAGTTGTTTTCCAATAGAGTTTTGAAAGAAGATTCATATGATTCTTCAAGAGGAGTAAAATCACGCTTAGGTTTGGAAAGCCAAGGCTTTTCTTTGAGCCATTCCTTTGTTTTCTTTGGCGGATTCTCTGCTGCAATCTCAGCAACTTTAAGTGCTTGTGTACCACTAGCCAAGTTGAATATTGTGGATTTTGAGTTGGTTTTGACTACTCCATCATTAACAACATTCTTGTTGTTGTCATTGGCAAATTTCCAATACTTGTTCTTCTCTTTAGAGCTAGATCTTGTTTGTGTTTCTTTCCAAGGTGTGATATCTCCCTTCTTTATGAACACATCTTTCATTCAAATGGCATTATCTACCATTTTGTTAAATGATGGGTGTACTTGCATTTGTATGCTATATTTCAGTTTGGGGACCATGTTATTGACAAATATATCCATTTTCTCAGAGTCTGGAATAGGTTGTGGGTACCTAGAGAACATCTTTCTCCAGCATTGGAGAAAAGTAAGAAGAGGTTCCCCTGTTTTCTATTGAGTATTACAAAGATCGATCATAGTTACAGGATGTTGAATGTTGTATGAGTATTGTTGTAAAAATAGTTGGATTAGTTCTTCAAATGTTTTTATTCCTTTGGGTAGACTTGAGAACCATTCCATTGCTTGACCCCCTAAACTCCATGGGAAGAGACACATGAGGTATGTTTGATCATGCATGAACTCCATACAAGCAACACTAAATTCCCTAACATGATCTTTAGGATCTGAGGTACCATCATATTTTTCAAATTTTGGGATCTCCACTCGTGAAAGAAATGGAGGCATGTGTAGATTTTTGTCAAATGGAAAGGGACATATTGTTTCTAGAGAATATTGTTTCGGGGACTTGTCCTTATTCTTCAGTTCTGTGACCTCCATCCGCAAAGCTAGTAACTATTTTTCTACCATGAGTATAGGTGAGTCTTCCCTTTTAGTAACAAGTGTCTGAACGTCATATCCAATAGGAAGTTTGGCACCTTGTTTTGCTAGTTCTAAGAAATAGTCTTCCTTCTCTCAGGTAATGATAGTTTTCATCATTTTTCTAAAGTCTTTGTCTTTCTGACAGTCAAGGATTTCTTTTTCTGGAGATTCAGCGTCTTCGTCAGTCTCACTTGATGATGTGGAGTCATTATGGTTTTCGGAAATATTACGGTCATTTTTGTTTCCATCATTGTATTTTGTCTCATGTATAGTGGGAGATTTCGGTTCATCAAAAATTGGTCCACCTGATGACGACGACATGTCAGTGAGTGGATCCTTCACGTAAAATCGATTATCTTGATAGGTGAAGGTGTTTTCTTTGCCTGTGGCTTGTTTCTTACGAGAACTACTGGTTTGAATAGGCATTTTTATGGATTTGTGTGACCTAAAGTCATTTTGTGATGCAAAGGTCAAGATCAATTTCAGAGCTAGTTTTTCTATTTAGAGTATTGTTTGGGAGAGACAACTAAGATTTAGTCTGATTTCAGGAACGATCTATCTTGTCTAAGACATTATCTAAGTTGATTCTAAGCATAGTGTAAGATTCAGTCTAATTTTAGGAACGATCTATCATGTATAAGACGTTATCTAAGTGACTAAAATTTGATAGGTAGTTGATTGAACTAGCTGAAAGGTGATCGACCAAATCGTGCAACACAAATGGCAGAGGTACACTGTCTTGATCTGTTTATGCTCAGGAAAATGATAACCAGTATTATGTTTGTTGTAAGCTGTTTTTAGGCAAGTTTGACTATTCTGTTCTGACAAAACCAGAGACTCATACGACAAGATTTTCTGGACCAGACGAAAATTTAGCAGCTACAGGACGATAATAGTTCTATTTCATACGAGTTGCTACCTCGTACAGTGTGACAAATGGGTATGTGCAGGATGACAAAAGACTCAGAGCATTTCTATTTTGTACGATATAGGATACAGAGTCAGATGACATAATAAAATGACTCGTACGACACAGGATTAGGTCTAGGATGACAAACCAGAAGACTCGTACGACACATGATGTGATATAAGATGATGAATTATCAGACTCGTACGACTGCTCATAGCACAGAGCCTAGAAATTTTGAGTTTTTTCAATTGCTGAGTATGATAACTGAGTATGACCAATTCTAAGATGGATTGATTTTTTACCAGGATAGACTAGTTTCTGACTCGGACAGAGTTTCTGACTTAAAATGGACTAGTTTCTGACACAGATAGAGTTTCGACTTAGAATGGACTAGTTTTTGACACGGACAGAGTTTTGACTTTGGATGGACTAGTTTCTGACACAGATAGAGTTTCAACTCACTGAGTTGTTTCTGGTCTTCACCAATTTTTGGTATTTCAATTTTTATTTCAGAGATGAAAAACACAGAAAACAAGTAGTATGTATAGTGACTCCAATCACAGCATGCAAACCCTAAGGAATTTGGTGAGGAAAGAAAACCTTTGCTTGTAGACTCAGGTACACACCCAATAGCTAATCAGAATACAGTCACTGAGTCTCACACAATGGATTTTCAATGCCGTATTATCCTACTCCAAACGCTAATGGGGGTATGAAATGACAAGTATCTTGGAAGAGTTACTATCTCTCTTGCACAAAGATTATCCCCCTTTAAGAGATGAATCAGGTAGTTTCTAATTTTAAATTGGATTTAGTCCGGGATCCGTTCAGCATGTCAAGGTAAAAACTCAATTAAGAGGTCTCCCAGCCTTGAAAACCTAGGTTTAATATACCCGAAGGTACGGAGGAGAGCTATTCCCGAGCACTGTCGTTGACTTGATTTTCATCAAATCACATTTATTTTATAGTGGGTTGGAGTACTTGATGTCTAGTCATTCCCACTTAGGTCGTTCCCCTCACACTGGCCGTAACAGCTTTAAGAGTTTTTCAACCCCTCGGGAGGGCAGGCTTGCTAAAGATGTACAAATCTCAAACAAAAAAAAAGCTTCAAGGGTCCAGATTTCTAATTGTCTAGAAAAAGACAAGAGCATACTCTCCTACCTCTCAGAATCTTCTAAAAGCACGAAAGACAAATTTGTTCTTTAACCATATAGCTAGTTAGGATCCTAAAAATGAATTTAAAGAATACACGATGTTTAGTCGATTCTCCTCAGGCAACCTGCAAAGACAACGAATCAATAGTCATATTGTCTTTGTTTAAAAAGCATAATCTTCAACAAGCATTCTGCAAAAACTAGTTAGGCTGTGAAAAACTCTGAGATAGACAGATAAACAGTCAGGGTCAGTTGTCAAAATAATCAATCAGAAATGAAAAAAATATGAAATTTGCCTCTTTTACCAGAAAATATAGAATCGTACGATAGACACTTGACTCGTACGAGACAAGATTCAGTATCGTATGAAAGAAGATTGTTGATGATGTCTGCTCGTACGACAGAGGGTTTCTACTCGTACGACAGAGGATCTACTCGTACGATAGGATATTTGCAATTCGTGCGACACCTACAGTTTGTCATTTCAGCCTGTAAAAATTATCGTACGAGATGTATGGACGAAAAAAACCAAAAAATTTGAAATCTGAAAAATAACAAAAAAAAAAGTGGTCAGTCTTGGAGGCCGAAAAAATGTAGTCTTCGAGCCACACAGTGGGCACTAGAGATGTGTGTGTGAAAAAGTGAACCTGTAGCTGTAAGCACAACACTGCAATTAAGTCATTATATGCATGGTTAGTAATCAATAATCAATAAGAAATAAACCATAGCAAAGCGACTAATTGCCTTCTAAAAGATGCGAGTATAAGATTGCTCTCAGATTTTTATAAGCAATATCAATGACTAGACTACACCAAGACAAAGGATTTAATCTATATGATATTAAGCTATATGGATGCAAGATGGATGAATAATTCAAGCAATAATAATCAATTCAAACAATAAAGGATGCAAGCAATAATGGATGTAAAATGGATGCAAATAATCTAAAAAGCACAATAATCTTCAATGACTCCAGAGTGAAATTAGCGTGATAATAATCTCCAAGCGTGCTCTCAAAAATATTTGGGATGAATTGGAATGAGAGTTGAAGACTTAATTTATAGAGAATCACAAGAGAAAAAGCTCAATTTAGAATTAATTAAAATAATTGAGAAATCATGTTCAGTTGACCTTGAGATAGATTCCAATTATAGTTTAATTGAAATGCATTCAAATTAGAAGTTCGAGTTGCATTGGAAAATAATAATAAATTAATTTCATGCATATAGGATAAAAATAGATAATTCTTTAATTTATTCAAGAAAAGGTTTTTTCAATGCAACGGAACTTCTTTTTCTGAAAAGCTTTGAGTTCCAATTTTAGAGAATAATTCAATAATTCAATTAAATTATTTTTCTGATTTCAAGTTCTAACTTTAGAAAAAGAAATAATATCTCAAGTTTGATTTCTCTCTCAATTCAATTCTTTTTTTTGTTTTATTTTCAATTCAACTATTTGTAATAAATTAATCCTTTTTGCATGATTGAATGGCAAATTTATTAATTAATTAAATATGCAAGGATATTTAATAAATTAAAATGGGATAATTGATCAAAATGATATTATCATAAATGATTTAATTAATTAAATAAATATTTAATTAATATTGAGTAGTTGATTTGCCATGTGATATTTGATGATTAAAGAATTAATAATGTGCTGTAGATTTATTTAATTACCTTTGGTTAGGACCTTGGTGATGTTGTCGAGATTAGGGGCCCATGGTTTAGATGACCAATTTTAGGGTATTACATTTACTTTAAGAAGAATTCATTTCCTATAGTTATATAAAATGGTTGCAATATGAACTTGGTGCACATACAGTGCTGGCCCATTTCAAGTTTAGATCCCTGGTTGATAACTAAATGAGCCTTTGCCACAGGAAAAGTCAGCTAATTAAGGATATTTAATCTCTGAATTGTGTTTTATCACTTAGTTACCATTCTAGTTGTAAGGACCAACACCACATCTGGTCAAATATGGGTTCCTTTGATTCACCATGAGGTTGAGCTAGAGGATATAGTATAAGTTTCTTTGTACAATCTCCATTGGATATTTTCATATCTCCTAATCTACATCCTATATAAGCATATGTTGTAGCTAACCATGCCCTTCCTAGAATGATGAGATAACCTCCTAGGGTAGGAGAGATGATCATGAAATCAACAGTATATTCTCAAGAGTCTAAAGTGACAACTATATCCTCAATAACCCCTTCTGGTTTGATTGTAGAACTATCAACCAACTAAAAAACTGTGGGGGTAGGTCTTAGATCTACAATATTAAAAGGATACATGATTTCTTTTGCCATAACATTTATGGTTACACCTATGTCTATTAATGCATTATGCACTAAGATGCCATTCATGCTGACTGCTACCAGTGGACTTCCTGGATTGGAATACTTAGGGACAATAGTTTTACCTAACATTAAATCTACTAGTTGCCCCATTAGATGAACAGTCTAAGGGTCTTTCTTCTTCCGACCTAGTTTCTTCAAGCACAATTCCCTTATTGTTTTTCCATATATGGGTACACTCTTAATAGCTTGAAATAAGTGAATCTTAACACAAACATGTTTTAGTTAATCTAGGAAATCAAAGGATGGTTTTATTTTGTATTTGTTTTCTTTCCAACCTCTATAGAAATGGGGGTATTGGATCAATAGTTTGAGTTGGCTCATGTTGACTTGTCTAATTTGTCCGAATAGACATGTTATTTGATTGCATATTAACTCTTGTGGTATCTTCTTCCTGAATAGGAAGTTCTATAATAACAGGGGAAGTAGGTGTCTGCAGGGTCTTGCCTAAGCAAAGATGTAAGTAACTTATGTCCACAACATAGGAAGGATATTGGATAGAATACATAGAATATTCATACTGTTGTGGTTTTTTATTGGGATTTGGTGCTATTTGTACTATTAACTGAGTGGGCCTCGATGGATTTGTATTAGAATTGGTAGGTGGCATGATGGCTTGTTGGCTAGATGGTGGTTGTGGTTGTAGGTAACTAGTGGATTGGTTAGACCATTATTGACCTCCTCTCCATTGGGGTTGTTGTCCTAAGGCATACCTATTCTTTGGGACCATGGCCTTCTTTGAGCTATTTAGAAAATTTATCCATCATCATCCTTCACTGGTCTAAATTCTGGTTGCAATGGCCGGCTATCCTTACTGGAATCTTCTTCCATCTTCAATCTTTCTTTTTCTATCTACAATGTGGGCAATATTCTAGTAAGATAACCTCAGCCTTATCATGATTTTTCTTAGCTTGAATAGTATCTAAATATTTTTTCATGTTATTAATGATGTCTTGATCACAATCCTTCAGCAAATTACTCGATTCCATCCTTGAAACTCCTAAACTATATTTATTTGATGAAAACCTATATCCTATGGTCTTCTTCATGGTAGGTCTAGAGTAATTCTATTAAATCTTCTAAATATCATCCCAAGTAGCTTGAGTAATATCTCCCCCTCCTATCAAGTCCAAATCCTCTATGCATTCTTCATTTATTCCTTTTAAGAAGACCTGTTTTTGTGAATATTCACTTAACTGGTTATGTTTTGACTTTTTCACGCTAAAGAGAAATCTTTCAACATAATCTTCCAAGGACTCATACCCCTTCTTTTGCATCCTAAATATGTTAACCCCTCTCTATTAGCAGCAATCAGGAAGGAAGACTGAGAAGGGGGGTGAATCAGTCTTCACCGGATCACAACAAATTAAACTTCAAAACATAAACTGATAGACTGCAACAATAACAGATAGCAAACTAACAGCACAACACACAACACCAACATTTTTGACATGGACAACCCGGTTAAGGGAAAAACCACAGTGGGAACCTACCCATAATAAGATGATACTCTACATTAGTATGTGAAAATATTACAATGGGGAATGCACATGCATTCAGGCACACTGTCTAGAGCTCACTGCTCAAAAGATATATGCCTAGAAGGATACAACCCTCAGGGAAGTCTCACTGACTTACAATATGATTCGGACTATAATCTGAAAGGAATGAACTACAATGATAGTATCTACAAATGCTTGATGACAGTTTCGGTTAAGCATAATTGTCTGCTCTGCAACACCAATCTCACCTCAACACTTCACTAAATGATAACTCTCTTGTTCACACAATCACCTCTATCTGATAATGCAGACATAATACTGACATTTAAATTACATAAGCATCTCACCTATATGTACAAATCATCAACCTTGATAACAAGGTTGACTAAACCCTCACTACTCAACTCACAATTACAAAAATTAAATTCCACCATACAAATATTGACTAACAGACCAATATTATGATTTACATTACATAGCATGGACCTAATTCAAATTCTCAAATGATTACATCCACCAAAAATCCCGCCAAGATCAACAGCAACATGCTACACCACCAGAAATATCGTATAACACAAAAATCATCACCGGTTCATAAAAATCACCAAAAAATCACACAACGATCAATGCAGATCGCCAAAACAAATAGGACATGACTAGGAAATAGTAGCAAGAATGTTAGAATCATTGAGAATAGTTGCACCAACACCTCTTTTCAAATCTTCATCGGTCAACATCTCAAAGCTCAAGAACACAACCAATCAGCAACTATCACAAGTAAAGATAACTTGGAGAGCACCAAATCACAAACTATTTGAAATGAAGATACACAAGATCATCCCAAAAAATAATCCCAAGTCTCAGTACAAGATCTGATCACACCGGAATATACCGGTGGAAATATTGGATTCTGCAAAACAATGATCGGCAAAACCAAACTACAAAACCAAATCAAAAACTCTTCCCAAACTCACCAGAATAGACCATAGGAATATGTTGACATCAATGACAACAACATATCCTAGCAGTAGCAATGATCAACCAAATCTAACAATCTCCCCCTTTGGCATTGATGGCAACATATGAATGTGAAAAACAATCAATGCAAAGAAAGAAGATATGACCGGCAAACTCCCCCTAAGATCAAGATAGATAAATTAGTTTTTCACATGATCTCTCTCCCCCTTTGATAGAAATACCAAAGATCTCCAAAATAGAAAATCAAACTCTCAATACAGAATCATGAATCTCTCTCTCTAAGATACAAAACCAAATAAACAAAGTACTCTAGCAAAGGAGCAGCACCAACTCATCAATCCGAATAAAAGAATAAGGCTCTGAATTCCACTAGATCGATGCAAATCAATGCATCTAATTCTCATTGGGAGGGGTGGATACCCCTAAGTTGCCTCTCAAATAGACAAATGTATCTAAAGGCAAAGGCTTAGTGAAAATACCAGCAATTTGTTCCTTTGTAGATACATATTCCAGCTTCACCTTTTGTTCATTGACTTGCTCTCTCAAGTAATTATATTTAATTGATATATGCTTAGTCTTTGAATTTTGTAGTGGATTCTTAGACATGTTTATAGCACTGGAATTATCATAGTATATAACGGTACGCTCATCATAAATAACTCTAATATCTTTCAATGTATGCTTCATCCAAACTATCTTAGTGCAATTACTAGCAGCAGCAATGTACTCAGCTTCAGCAGTAGATAAAAATATTGAATCTTGTTTCTTTCTAGCCCATGAAACCAATTTCTTACCTAGAAAGAATGCTCCACCAATAGTACTCTTCTGGTCATCAACATCACCAACCCAATTTTCATCAGTGTAAGCACACAACATGAAATCATCATTCTTTGGATACCATAAACCATAATCCTCAGTTCCCTTTAGATATCTGAATATTCTTTTAACAGTGGTGACATGAATCTCCTTCGAATCAGCTTGATATCTAGCAGCCATACACATAGCATGCATAATGTTAGGTCTAGTTTGAGTAAGATATAGAAATCCACCAACCATAGATCTATACAAACTTTTATTAGCTTTAGGAGATTCATCATTTTTAGACAATTTACAACCAGTCACCATAGGAGTTATAACTGGTTTGGAATCATCTAATCCAAACTTCTTCAGCAATTCCTTCACATACTTAGTTTGAGATATAAAGATACCTTTTACTATCTGTGCAAAATCCGAACCTAAGAAAAATTTCATCTCACCAATCATAGACATCTCAAATTCTTTTTGCATATCACCGGCAAATATCATACTCATATCATCATCACCACCAAAGATAATGTCATCAACAAAGACTTCAACAATCAAAATGTTATCATTTTCAATCTTAAAGTACATATTACTATCAACAACACCTTTGATAAATCCCAGTTTTGGCAAGTATTTGTCTAACCTAGCATACCAGGCTCTAGGAGCTTGTTTCAATCCATAAAGTGTTTTCTTAAACTTACATACCATGTCTCCATCATCTGACAATGAAAATCCATCAAGTTGTTCAATGCAACTTCTTCTTCTAGATCACCATTCAAAAATGCAGATTTGGCATCCATCTAATATATCTTGAAATCTTTATAAGCAGCACAAGCAAGCAACAATCTACCAACTTCAATTCTGGCAACCAGAGCAAAAATTTCTTCATAATCAATCCCTTCTTGTTGTGAATATCCTTTAAAGAGCAGTCTGGCTTTATTTTTTATTACTTCACCGGCTTCATTCAATTTGTTACTATAGTGTCATAAAATTGTGACCCCTGCAATTTTAACCACATTTGGGGTCCTCACCTTCCGGAAAGCATTTCCTTCCTTAACCGGGACCTATTTATGCATTTTCAACCCTTCTCTCTTCCTCCTTTATGTCTTGTGTCTACTCTAGACCCTGTCTAGGCCCCAAAATAGGGCAGTACAAGGGCATGGCACCCCTATCCCCCCTAGGATAGTGGCGTGGCACCCCTGTCCGCACCTCTTAGGGTGGTCCTATGTGCAGGTTGCCCGATCTCCTATGCATTTCTTGTCTTTGGGTTTTGTTATTCCTCTTTGTCGGCCTTCGATGGTTGAAAATTAATCCTTGAGGCATGTATAAAATGGAATTCAATACCCTCATTCATGAACGGATGAAAAAATGAAAGGTAGATAGAGAGCATAAGGAGAAGATACAAGATTTCAAGGTCATCATCAAGCATTCAAGCATTCAAGTCATCTTCATTCATCCATTGGAGAAACATTATAACATTCATTTGCAAGCATGTGTGTGTGTTAGGTTTTTTTAATGTTAATTGCTATTTTATATAACACTTATGGTTATATTCAAGAAGCAAAGCAATCATCATCAACGAGTTGTAGATCTACAAGGTATACATCTCCATTGTTTGCATTCAATTTGCAATTACTTTCTGATGCTCTGGAAAAAGGGAAGGTTAGTCAATGATATCAAGACACAAAACAAGAAAAGAAAGGAAATCGTTAGTGTGAGAAATCACAAATAAAATAATTTCCTACACAAGCATATCAAAAGAGATATCAAAAGCATGATGAAATATCTAACTAAAAAGGTAAATATGATGAGGCATCTCCAAATGCCTCCTAACATGCTCTTGGTTTCTTCTCCCTTGTTCCTCTCCTCTCCAAGTTCCAAAATAGTGTAGCTCTCAGCAGCTTTTTGTACTATGGATGCTTATGGAGGTTTGAGATTGAAATATTGCTCTAAATGTAAATAAAGAAGCTAATATTAAGCTATTGATACTAAAATGATTTATTTTAACCAAAATGACAATATATGAGTTGATTATGCTAAAATGCTCTCTCAAAATGCCTATAGCTTAAATGCATACAAGTTTTCAGGATCTGGATTATGAAGAAATGGGTTCTATTTATAGGAAAAATGGAGCAATGGATGGTTGAGATTGAGCAATCTCAACAAGAGTCAGGATTGAATGGTTTGAGATCCATGTGAGGGCTTTTAACCCAATCCCAGGATGACAAGTGTCAATGTGAGATAGGTTGAGAGGAGAGGGAATAAGCATTAAATGCTTGACATGACTTTGGGAGTTAAGGTCAAGGTTAGGTTGAGTGAATAAATTCTTTATTCAAAGAATAAAGCTTTTATCCAATGGATAAACTCTTGTGCAAAGGCAAGAGAGATAAATATGGTCAAAGCAATAAATGTTTGAGGAGACACATGAGTGCAAGTTGAAATAACCATAAATGGTAATGTAAGAGCCATTAATGGTCATGTAAGAGCCATTAGTGGTTTTGGAAGACTTTGGAGGTTAAATTGTTGAACACACCAAGCATTAAATGTTTTTCAAAGACTTTGAAGTCTTTGAGAAGTGACTCTGAGTTGCTTAAGAATGTGAAAATAATTATGGAATGGATTAGGCTAATTAGGAAGGGTTTAGAAGAATCTAGAAGGGGATTTAGGAATGCAAGTGGATTTGGTGGGTGAGGGAAAATAGGATTTTAATTAAAATAAAATTTATTTATTTCAATAAATGTGTGCAAGTTGCATTTGTAGGAAAATGCAAGTGGGGGGGGATAAATGATTTAAATAAATGTTTTATTTAATTTATTTAAAAAGGAATAGGGATTAAATGAAATAAATATGATTTATTCATTTAATTGATTTGTGATTTTGGTATAATGAATTAATTAAAAGAAATTGAATAATTTATTTAATTCATAGGAGAATATTTGAAGATGAATTAATTAAATATTTAATTTAATTAACTGATGGCTAGTGGATTTTTAATCAAATAAATAGAAAATATTCATTTAATTAAATTGGCAGGGTGGTAGAAAAGAAGAAGTTAGCAACGCGGGTGAAAATAGAAAAAATCGGGGGTAAAATGGAGAAATGGGAGGCTCGGGAAGGTTACGGAGACCACGACAGTGAGCGGGAAAAAGTTATGGTGACTGCGAAGGGTTTAAATATGGAGAAAGGGGTGAAAACAAGATCATTTGTTACCGCGACCAGTGTAAAACCAGAGCTTTGAGATTGACTTTTGAGAGGAGCGAGCAGCAGTCAAGATGTCGGTACCAGTTGCAGAGCACCATTTTGAGCAAGTCCGTCGGTTCTAGCGGCTAGACGACTACAAACCAGCGGTACGCAAATTTGAAATTTTAATTTTTATGCATTTTTTATACGCTTTTGGCTGAGTCCAAGTTGAGTCAGAACAATAGCGCTAAAACTATGTTTTGGCGCTATTGTCCAATTAACTAGCGCTATTGTGCCGCAATGGCGCTATTGAGGTGTTGTTTGAGCGCTTTTGCAATTTTTAGCGCTATTGCAGGCTAGTTTAGGCGCTTGTGATGTATGAACACTATTGAGTGCTTAATTGAGTGCTTTTGTGTTTAAGTAGCGCTATTATCGTGTTGTTGTAGCGCTTTTGTATTTTTAACGCTTTTGGATATCTGTTTAAGCATTGTTGTTAGGGGTTTAGCGCTATGGTAGATAAGTAGCGCTTTTGTGTGCAAAATAGCACTTTTGTTTGCAAGGAATGTCCCAGTTTGTGTGAAAATCTCCTGATGCCAAAGGTGGATGGATAGGGAGGCAAAGTGGGAGTTGTTTTGAACCATAGCAGCCTGGTAAGACTTAGGTCATTAGTAGAAAATGTCTGTTGAAGTCTAGGTGTGCCATGATTGCTTACCTGTTGAGACCCAAAGATACTTGATTAAAGTATTTGTTGATATTCTTAGGTTTAAACTTAAGAAAGTTTGAAAACAAAATAACTGATGAGTGATTGATGTCCGTGTGTAGGAGGATCTACACGTGGTGCAGTTATGTGAGGGACATCCGACGATACAGGGGTTGCGGGATCGGCTGACAGAGGCCGAGATCGATTGCATTGCAGCTACGGGTTTGTATGATGCGATGCACATGCCCGTGATTCAGATGAATCATGGATTGATTACGGTGTTAACAGAGCAGTGGCACAACGAGACGTGCACCTTTCACCTTGCATAGGGGGAGATGACAGTGACCTTGGAGGATGTATGGCGCATCCTACGTATTCCAATTCGGGGCGTGCTGGTGACATATGAAAGATCCTAGCGGACTCTAGCAATACAGAGGTTCTTCGATAAGGATGTTTTTTTTATGATGGCTCCATTGCTTGGGATGAGATTGTGACTTTATATGAGCCTTTACCAGTAGTCATATCCAGCATTGCGGGAGGACTGTTGTGTCCTGATAGGCGCTCTCATGGTCTACCATTGGATGGGGACAGGTGATAGAGCAGATGATCACAGAGGGGACCCGATTTGCCTAGGGACCATGCGTGCTAGCACACCTTTATCAGGAGCTACATAAGATGGTATACCGTGGGAGGGGCTCCTTAGCAGTGGGAGTGACGCTACTACATATCTAGGCGTGGGAGCACCTACCAATGACTTGACCAGTGAGTCTTAGGTTCCGCGTAGTGGATCAGTTGTATATGTTTATGTATAGCGGTATGATGAGTCAGCCCCACCTAAGAAAGTTAGAGTGGTGGCGGTGGGCATTAGATGATTTGGATGCACTTATATGGAGACCTTACCTGGAGTGCAAGCCCTGGGATGATGATGCGGATGCATTGCCCTATGTGTTCATGACTCGATTCCTCATTGGGAGGACCTCGTACCATGTAGAGAGACAGGTGCCCTGGAGAGTCCTGAGATAGTTTGGGTAGCGACAGGGGTTACCTAGTGGATCAGGGGAGTATGCGTGGGTGATATGAGAGAGATATGCATGGGGGCCAGTGTTGTCATATGACCAGGCACTGGTAGAGTTTCGGATGCTGCAGGTGAGACCTTGGGATATACGACTGAGGGTCATGGATGTAGGGGTATCGGATGAGTACATGCAGTACGTGGCGGCTCATCTGATTCTATGCATATCTGATCCGGCAGAGTCAGTGCTCGATTTTGAGGATGAGAGGGGAGGGAGATGGAGGAGGGCAGGTGGAGGAGGGAGAGGAGATGGTGGAGACGGAGGAGGAGGTGGTGGAGGAGGTGGTGGTGGAGGAGTCGAATTCAACGAAGAGGGAGAGGCAGATTGCCACTGCGGATATCGCAGGGACCATTGATGCAGGGAGGAGTGAGATTGGGTGGGAGAGGGATGGAGAGGGAGATACCAATGGAGAGAGGGGAGGCAGCCACTGTAGAGGGGCATACCAGTGAGGCGGCTATGGAGACAAGAGAGGGATCTGGCAGAGATGTGTGGGAGTGATTGATAGTACATTCGCAGTCTTGACTTGAGGCATCTGAGGCATGGGTGGAGGTTTTGGAGGTGGAGGTGGTAGCTAGGGATGTGCAGTTATTTGCATGGGAGTCAGAGCTGACTATAGTGTTGCAAGAGAGGGACAGTGCAGTGGAGAGGTTAGTGGAGCTACAGGAGAGAGTTCGGGTTGGAGTAGGAGAACAGGGTCCTACTAGGGAGGTGATGAGACAGTTTGGGTGTGCACAAGCTGAGATAGAGTATTGGCAGGGACTATATGAGCAGGTGGTGCCCGCTAGTCAGCAAGCACTAAGCTATACACAGATGCAACAGACTAGGTCAGAGCGGTCACAGAGGATGCAGAGCAGTGAGGGAGTGATGGGTCCTCTACGGAGAGACAGATCAAGGGGTGTAGGAGCTAGTGGGGGATTGATGGGGCCTCCACGGAGAGATAGATCAGATGGTGCAGGGACTAGTGGGGGAGCAGGTGGTGATGGTGGTACAGCATTTGGTCAGAGTGGCATCTGAGAGAGCATTTTTGAATACATGTATTTTATTTTTGGACTGTATCTTGGATGGCTCTTGGTAGCCGATTTTGTAGACTTCATTGTACTCGGATACATGAGATGATATATATGAGGAGATCCCATGTTTTGATGATATGCATTTGATATGTATGGATGCTATGCAGGATGGTGATTGTATGATTTTTATTGCTTAGATGGATACGTGTATATGTTATGCATTTATGAGATGATTCCTATATGCATGTTTTTATGATGATTTTATGATGTTCAATATTGATATATGAATGCAATTTTATACATGTGTGCATGTTTGATTTGATGTGATCTTTATGTATGTAATGCCATGATGATAATGTATGCTTATGATGAGTTATGAACAGGATTTTGGTGTTTCCTATTTTGATATAATGATGAGATAATGATATGTAATGATGTTAATGCAATGAATGAATGATTTATGTATGAATATGCATCTAGATGTTTTTAAATGAATGCAATATGGATAAACAAAATGTAAAGTACAAATGTTTATATGATGATACCTAAATGAATGCATATGTATCATGGATATATAAAATGGTATGAACCAATCTGTGGAGACAAATGGTTTTATGATTTTAAATGCCTCAATATGATTAAGTAAAAAATGATAATGTTATGATACTAAAACTTATGGTTTTAATAACTGCACCTTAATGCAATTAAAAAGCGATAATGAATGCAATGTAAATGAATCCCAAAAATAAGCATAATAAGATACTTAATAATGGATGAATGAATGCACCTTTTAACTAATGAATAGATAAATGAATGTATGCAATGATAAATGATAAAGGATAATGAAATGATAATGGATAACTGACACTAAATGAATGCATAGTAAATGGTTTAATACAATCAAGGACAATTTTATCCCATGAATGAATCTAATTATTTATGATTATGCAATGATGCAAATGATTAATGAAGACTAATGTCAATAAACTAAATGAACTATATGCAATTTAATTAAAATGTCATGAATGTACTTAATGCAAAATGCAACTAAATGTAATGATGATATGATCCTGAGGAAGGCAAGGTTTTTGAGACTTTGCATGATGCATTGATGATGTATCAAAGTACTCGGTCGTAATTGTATCCAAGACCAGCTTAATGTTCACATAACTGTTCATATGAACCTTGTTCATATTTGCATATAAATGATACATATGAATGAGTGAATGGATGGGTGATATGAAATGGAATGCAATATATAAATAGATGAGATGAAATGACAATCGATAGTGCTCTATTTTCATCATTGAGCTTTAAAATGTTGGAAGAGAATACAAGCATCTTGACATAATGATTCAAGATGACCTGAGTATTTCTTTCATGGATTTTATATAGCAAGTTAATACAAACGACTTGATATAAGGGTCAAGTCAACCAGAGTATTGCTTGCGGAACAGAGAAGGATCATCTCCGTTCATGCATGACTTGGATCATCCTCCTTGATCTTAGGCTGATCATATCCTGAGACAAGTGCATATCGTAATAAGAGATAAAACCTTTATCCAAATTGGATGAGGAGGAACCAAAGAAGGAGCATTGTTCGTGCAAACAAATAGTATATACATAAAGAATAAAGAATATGGATCCTTGGTAATGGTTCATGCTCATATGGTTGAGGTATACGCTGTAGTCAGCAAGCCGTAGTGATCTATGACTGTATTTTTGCCTATGATCACGTAGCTTAGTGAACTTCCCACGTAGACACCATTAGTACATGCCCCGGAACTTCATCAGAATAATGCGCAGACAACACAAAAACAATGCGGTAAGAAGCTGATACATATAAACGAATGAATTACTTCACAAATCTACCAAGTATTTGATAGCTTAACACAATTTTCTTGTCAAAGAAAATGTCATTTTGTCTTTGTTTTGGTAAGGAAGGATGCATCCTTGTTAAAGACAGTTTGATTGTTGATGTCGACTGTTTTGGTCAATTTGAGAAGTGATCATCGTGCGAGGATTTTTCAATGTTGGTTTGGTATTTGCTTGGATGAGTATGTACAATGTGTTGCCATGTTTTTGTGTGATTTTTGATGTTTTTTGATGTTTTTTGGATTTTGCATTGTTTTGAATTTTTTTGGATTTTGAATTGTTTTGAATGTTTTTGGATTTTTGAATTGTTTTGAATGTTTTTGGATTTTGTGAGATAGTTTTGAATGAAGAACTTTGAATGAATCATAAGACAATGTAGAATCCAACTCCATCAATAGGTTAAGGGAATTGCCCCCAGTTTAGGCATGACTATAAAAAAAGTGGGATGCAGGATGCATGCAGTACTTTCTTGGATTTGTAGATTTATAACAAGCCATGGTTGATGGATGGATGCATGTATGTATGAAGTAGATGTGATTGCAACAAGTTTGAAATACAATGGAGCCATAGCCTTTACGAGTGGTGCCTATTTGCCAGGTTTTCACAATCGCACTTACCCAAGGTGCCACCGGAGTGGTTGTTCACTGTTTGGATGCATGATTCTTCTTTACTCTTTTTTTTTTTTTTGATATTTTTGTATTTTATTCAGGTCATTTATTTGGATGTTTTTGGTATTTTTGTCAGTATATATGGGAGCCTGATGCTCTATGCAACTTATGTGTAAAACCGTTTGAGGTGCATGTTGTTGATCGGATCTGCTAGTGGTTCTCCTTCTGAAGTAGCCAACTAATATGCCTTGGACCCAAATACAGCAGTGACAACATACGGGCCCAACCAATTTGATTCAAACTTTCCTTGATATTCTTTGTTTGGTTGGTTACGAGGATTTTCTCGAAGAACAAGATCACCCACCTCGAACATACGAGGCTTAACTCGATGATTGTAGCTTCGGCTCATGTGTTGTTGATAGGCTTTAAGGTGGTTGTATGTAGCTTGTCGCTTCTCATCAAGTAGCTCTAAGTCCTAAAGATGGGATACTCTGTATGCTTCATCATCGATGAGATTGTGCAAGGAAACCCATAGTGATGGGATCTCTACCTCAATAGGTAAAATAGCTTCCGCACCATAGACCAATGAGTAGGGAGTTGCGCCTATAGGGGTTCGAATGCTAGTTTGATATGCCCATAGTGCTGGATTCAATTGAACGTGCCAATCACAGCCGGCATCATTGACTGTCTTCTTTAGGATCCTCAATATGTTTTTATTCGATGCTTCGGCCTGACCATTGCCTTGTGGGTAATAGGGAGTGGAAAAGCGGTGTTGGATGTGAAATTTCTCACAAAGTTCATGGACATCTTGATTTTTGAAAGGAAGACCATTATCTGTGATGATGGACATGGGTACACCATGCCAGCAGATGATGTAATTGAGGATGAATGAGGCGATCTGCTTGCCGGTGACTTGGGTAAGTGGAACAGCTTTGATCCAGTTTGTGAAGTATTCAGTGGCGGTAATAATGAATTTATGGCCATTGGATGAAGATGGATGGATTTTACCCACAAGGTCAAGACCCCATTGACAAAAAGGCCATGGTGTTGTGATGGGTTGCAATTCTTGTGCCGGTGCATGTATCAGGTCGCCATGAACTTGGCATTTCTTGCACTTTCTGACAAAGTAATATGAGTCTTTTTCCATAGATGGCCAATAGTATCCATTGCGCAAGAGTTTCTTGGCTAGTGATAGACCACTTGCATGGTTTCCACAAATTCCTTCATGTACCTCTTCCAAGGCCTTTGTTATCTCATCTTGTTCCAGACATCAAAGGAGAGTACCATCAAGACTGCGTGGGTATAGGGTTTCGGCAATAATGGTATATCGAGCAGTTTGGCGAATGAAGGTTTTACATTGGTTATTTGATTGGTTGGGAGGAAGGGTGTGATCGCAGAGATAGGTGTAGAATTCACCATACCATGGGGATTCAGAACCGACAAGGTGACATATCATCTCAGATTCAGGGATATCATAAGCGGGGATCCAAAGCTGTTCTACCAAGAACTCGTAGCATGTTGAATGTTGTGGAAGATCTAGGAGAGATGCGATGGTAGCCATAGCATCAGCAGCTTGATTCTGATCTCTTGGTATCTGCTCAAAGGTAATTGTAGTAAATGATGCCTTTAGATTGTCCACCATTTTCTTATACGGCATGAGTTCATCATCCTTGGTCTGATATTCATCTGTTGCTTGTCGAATGACCAGTTGTGAGTCGCCATATACTTGTAGTTCTTGTAATTTCCATTGTATGGCTAGCCTGAGTCCTGTTATCAAGGCCTCATACTCTGCTATGTTGTTAGTGCATGGAAATGTGAGCCTGTAAGACTTCGGGATGCTGTCACCTTGAGGTGTGATAAACAGAATGCTTGCCCCCGAGCCATGCCTAGTGTATGAACCATCAAAGTATAGTTTCCATGGTTGTGTTGTTGTGATCATGAATATCTCTTCATCTAGAAAATTGGAAATGAGAGGATGATCACCTATGAGTGGTGCATCGGCCAACTAATCTGCAATAACTGGACCTTTGAAAGCTTTACGGTCTACATACTCGATGTCAAATTCACTTAGAATCATCACCCATTTGGCCAAGCGGCCTGTCAATGCTACTTTTCTGAGTAAATACTTTAGTGGATAAATCTTTGCAATGAGTTGTACCTTGTGTGTTAATAGATAGTGCCTCAGTTTAGTGGCTACCAAGATTACTGCTAGGCAAGCTCGCTCAATAGGGGTGTAATTGAGTTCATAGCCAACCAGTGTGCGAGAGATGTAGTAAACAGCACATTCTTTCCCTTTGACATTATGTTGTGCTAGTAGTACACCCAATGTTGTACTTATTGCTGAGATATAGAGTAATAACAGTCTACTTGGATCTAGTGGGATCAGCAATGGTGTATTCATGAGATAGTCTTTAAGCTTTTAGAATGCTTGCTGGCATCTGGCATCCCACTGAAAGCGGATGTTCTTATGTAATAGGTGTGTAAGAGGATGACACTTATCTGCCAGTTGTGCAATGAATCTTCGGATGGATTGTAGCCGTCCTTGCAATGTCCTTAGCTCACTAATGTTCTTTGGTGGTGGCATCTCCATGATTGCTTTTACCTTTGCTAGGTTGACCTCAATACCTTTGCTTGAGACAATGTATCCTAGAAGCTTCCCAGAGGTTACTCCAAAGACACATTTCTCTGGGTTGAGTTGAACATGGTATTGTTCCAGTCTATCAAATATTTTACCTAATATGTTGAGATGACCTTCTCTAGTGAGTGATTTCGCTAGTAAGTCATCAACATAATCTTCCATCATAGTATGCATCATGTCATGGAAGATGGTGGTCATTACTCATTGATAGGTTGCTCCTGCATTCTTGAGGCCGAAAGGCATTACATTCCAGCAATATGTGCCCCATGGACATGTGAAGGTTGTCTTATGTTGGTCCTCTGGTGCGATCTTTATTTGATTATATCCTAAAAAGCCATCAATGAGTGAAAGCATGGCATGTCCTGCTGTTAGGTCTACTATGATGTCGATATTTGGTAGGGGGAAGTCATCCTTAGGACATGCCTTATTCAGATCTCTGAAGTCGGTACAAATGCGGATGCCCCCTTTTGGTTTGCCGACAGCCACAATGTTGGAGATCCAATCTGCATAATCAATTGGTCTAATGAAACCAACATCTAGGAGTTTCTTGAGTTCTGTTTTGACTAGCACTGCAATCTGAGGATGCATCTTACAAAGCTTCTGCTTGACAGGTTTGGCTCCTTTTGCTACGGTGAGGTGATGCATGACTAAATCAGGATCAAGCCCAGGCATGTCTGCATATGACCATGCAAAGTTGATCTGACACTTTTGAAAGAACTCTATAAATTTAGGTTGTTCCTCTGGAGTGAGAAGAGATGCCAGATATATGTGGTGAGGATTTTCAGGAGTCCCCACATTGTATTCTTTGGTTTCCTTGATGAGAATCGTTGATCGTTCATGTTGTGTACTAGCAGGGAGAATGTCAAACCCTTCATCCTCAGGTGCCTTAGAGAGTTTTTCACCGTTGGATACACTCTTTCTTTTTACTTTTGTTGAATCAAACAGTGCCACGGTGTGGTTTTCACTAGAAGATCCATGTTTTATTGTTATATTTTTGCAGTTGAAAGGTTTGGCATCCACCCCAAAGTATGCTGCGCTATTTAGTTCTATGGCGAATCCAGCTTTGTGATCCCCGCTTGGTAGGTTATCCCTTAATTCCAAAAAGTCAATGATGGCCTCATCATTTTGGAAGATGTCAAGACATGGGGGATTTGGTTGGTTCCATTCGATGAGTTCAGGATGGATAATGGGCATTACTTCATCGATTAGGTTAAGTTCGTTAGATGTATCAGTGAGGGTTAAGACAGTGTGGTGAAGGTCATTGAAGGTACTCTCCCTATCAAAATCAGGTGTTGGATGAGACGTAGGGTCTGTGGAAGATGTTTTCAGCTCAGGAACCCAAGAAGTCTTTATCTATGCTTCTCCGTAAACAGGGATGTCTTTGTGTAGTGGAGGTAGTGATGTATCTTCCTCATCTAAAGTATTAAGTTGGATGGAATCAAATTCCCATTCATGTGAGTCAGTCTCTGAATCACTTTCCAGCATCCGATTACTATACCATACTGGGATGTCCTTTGAGTTAAACACTGTAGGTGTGATCGGTTGATGTACCTTTGAAGATGAAATGATTGGTGTTGGAGGAAGGATGATGGGGATCAATGAATCCGATATGGGGAGTATTGGTAGTGTTGACTCAGTTGCTTCTGCTGGAACTGTTGGTTTTGTAGATGTTGTTGCGGGTTCTGACACAATTGTTGTTGTTAATGGTGTTATTGATGTTATTGTTGTTGCTGATGGGATTACTGGTTCACTTGGTGGGATGATTGGCATTGTATATGGTTGTGTTGGGATTTTGAGCCTTAGTGGGGCAGTTGCGATGGTGTTTGATGCTTCTTTGATAATGAAAGGTGTCCTCTTTGCAATAGGCTGATATAGTGGTTTGTTGGGTTTTCCTTTGAATCTAAGCTTAGGAAAGATCTCCTTTTCAAATCCTAGGCCTGTATTACCTTTGGGCTTTAATTCTGGCAGCAGAGGTTCATGTCATCCTTGTTTGCAATATCCCAAAGCACTCTGACCATCATACCCCATTCTTTATATAATGAGGAGGCCTTTGCCATATTGATCCGTAGGAAGCGTAGCTTGCGGTATATCAGTGGTGATGGGATCTTTATAGATCCATTCTGCTAAGTCCTCATCTTGGGTTTCTTCTTCTTGACTCTTTCCAAGGATGAAAGGTGTCAGAGCACATGTTGGCATGATCAGTGGTGGCTGGAGTAACTGTTGTGGTTTACCATGTGTTCTAGGAGAAGTGGGCATTTGTCCCACACAAAAGAGTTGACTTAAGTTTTATTCCCCAGGACCTTCATCTTCTATTTTCATCTTAAGCTTTTCTTGCTTGGGTATAGTGGTGTTCGAACTGGTAAGAGAGGTGGGACTTATATATAATGTGGAGGAAATGGCTTCTCTATTATTAGGAATGGTAATCTCTGGTTGATGGTTGATATTATGACAATATGCAAAGGGATTTGCATCTCCCAGGATTGTGATCTCTACACCATTATGTGGGAACTTGATACATTGATGGTAGGTAGATGGAATGGCTTGCATGGCATGTATCTAAGGTCTTCCTAATAATAGATTGTATGGCAGAGGAAGGTCCAAAACCTGACAGATGATGTGCTTTACCACAGGGCCCACTTGGATTGGTAGTACCACAGCTCCTTTGGAGGAACACTCTGCATCGTCATAGGCTTTGATTGTGATCTTCTTGCGAGGATCCACTAATTCTATTGCATATCCCAATGTTGTGACCAACTATAGTGTAAAAATATGCAGGCCTGCTCCATTATCGATCAAGACTCACTTGATCCTGTGTTGGTTGATAAAGCCTTCAATGTGTAGCGAAGCGTTATGAGGTTGCTGGAAGGAAGAGTTGTCACTTTCGAAAAAAGTGAGACAAGGTGATGACTTTAGAATTCCAACCATGGCTTGAAATTGGTCTATATTCAGGTTTGCAAGGACTGACGCCTCTTGGAGAGCTTGATCCAAGATTGTTTTATGAGATGGTGATAGGCACAATAGCTCTAAAATGGATATAAGCGCGGTTGTTTTATCTAACTGTTCCACAAGATTGTACTGCTTTGGTAGGGAGGTGGTGCCTTGTGGAGCTGCCTTTATGGTAACCTTGCCACGATGTGTAACAACATTGCAATTGGAGTTGGGATTCTTGATGGTTATAGTTGCAATTTGTTCACTAGCATCATACAGGTGATTTACAGTGTAATTATATGCAGCCTGCGTATAATCCATGGTATCAATGCCTCTCCTAGAAGTGGAAGGACCCCTTTGATCTTGTGATGGAAGTGGATTTTTGAACATCAGATGATCATTGTTTGTTGTTTTTGGGTCATGTCCTTCTATTTCAATTTCTCCTCAGTCAATGAGATTCTGAATAAGATCTTTCAATCAGTGACGATTACTTGTCTTGTGTCCTCTCCCTTGGTGGAAATCACAGTGTTGAGTATCTCTCCACCATGCAGGTTTGACCTGAGGCTCATAGTTTGATGTTTTAGGTAGAGTGACCAAATTTTGAGAAATGAGTTGTCGCAATACTATTTCAATGGGTTCCCCTAGGGGAGTGTATGTTTGTTTTTGTTTTTGCTGACGAGGTCTAGGTTCATCGTGAGATGTGATGCGACCTTGATTTGAAGGAACATTTGTGTTATTCTGAGGTGGAGAATTTTGTCCTACAAACTGAACCACAGGTTGTGCACTTTTGATAGTCCTGGCATCCACAACCCCATCGTTGACGATATTCTTGTTTTTGTTCCAGAAGCTTGGTTTATCACTATTGAAGCGTGGGCGAGGACTATCCTTTGGTTCATTATAGATTTTGATAAGTCCTTTCTTGATGAGGGCCCGCTCACATTTCAAACCCTTGGTGATCATGTCATTAAAAGAGTCTGTGTCTTTGACATCCAAGTGAAATTCCATTTCTTCATTTAAGTTGCAAATGAATATTTCCACTAGTTCTCATTCAGGTAACTGAAGAGAACGTCTGCTAGACATTTGACGCCATCGTTGCAGGAATACTAAGAATAGTTCACCTAGTTTTTGTTTAGTGTTGCACAGATCAGCCATGGTGATGTCGCGTTCAATGTTATGAGAGTAATGTGCTAGGAACTTCTGGATGAGTTCCTCAAATGTTCTAATGCCACCTGGTAGTCGGGAAAACCATGATGTGGTTGTTCCTCCCAATCTTTGGGGAAAAAGGTGCATTAGGTATGTGTCTTCATATGCCACTTCGAGGCAAGCGGAATGAAATTCTCTGACATGATCGTGAGGATCTCCCTTTCCTCTATATTTTTCAAATTTGGGTGTTTTGAATCCTCGTGGAAAGGGTGGCATATAAAGATTCCTATCAAAAGGATAGGGACAGATGTCATTGAGTGAGAATTGGTTAGTTTTCACACCACTATGAAGTTGTTGGGTGAGATTCTCGACTTGTTGCCGCAATATCTCCATTTCATTTGGAGGAGGAGGTGGTGGGTTACCTCAAGGAATGTTATATCTGATGGGATCTCTACCTCTTTCCTCTTCATGGCGACTTTGTCATTCCAATGCTTGTCTTAATTGGGCAAGATCAAAGTTAGAGGGGAGTTTTGCTCCTTCTTGAGCGAGCTTTAAAAAGTGAGCATCCGCATTGCTCCTGAGTATTTCATCAAAAAGTATGTTAAAGAGAGGGTTATGATGGGCCCTTTCTATTGTTGCAGGAGTGGGAGTACTTGGGTTTTCGTCATTCGCATTTCCTCCAAGTGCTTCTTGGAATTCATTGATATTTTCCTCCTCTTCTTCTTCAATTTCTTCTTCTCATTGCCTTGAGTGTGATCGGGTATGAGCCATTTTGTTTACAAGTTTTTGTTGAAGTTGAGTGAAAATGATGATGAGTTGTTGATGAAATGAAAGATTGATGGTTGGTGAATTGTGTTGCATGTGGATCTCTAGCACTTTTAAGGTAGATGTAACCGAAATTCCTTCGTTGAATTGCTTGTTCATTTTTTATAAGGTTTGATGTGATAAGGTGTAGAGAAATCTGAGATGTGTTACAGATTTAACTACCTAGTAATGAGAGGATTCACTCATGAACTAGTTTTAACTTGTGTAGATGTGTCTCTTAGGATGAGCTTATCCTAGATGTAGAAACAATCTAAAAAGTGATGTGATGCATTTGATTCAAGCAATATCTAAAAAGAGAACTTAGGACAAGAACCTCTTAATGTTTTGAGAGTTTGAAATGGATTGATGATGATGTGTGATGATGTATGAATGAGGTGATGGATGAAATGTTTTAACTTCAATAAAAGCTTTGTGTTACAAAAGGGGCAAACTCTACCTCTTCCCTTTCGGGTGTTGGTGGTGTTTCTCGAGATATGTTGTACGTGATACAAACATTTGGGAAAAAGTTGGGATTAATCTTGCCTCCTTGGTTTTTGTGATAACTCAAAGCTCTATATTGCATAAAAGCTCTACGGTTTAATGATTCTGAATCAAATTCATTTGTTTTGCCTTGAAGGTAGAGATGCATGTGATGTAGAAAAACTCTATGAGAGACAAAGATTTATCTATTGAGATAGAAGAATTTCCTCCTTTTGATTAAAGCCTTTGAGCTCAATGGTCTTCTTTTCAAGTTGATGTTCTGATGACGATTCTTCTTTCGCAAGATGTGAAGGATGGTCATAAAGTTTTAATACTTTGTTGTTTGCACTTTGTTTTTCTTTGATTTTTGGTTGTTTTGAAAGATGTTTGGTTGGATGAATACTTGTTTTGGAATTGATTGTTGATTCTTCTTTGACAAGAAAACAAAGCAAGCACACAAACACAAGAATGTTGCCTTAAAAAGGCACAAATGAGTATGGGTCTAGATCAACCCAATCTTTGGACTTTATATGACTCTTTCCTTTAAGTGTATTTTAGGTGTTTTCTTTCCAAATCCTAAAGTTGGCTCAATTTGTACTTGGTCTTGACTAACAGGAAGACACTTCAAACACTTTGTATCCCTAAGGTCAAATGGCCAGTTGTGATAAATTCAGCCCACATCTTGATATTTCTTCGACTTTGGTACTACATACCTTATGAATCCCATCGTGGCAGGTAAGGATGTGATATACTAAGTCTTGCATGAATATAACAAATAGATGATCCCTATGATGGGGGAGTCACCACTTTTATCAAGCCACAAGTGACTTTTCAAAAAGCTATGTTTCTACTCAAGGAAATATGTATGGTGAGTATCTTGGGAGCAAAAGCATTTATGCTCTTGCACTGAATTATATCTCAAATATTCTCAATCAATAGAAAGGGTGGGATACTACTTAAAGGTGTTTAGTCATTTTGTATGTCTTTGGACTTAAGTTCATTCTGTAGTGACTCACTTAAGAGCCTTGTAACTTGTGGTGGGGCCCATTTGTCCTTTCGGCAAGTTACACTGTAGGAACAGCTATACCCAAGGCTACAGCTTTCACTCTCACCTGATTTCTATAGCAGCTCAAAGGATTTACCGCATGAGATCATTCCCAAGAGTGATGTGTCTCTTGGCAGGCCTCTCTTAAAAAGATAAAAAACTGAGCGTTACAAACACTTTTCTCTTGCACCTAGGACCACAAAAGCCAAGGGAGAGGATAGCGTGTGTTAGAAGTAGGACCACTCGACCAACTTTTTGCACAAGTGTGCCAAGCATGAAAAACACTTATTCTTTTTAACCCATCATCGCAATGTGTTCTAACTATTTGGAGATGTTGCTCCAACAATAATGATGTTCTTTTTAACTTCAAAGGCAATATGTTTAAGTAACTAGGAAAATGAAATCCTGGTCAACTTAATAAAAAGAACGTTTGCTTGAAGGAAATTGCTTGCAAAAATTGAAACAAGTGGATTGTAAGTTTTAATTGCACCAAAATTTGAAGTGTGGCTTGTACAGTTTTGCTTAAGTTTGATGCTAGAAATGGATTTGTTTTTGTTTATTTTAAGCACCAAATGAAAAGTTAAGCCTAAACTTGCAATAAACAAAAGTTTGTTTTGTTCAATTTTATAGCACCAAACACAAATTTTGATCCTAAGCTTGCAAAAAAGCAAATTTTGTGTTTGTTCAATTTTTAAAACACCAAAAGGAAGTTTTCGATTTTTAAGAGGTTGGTTTTTAGACCTGCATAAGAGACAAATAGTTAGTAAAAATTGAACCTATGGTGGGCTTCCACAAGCCTAAGAAATTTTATTTTCTTAGTTACAGGGTCATTTTTACAACGTTCTGTTAAAATAGCGCTACTCTGTGTTTAAACAGAAGCGCTATTTAACACACATGCTAAAAGAATAAAATGCCAGAGAAGTCAAAAGCACTCAAACATGTTCAATAGCACCAAAAGAGGGTCAAAAGCACTCAAATAATGTTAATAGCGCTAAACTTGGTACAATAGCGCTATTGTAAGAACAATAGTGCTAGAACAACAAGTTGCAATAGCACTACAACGTGATCAATAGCGCTAAAGTGCAACCTGTGTGTCAAGTTCAACAATGAAACATATTAGTTGTCAAAAAAAATTTTTTTTTTTAGGTGTTTAGATTCACGTCGGGTTCACCAAATGATGCTCTGCAAAAAGGGAAGGTTAGTCAATGATATCAAGACACAAAACAAAAAAAGAAAGGAAACTGTTAGTGTCAGAAATCACAAACAAAATAATTTCCTACACAAGCATATCAAAAGAGATATCAAAAGCATGATGAAATATCAAACCAAAAAGGTAAATATGATGAGGCATCTCCAAATGCCTCCTAACATGCTCTTGGTTTCTTCTCCCTTGTTCCTCTCCTCTCCAAGTTCCAAAATAGTGTAGCTCTCAGCAGCTTTTTGCACTATGGATGCTTATGGAGGTTTGAGATTGAAATATTGCTCTAAATATAAATAAAGAAGCTAATATTACGCTATTGATACTAAAATGATTTATTTTAACCAAAATGACAATATATGAGTTGATTATGCTATAATGCTCTCTCAAAATGCCTATAGCTTAAATGCATACAAGTTTTCAGGATCTGGATTATGAAGAAATGGGCTCTATTTATAGGAAAAATGGAGCAATGGATGGTTGAGATTGAGCAATCTCAACAAGGGTCGGGATTGAATGGTTTGAGATCCATGTGAGGGCTTTCAACCCAATCCCAGGATGACAAATGTCAATGTGAGATAGGTTGAGAGGAGAGGGAATAAGCATTAAATGCTTGACATGACTTTGGGAGTTAAGGTCAAGGTTAGGTTGAGTGAATAAATTCTTTATTCAAAGAATAAAGCTTTTATCCAATGGATAAACTCTTGTGCAAAGGCAAGAGGGATAAATATGGTCAAAGCAATAAATGCTTGAGGAGACACATGAGTACAAGTTGAAATAACCATAAATGGTTATGTAAGAGCCATTAATGGTCATGTAAGAGCCATTAGTGGTTTTGGAAGACTTTGGAGGTTAAATTGTTGAACACACAAAGCATTAAATACTTTTCAAAGACTTTGAAGTCTTTGAGAAGTGACTCCAAGTTGCTTAGGAATGTGACAATAATTAGGGAATGGATTAGGCTAATTAGGAAGGGTTTAGAAGAATCTAGAAGGGGATTTAGGAATGCAAGTGGATTTGGTGGGTGAGGGAAAATAGGATTTTAATTAAAATAAAATTTATTTATTTCAATAAATGTGTGCAAGTTGCATTTGTAGGAAAATGCAAGTGGGGGAGGATAAATGATTTAAATAAATATTTTATTTTATTTATTTAAAAGAGGAATAGGGGATTAAATGAAATAAATATGATTTATTCATTTAATTGATTTATGATTTTGGTATAATGAATTAATTAAAATAAATTGAATAATTAATTTAATTAATAGGAGAATATTTGAAGATGAATTAATTAAATATTTAATTTAATTAACTGATGGCTAGTGGATTTTTAATCAAATAAATAGGAAATATTCATTTAATTAAATTGGACAGATTTATGTGACTACACTTTCTTTCTAGGTTGATTCCTCAATTGGGGTTTGACTGAAGCAAACTCCTATCCACAACCCCCCTTTCTTATCATTTTTGTGTGTAGGTTGCAAGTGCACAACTGTAATTGCACGTTTGGGCTTCATTTGTAGAGACGGAAGAACCCTTTTTGTTTCGCGGATCTTGAGGTGGACCATTTACATTCCTGCCACGTTCCTGATGACTTTTCTCCAAATTTGTAGGGCAGATCTATATTAATCTAATTAGCTCATATCTGAAGTTATAGCGTGATCCCGAACTGGTAGCTCTTCATTTCACTCATTTCCTCTCTCTTTTCCGCATAGTCAACAAGTCAACTTTCTCATTTACAAAAGAGGGTAAATCACACTTTAACCCTTGCAATCCACTTGGAATTCACATCCTTGTTTCCCTCAAATTTGGATCTAGTGGATACAACCCCTCTTTTGAATGTAAAGTTCCTCCCAAGTGAAAATCATGCTAGTGGCTTCCTTTCTCTCTCCCAGGTGGGGAGTCACTAGGATCCAATTTTCCACTTTACATTTTGTTGAACCTGACATCTTACACATTAATTCTGATTTTGCATTCTTAGATCTGATTAATTTCAATTTGAATTTCAAATTTCCATTTTCAAATTTGATCTATTTGCAAATTTTAGAGGTTAATTACATAAAAACCCTAATTTTTCATTTTGAGAAAATTAAGCTTGTGAGGTGTAAAATTTTAATTGCTTATTTTAGATCTGATTTCTATTTCAAAATTTTAATTCAAATCTATCTCTTTATTCTGAAAATTCGGTGGTTAAATCATAAAACCCTAATTTTTAAGGTCTTTTCATTTTTGACCTTTGGCTGCAAGTTTGACCGATCTAGACATCTCCGAATCGGCTTTTTTTTGGATTCTTCATTAAAATCATAATCTCCATCATCCCTGGAAATTTACGTACTTTATCAATTTTAACACTCTCTAACATCAAACACAAATGAAAATTTCATCAAATTCAAATGTTAAAATTAATTTTCATAAAAAGGTTCTAATTTTAGATCTGCTTTTCCAACGTATTCAGATTTCAATTAAGAGACTTTTAATGGCAATTAATAAATTGGATTTACTTGCTCTTTCACATGTGATTACATTAATTTTTGCATATATTCATCATGTGTCAAATAAGATTTTCTTCCATTTCTTGTTGCTTCTTTTTCTTCATAACACTTGGTCATATTGTGTTGTTAGGATTTCCAAATTATTTCCTTTTCAATTAGATCTCAAAGCTTTCATGTATCATTTAGGTTGCATTATTGTGATGTTGTTAACAAAATAAATTTCCTATGTTGCTCATCTTAAATCTTTTGTAGATCCAAAATCTAGAGATACTAATCTTTGTACCTCTCCTAGCGTATCTTGTGTGAAAGAAATGAGATCTAATGCTTTACCCAATGATCTTTCTACAAGAGAGAAAGCATTGGAAAGTAATATGGATCCATCTTCTTCTTCTACACACACCCTTGAGAAAGGGGAGCAATATGAAAACATCAACATTCTTACATGTTTAGATCCTCCTTCTTCTCCTAGGATCTATCTTCAACATCAAAGTCTATGTAGAGAGGAAGATGTCATGCATTTTATTCATGACCTTTCTCCTCACATAGAAATCACTAAAAATGAGCTTTTAGATGATGAAGATGTGCTTCCTCAATCTTCCAAAAAGGATAAGCTTGATAAAGGAAAAGAGATTCTCATTCCACATGATACTCCACCTTCATCTACAAATCCTTTTCTACCTCCTTACACATCAGATTTTAAATAAATTCATGATCTTGCTCCTCCATCTAGTCAATTGCAACATTCTTAAAGTTGTGGATTTCATATAACTACAAAACAAGGTCTTAAAGGACAAGGAATTGGAAAGTTTGAGCATGGAATTTGTGTCCCTATAAACCCTCCTACACAAACTACTACAAGAGGCCTAGGAAGTGGTACCCCTCTTTCTATGGACGAATTCCTTAGACTTCAAAACTTTAAAGATTACCTTCAAAAACAACAAATAAAGAGAGCCCGCAAGAATTCGTCTTCTTCAAAGCATCCTTTTTTGTTCATTTCATCAAACCCATGACCACAATGCTGATGATTGCCCTGATTTTCAAAAATCTATTCAAGATGGCATAGAAAGTGGCAAAATTATAATTTTGGATAATGAAACTTCCTCTCCTCACAAACCCTCTTCTTCATGGGAAGATAATATTTACCATCTTGATAGATTAGCTGCAAGAATCTATTGCAGGTTGAAATATGACAAGAACATTTCCTTTTCTCCTCAAAATAAAAACAAAAATCTTAAGCAAGTGAAAGGTATTGAATATTGCATTTTTTATGATTTATATTCACATTATATTGAAAAATGTTATGCAAATAAGAAATTTGTTTAACTACAATATGCTTTTGCACACATTTGTCTCACAGAAGATCTAGCTGTATTTCTTGGCAAAAACATTGTGCCTTAGCACTTCCTTTCCCTTCATGTTTCTCTTCACCCTATGGCATAATTCGTCCATTTAATGGGGGCTCTTTATCATTAGTGGTGGTATTGTTTCACTTTAACATACTTTGGTGTATCAACATGAAGTACTTTTTCTCTTCTTTCTATTCATTTATCTCTATCTTGGTGCATTATTCATTATTAGATCTCTTTTCTTGCATAGGCTTATTCTTATGTGAGTATATAATTGTTCTATGGTTTTCATCTTTTCTTGGAGAGGGGCATTTTCAATGAGTACTGCACTTCTTCTCTTTCCTTCATTCTCTTGGAAATCTTACCTCTTATATGGTTTTGATTATTCGCAAGTATGATATGCCCTTTAGTAGGGAATGATCTCTTAAGAAGCATGTATCCTTTCATTGAGAAGGATTTGTTCCACTAGGATGGCATATCACTTGCAACTAATCACCATCAGAATATGTGTAATATTTCTCCTTTTTCTCCTTACTTGGGGGGCAAGGATTTTTGTTTTTGATAAGGATAAACGGGTTTTACAAGGACCCGAAACCTAAATTTTTACAACAATCCACCAACAGCCAAACTGGCAAGAAACAGTAACAAAACAGGGGAGTGGCCCAGAGCAGAAACAAAAACAAAAGAAACACAGACAAACAAGCCGAAGCAAAAATGATCTTAGTTAAGCGAGAGCACCAGATCCTTGTTCTTTTGGATGGAAATCCTATTGATTTCCTCAAGCTCCTCCATGATGAATCTAGAGTTACCCTTGTTGCTGCTTCTGCTCCTAGTTCTAGAACTGGGTCCTGTGGTTTTGGTGTCTCCAGCAGCCACATCATCTCCACCAAGTTCTTTCACCGGGTCACTATGGAAGGATCTATAATCAGCAACCATTTGGTTAATCTTATCCAGCCCCTTAATGTTGTTGTCCATGGCTTCTTTACTAATGTCGACCAGATTCTTGAGATTTTTCTTAATCTCAGCCATGGATTGTTGCACCTTATCAATCCTTTGTTAATGGTTACATTTCATAACCTCAACATTCTGAGAGAGTTTTTGAGTCATGATCATGAGTTTTTCCAGCTTGCTAGGTTCTGGGGAAGCAATGAAAATGTCAATTATTTCTTTAACCCCTATCTTGAGGGTGTCAATTTCACGCTCAACCCACTTCCAACAGCGCTCCTGGCTTCTGGTGGCTTCCATGAAAAGATTCATCAAACTAGCATATATTCCCTAATTATCTTTCTGGACATTGATAGGGATGTCCAGTTTAATCCCTTGGTCCATAATCTTTGGGTTGTGATCCTTCGTCACCAACTTTTTCTTTTTGGTGAGGGGTTCGGCCTTGGAGATCAACTTGTTGGTGGTTTTGTATTTAATGGTTGCCCATCTGGGGGTGTTCTTGTTGTCAAGCATCTCAGCAGTGACCATCTTGTCTTTTTCCTCTGCAGGTTCATATTCAAGGTCATCACCAGGAACTCCACTATCGTCCAGGTCCATCTCCAAATCAGAGATGTCTTGGACCTCTGTCTGCAGACCAATCTTGGCAAACGGGGGCACAATTTCAAGGAATTTGGTGTGTTCCATGATAAGGACAATAAGTCCCTCATGAAGAACAGGGTTGCTAGGGTTTTCCAGGTGCTCTTCTAGGCTATTCTCAAGGGAGGAGGCAAGATAGTAGGGAACAGAGATAATTTTGCCATGGCGAAAAATGATTTAAAATAGTGAAATGGTAGGAGAAGATACTCGCATACCTACCATCAAGGGTGATATATCTTGTTATAAACTCAGTCATATCAGCCCACGGGGCCATGAGGTCTTTTCTATTATAGTTGCCATCGGCCATCTTGGTGACTCTGGAGCACTCCTTGTCTTCGTCAAAGAAGCTCAACAAGTCCTCCTCCCCAATTTTTCTATCCCTATAAAACCTTCTTCCAAACATAGCCAGACTAGTGAGTGTCGCCACCAAAGTTTCATCTATTTGATAATTGGCACCATAGGCCCTGAGACTCCCTTTTTCCATCCATTAACAAAGGCCTCCGTAATCAAAGGAGAGGAGCCATGAAGCCGGTCCAGGTAGGGGATGAGACCACCATCGACCACTTCCTGCTAGACATCTTTATTCTTTTTCCACTTCTCACAAGTAGAGGGATCTTGTTTGTTCTTATCCCCTCCCATTATGCTCTTGGTCACCAAATAATAGGAGATCATTGTCGCCAACCAGACGCAGAAAATGAGCCACACCCAAAGGATATCAAAACAGTAGCAGAAAAGTCACACAATGAGATAGGAAAACTAGTCGCCAAGGAGGTTTCTAGGATTGTGATTCAAGAAAACTAGAAAGTGTTGTTTCCCTATCAACTCAATCATGTCATGATGAGGGATCATTGATTAATGCAATAATCATTACGTGCCAGATCGCACAGATTTTTGGGGAAAGCGTCCCTGCTACTCCACTAGTTGGTTGCCACGTATCCTACCGCAAGATTGGCTAGTAGATTCGCTACCTTATTGCCTTCCCAATATATGTGCAAGATTTTGAAATTTTTTGGATCATTGATTATATTTTGGCAGTCCTTGATCAAGCTGGCAATTGTCCAGCTAGGATCCCTGCGGCCACTCAAGCAGTTGACAATGTTTAGCGAGTTGGACTCCAACTACACTATAGTAAACCCCTCTCTTTTAGCCATGTGTAGCCCAATGTGGGTAGCATTGACTTCCATGTAATGGTTATTCTGGATGCCCGGGGGGAGTGCCACCACGGAAACCAGCAGACCAGAGTGATTCCTAGCCACTCCGCCACACCCGGCCGACAGGATTTTTGATCTTTTCCCTTGCATCATTATTTTCTTTAGGGGCTGCATTTTTCTTATGTGATTATCATTTCTTACAATGGTATTATTTTATGACTAATCCCCCTTGGGGAATGTATGATGCTTTTTCTCTCTTCTTTTCAAAGATTACCACTTCTTGAGAAGTGTATTTTACATTTACTAATGTCTTTTCTTGCATGTGTTCATGTAAGTTCATTGCTCATTTTCTTATGTTTAATCTCTCTCTATTAGATTATGTAAGCTCTTCAAATTGTCCCTTAGCTTGGGGGGCAATGATCTTTCTCTCTCTCTCTTTCTCTAGGGATCCACTTTTCCCTATTAAGTGGATGGTGTGAGTTCTATTACTTGATGGCATTCCTTGTCTAGAATTGTTGGTTATTGACTTAAGGATTCTCTCTTATACAAGAAGTGCTAATCCTTGACAATAGCCTCTTTTACACTTGGTTATGTACATCTATGATAAATCCAACCATCCCTCTAAGGGATAAACATGATTCATCCCTCATCAAGAATCCCTTTCACCTAGAAATAGGAGGAAGGATTGCATTCTTGTTCTTTCCTTTTCTTGTTCTAGAAGATGTTATATTTGTCTAAGACAACTCCTCTTGTGGGTAGATGTCTTTTGAACAAAGATCTCTTCTCCTCCAAGGATCACCTTTACACTTACAGCAAGAAATCTCTTTTCAACTATCTTATCCTTGCTTGAAGAGTATCCCCTCTCTTGCTTGGATTTATGACATTGTTTCATAGCGGATATCTTCTTTGTGATGAAGGTAGGTATCCTTGTTCAAATTTCTTTAAGCTATCAACATTAGCCTATGTTGACATATTAAGGGAGGGGCACCCACACTTCTCCTTTGTACTATACTTCTCTCATGCATTGAACAGTGGAACATTCTTGGAACTAGAGGGAAACCTCTTAGACCAAGATGTCATCACTTTTTGTATAGTGGGTCATTCTCGGAACCAGAGCATGGTCTCTTAGAGCGAGATGTATTCACTTCTTCTTGTCTTGTATAGTGAGATATTCTTGGAACCAGAGGGAAACCTCTTAGAGAAAGATGTTGTCACTTTTCTCTTGTGCAATGGGTCATTATTGGAACCAGAGCACAGTCTCTTAGAGCAAGATGATGCCACTTTTCTCTTATGTTGGGTGATTATTCTCGGAACCAGAGCATGGTCTCTTAGAGTGAGATATCACACTTTTCTTGACACTTGTACTGTACATTATATACAGGTTGTAGCGTACTCAGGCATAGACTCCTAAGAGGTGCTTCAAACCTCACTTGCACACACACACATGAGGTTGAGTGGGAAAAATGGAGTTATCACTCTCTCTCTTTCTTTAGATGGATCACCTAGGAAAGCTCTAGGGATGAGATTCTCCATGTCCTTCTCTCTATGGATCACCTATTTTTAGGGGCGAGATGTCCATGGTTTATTTCTTCTTCACATTTCTTTTCATGGATCACCAAAGTGTGTATTCATGTTCTCTCTCTTCTTCCTCTCATGAACTCATAGCTTTACTATTGATATTTAATGGATGGTGTCATCTTTTCTCTTTTATGTGATCACTCATGTTTATGTGATGGGATTGGTCTTTGTGTCTTGATTAGTTGTTGAGACATCTAAGCTCGAGATCTCTTTGGCTAGTTAGTTTTTTGTCTTGTGTCTTGTTCTTATCATGTGTATTTTTGTGCTTTGTCTTTGTTTTGTGTGTCTTGTGCCTTTTTTGTTTTGTGTGTTCTTGCATATGTCTACATGAGTTAAGACCCTAAGATTGGGGGATTTTTGCTCCTTGATATTAGTGGTGTCTTATACTCCTTGTCATTTTTGCTCTACATCTCTCATCTTCATCTCTCTTTCTTCTAATTTAACAGTTGTAGTGGAGTAAGCCATACTCCCGCTAAAGTGGGGGATAAATGTAGTGTCATAATATTGCCACCCCTGCAATTTTAACCACATTTGGGGTCCTCACCTTGACGATGATATTTCCTTCCTTAACCAAGACCTATTTTTGCATTTCCAACCCTTCTTTCTTCCTCCTTTATGTATTGTGTCTACTTTAGACCCTGTCTGGGCTCCAAAATAGGGTACGACAGGGGGTGGCACCCTTGTTCCCACTTCTTAGGGTGGTCCTATGTGTGGGCTGCCCGATCTCCTATGCATTTCTTGTCTTCAAGATTTCTTATTCCTCTTTGTCGGCCTTTGGTGGTTGAAAATTAATCCTTGAGGCATGTATAAAATGGAATTCAATACCCTCATTCATGAACGGATGAAAAAATGAAAGGATAGATAGAGAGCATAAGGAGAAGATACAAGATTTCAAGGTCATCATCAAGCATTCAAGCATTCAAGTCTTCTTCATTCATCCATTGGAGCAACATTATAACATTCATTTGAAAGCATGTGTGTGTGTGTGTTAGGGTTTTGTCATGTTGCATGTCATTTCATATAACATGTGTGGTTACATTCAAGAAGCAAAGAGATCATCATCAATAAGTTGCCAATCTACAAGGTATACATATCCATTGTTTACATTCAAGCATTTGCAATTAATTTCTTTCTAGGTTGATTCCTCGACCAGTGTTGATTGAGGAAAACCCTTATGCACAACCCCCCTTTCTTCTCTTTTATGTGTGTAGGTTGTAGGTGTGCAGCTATAATTGCAGGTTTGGGCTTCATTTGCAAAGATAGAAGAACCTTTTTTTATTTCATGGATTTTGTGGCAGACCATGTACATTCCCACCATGGTCCTAATGACTTTTCTCTAAATTTGTAGGGCAGATTTGTATCAGTCTAATTAGCTCATATCCAAAGTTACAGCCTGATCCTGAACTGGTAGTTCTTCATTTCACTCATTTCCTCTCTCTTTTCCGCATAGTCAACAAGTCAAATCTAACTATTCCACCATCATACCTTTCCATTCTTACAAATTTGCTTTTGTCACTAGTCATATAATGTGAACAACCGTTGTCAATCACCCATACACCCTTTTCTTCTACCTTTGCATCCAAAGCTTTCTGCTCAATAGAATGGCTAGTGGAATCAATAGACACAGGTTCATCCTCTTTAATAGCAATAAACACAACTTCATCTCCTTCTGATTCATCTTCTATAACACCTTCATCTGCAGCATAATAACAGTTCTTAAGGTTCCTAAACTTTTGGTTAAACTTATAAGGCTTATCATACATTTCATGCTTCTCATATATATCATTCCTATCATGCTTATCAAACTTATCATGTATGTCATACTTAGCCATTCTCTTCAAGCATCTAGAAGCAAAATGTCCTATCTTATTGCAAGAAAAACATTTCAAGGGCAACTTTCCATCATACTTACTGACACCTTTAGGCAATTTCTGGGAAATTAGTGCTTCAAGCTCATCAAGCTCTCTTTCTTGCTCTGTTATCTCTCTTCTTTCTCTTTCATATCCGGATATCCTCCACTCATCAGGATCATATTTCTTCTTATCGGATACCAATGTTGATGCTTTGAATGTTGTCTATGACTTTCCATGTGATTCTCCAAATTCGCTCATCTCAAATGCAGCAAGTTTTCCAACCAACACATCTCTTGTCACTGTAGTTACACTCTGGATCTCATCAATAGCGGCAACCTTATGTTTATAAGTAGGAGGCAAAGATCTCAGCACCTTAGCAATAATATCATCTTCTTCAATCTTTCCACTGGTAGATCTTATACCAAGGACAAGCTCATTCACCTTAGCCATTTATGAATGTATGTTCTCATCATCTCCCATCTTTGATTTCTCATAGTTTCCTTTTAAACTCTGCAACTTACCAACTTTCACTTGACTATCACCTTCATACAGGATTTCAAGCTTCACCCAGATCTCATGTGCGGTTTGAACTTCCATAACATTTGTCATTTCAGAATCAGTCAGGGCACCAAGAAATGCTTCATTCACTTTGATGTTATATTCAACTTCCTTAACCTCATCAAGAGTGGATGGTCCATTATGAGGAACAACATAGGCATCTTAGTAATCTTCCAATAATCTTCTCCAAGACATTTCAAATGCACCTCCATTCGTCTCTTCCACATAGTATAGTTGCTTCCATCAAACCTTGGAATGTCCTTCTTGAAAAGAATACCTTGTGCTTCCATCCCAGATCTCCTCAAGCAATTAAGCTTCTATCAGAGGATCTCTCTCTAATACAAATTGTTAGCAGCAATCAAGAAGGAAGACTGAGAGGGCAGGTGAGTCAGTCATCACCGGATCACAACAAATTAAACTTCAAAACATAAACTGATAGACTGCAGCAATAACAGATAAGCAAATTAACAGCATGTTAGTGAACAGATTTGTCCTTCTAAAATAACTATACAAATAAACTCAAAATTCCTAGAATGAAGGACAAAAAGAACTAACAGTTGGATAGATTATCATTGAAGTGATAATCTTCCTCTGAATTGAGAGGTACAACTCCCTCTTAGAAGATTTACAAGGAATTAAATTTTTGATATGCTTTTAACCAAAAATAAATAAAGGAAAATAACATTCATCCATAGCCATGAAAATGAATGCCAAAGATTTACTAACATGCTGTGAAAAGAACCCCGCCTCCTTCAATCCTTTCACAATAAATAGCTACATGAGATCTTTATTCAGTTTTATAACTGAATCTTGAAAAACCTTTTAACTTATGCTTTTCACTTTCCCCATTACTCTTATTTATAGCATCAAATATTTATAAACATTAGAAATATAATTCTCTAAATTTTATAAGAATATTGGACAGGTGGCACTTGAATATTTTATCACAAAATGAAAATATTTTTTATGTTGGGTGGACTGAAAATATTTCTGACAATCAAAATTTGTCTCGGTGCGGGGGCTGTAACTTTTGTTTCCACCATTGGATCTTTCTCAATTTTGGATATGTTGGTTGTAACCTAGTTGTCTGCATTCTAACTAGAGCAATTTCAAAAAAAAATGTTTGAGTAAAAAGATATATTCTACTGTGTGCGGGTCTATATGACTGTCATAAAATCAGACTTGTCAAAATAATGTTCTCAATGATTTTCACATCTTCTTCTCTCAAACACACTGATTTCTTTGAAATTAGAATGGACCTTCTATAGATTTTGATAATTATAGATATAGCCGAGATGAACAATGATAATTCATATGGGATTTAAATACATCTGAAGTATTTGAGTTGTCTTATCATGACAACTTTTGAACTTGCCCTTGTCAAACCATCTGTACCTGGGGAACAGTTGAACTGCTTGAACTTTGAATCTGCAAAACTTGAACCTTGAACCTGTGAGGTTTAAAAACACAAACTACACCCATATGCTTCATTGATTTCTTTGCCGTTCCATTTTGGTTGTGTGTTGAACCTTTGAATTTCATCCAACATTTTGAACATCACTGAACTGTTTGAACTAGGTTCAAACGGTTCACAGTCTGAAGAAAGAGTATATGAAACATCATCCGCGACCGTGAAATAGAGTTGTTGAAAAACACTTGATATGAATGTTAGCCTAAAAATGTTTTAGACACAACTTAGAACCTATGGTACCTAAATGAACACTATGAACTCTTTCAGGATGGTTCGAGGGGTTCATGAGGTTCAAACCGACCATTGAAACATAATGCTAAGGATTTAGAAATGATTTACAGGAGGATTAGGGATTGAACCAATGAACTTTTAACAAGATTCCAGAAAAAGAGGGAGAAAAGGGCTCAACTAAAAATTTTGCAAGGTGACTCACTCTTGTTATGAGGGACGAATGACTAGGTAACACGGCACAACACACAACACTAAGTTTTTTTATGTGGAAACCCGATTTAAGGGAAAAACCACCATGGGAACCTACCCACAATAAGATGATACTATGTAGTAGTATGTGAAAATATTACAATGGGGAATGCACATGGATTTAGGCACACTGCCTAAAGCTCACTGCTCAAAAGATATATGCCTGAAAGGCTACAACCCTTAGGGAAGTCTCACTGACTTACACAATGATTCGGATTACAATCTGGAAGGAATGAACTACAATGATAGCATCTACAAATGTTTGATGGCGGTTCTAGTTAAGCACAATTGTCTATTCTACAACACCAATCTCACCTCAACACTTCACCGAATGATAACTCTCTTGTTCGCACAATCACCTCTCTCCAATAATGCAAATATAATACCGATACTTAAATTACATAAGCATCTCACCTATATATACAAATCATCAACCTTGATAACAAGGTTGGCTAAACCCTCAACTCACAATTACAAAAATTACATTGCATGATACAAAGATCGACCACCGGACTAATTTTATAATTTTCATTACATAGCATGAACCTAATTCAAATTCCCAAATGATTACATACACCATAAACCCCACCAAGATTAATTGCAACACGCTACACTACCAGAAATACCGCATAACACAACAAATCATCACTAGTTCATAGAAATCACCAAAAACTTGCACAACGATCAATACGGAATGCCAAAACAAATAGGAAACATATAGGAAACACCAACAAGCATATTATAATCATCTAGAACAGTTGCACCAACACCTCTTTTCAAATCTTCATCGATCAACGTCTCAAGGCTCAAGAACACAACCAATCAACAACTATCACGAGGAAAGATAACTTGTGGAGCACCAAATCATGAACCATCTGAAATTAAGATACACGATATCATCCCAAACGATAATCCAAAGTCTCACCACAAGATCATATCACACCGGAATATACCGGTGGAAATACCAGATTCTGCAAAATAGTGATCAACAAAATCAAACTACAAAACCAAATCCAAAACTCTTCCCAAACTCAACGGAATAGACCATAGGAATATGTTGACATAAATAAAAACAACATATCCTAGCAGAAGCAATGATCAACCAAATCCAACACTCTCATATCACTTCCCCTACAATAATTCTTGTATTTAGTAAGAAAAATTTCCTTCATAGTATCCCAATCAGTTATAGAATCTTATCCTAGGGTCATAAACTAGTGAAGAGCTAAATCTTTTAAAGTAGATGGAAATAGTTTGAGCTTATGTGAATCCTTTGTATAATCATAGCTTCTACAAAACACAAAACTCAAAGAGGAAGGTATTTGGATCTTCTGTTACAAGGCCATAAAAATGTGGAAGACTTGTTGGGGGAATATTTTTTAGATTAGGACTAGCTCTTTGAGGAACAATGAGAAATTTGAATGTCAAGTCAGGTGGAGGTGAGGATTTCCACCACTACCACCACCATGTTGTTTTGCCATATTCCCTTGATAAACTACTAGTGCACCAAAAGGATTTTCTACTAATGGGTCAACTAGAAGAGGAAAAGGATTCTAAAATGGGTTATTGTCTAGCTCAGCACAAAGGTGTGCAAAAGGATTTATTAATGCTAAAAAAGAACAATATTCTAGTCCACGGCTAGATGTTCCTCAACATGGCTTCATTTGGAAGAAATATCCCAAGAGAATCTCTTCTGCTGTGCATGCAGGTATATCTCGGCTAGCAATGGTGTTGTTTTGGTTAACATACTCCTAAAGCTTAAAATAAGAAAAAAAATTATTGTTTGTGACAAAATACAGTAAAATTCAATAAGCTCTTAGTTTAACACCATCCTTGGAAAGTTAATTAGAATGATAAAGGAATTTTCATTTCTCAGTCTAAGTACAGCAAAGAGTTTCTAAAGTTTGGTTTGGAGAATTCCAAAATGGTGTGTACACCTATGACCATTGAATATAATCTAACCAAAGATGATAAATCTCCTAAGGCAGATGCAAGTTAGTACAGGTTGATATTTGGAGGATTGTTATATTTGACTACTACTAGACCGGATATCATGTATTTAGTTTGTCTAGAATCCCAATTTCAGCAAGAATCAAAAGAATCACATGTTGTGGTAGTAAAAAGGTTTTTTAGATATCTAAACATTACATAAGAGTATGGTTTGTGGTATCCGATGAACTCTGATTTCACCCTGATAGCTTATACAAATGCAAACTGGGATGGAAGTGTTGATGACATAAAAAGTAATGGCATTCTTTCTTGGCTCTTGATTGGTTGCTTGATCAAGTAAGAAGCAAGATTCTATGTCCCTATCTACAACTGAAGAAAAATATATTGCAGCATCTTCATGTTGCACACAGATCTTATGGATGAAGCAAACTTTGAAGGACAATGGTGTAAATTTTGATGACCCTATCTCCATCATGTGTGACAATACAAGTGCAATAAATATTTCAAAGAATCTGGTACAACATTATAGAACAAAGCATATATCTATTCGGTACCATTTTTTGAGGGAAAAAGTGTTGGACAATGAATTCACACTTGAGTATGTACCTACAAAGGAGTAGATTGTAGTTATCTTTACTAAGGTGTTGTGGAAGGATACTTTTGAGTATCTTTGGCAGAAGTTAGGGGTAACACCCCTTTCTAATATAAACTAATGTGTATTTTGATGTGCATTGTTCTAGTGAGAAGCTTGCATATTTTTATCTGCACTGATGCTTGGGTGCTTCCTCTTAGGGGGAGTAGGAGTGAGTTTCATAGCGGGATTTTTTGCTTGCCTTTATCATTAGTATCTAAGGGGGAGAGAGACTATGTTTATATGTTTATTTTTTTATGTTGTTGGTTGATGTGTCATCAATGACAAAGAGGGAGATTGTTAGCATTACACCATATGTTGTCATTGATGTCAAATCATGTCGTCTGGACTGGATGTGGTATGTTGAGCAACAATATTTGTATGAGATGTTGTTGGGTGTTTGGAGATTTCCCGGATGTCCTCGCTTTTCAAAAGATGTGTTGTTGATATTACTCAGTGCTATTTTTTGGTCTGAATTGATCTAGAAGTCGAGGTTTTTTGTCCAGACATTAAAGTTTTATAAAAGAAATTGTATAGAGTGTGGATAATATTTTTGGATAATGTTTTGGGTCTGGATTTGGTTATGTATGTAATGTGTCGATGTGTTCAATGAGGAACATTGTGATTTGTTCCACTTCTCATTCTTTTCCACCACCAGAATGCTTAGTGGTGACCTATTTTAGATATTTGTCTTGGTCGACTTAGAGGATTATGTTTTCCCAAAGACAATATATGTAGGAGTGTAATCTACATGATTTGTTATGGCTTTTTGTGTTGAAGACATGTGAGATTGAAAGAATTCAGTTGATGTGTAAGTGTTGTGTTATGGATTATTACCGGAAGTAGTTCCGGTAGAGTAGACTATGTTTCAGTGGTAGATTCTCTTTTATCTTTCTCTCTTCAGCAATGATCCTTTTTCTAGGTAGTGAGCCCTCTGACAATGAGCCTTTCTAGGTAGTAAGCCCACCTGCAGTGAACATCTTGGCAGTGAGCCATCATTTATAAAAATACACCTTAACTAGTGTTTCTATATTGAGGATTAGCTTTTTTCTTGGTTTTTCCCTTCTTGGGTTTTCCACATAAATTTTGTTGTTCTATGTGTCTAATATGTTATGTGTGTATGCTTTCATGCTGTACCTATTTTGATTAAATCTATTAGTAGTTTCAAATTTGTGAATGAAAGTTTAAAGAAAAATTTTATTGACAACTGATTCACACCCCCCCCCCTTCTCAGTTGCCTAGATATTCAACAAGTGCATGTGTGTTCCTTGGGTAGGACCTATTCCTTTCTTGAAATAGTATATCTCTTATGAACAAATCTCTCCTTGGAAGTTGTGAAATCCTTCTTATTTTTTCTTTGTTTAGTGGTGTTTGCTTACGATACGATGTCATTCCTTGTGTGAAGTTGTTTTTTTTCTCAAGGATTCCCTTTTATGCAAGAGTTGTGTATCCATGTCTACAACCTATTCTACACTTGTAAATGTATATCTATTGTAAACAAACCCTTCACTTTGGGTAAAAAGTGTGTCATCCTTCATCAAGAATTACTTTCACTTATAAATAGGGGGAAGCTATGAATTCTTAATCTCCTTTCTCTCTTTTGGTCTATGATGTTATCTTTGTTCAAAAATATCCTCTTGGAGGTAGATGTCTTTGAGAAAAGATATCTTCTCCTCTGAGTATTCCCTTTAAACTTGTTGCAAGATATCTCTTTTCCAAATATATTATCCTTGCTTGTAATAGTAATACCTCTTTAGCTTGGATTTATGAACATCGTTGCCTAAAATGATATCTCCATGGTTTTGAAGGTGGGTATCCTTGTTTCTGGCTTCCTTAAGACATCAACATAAGTCTATGTTGACATCTTAAGGGGGGGCCATCACATATCACCCTCTTTGTACTATATTGTACTATGTTTTGTATGTCTTACATGGGGTATTTAAACTCAAAACTAGACAAAACAAATTCTTATACGAGATGCTTCATGTCCGAAACCAAACGCAACATTTTCATATATGTCTTATACAATGTACACATTCTCAAAACTAGATAATTTAACAAAGTATTATACGAGATGTTCCTAAAACCAAGCATATATTTGTCTTTTACAAGGTGCAAACTCTTAAAATTAGACAAAACAAAGCCTTACACAAGATGTTCTCAAAACCACACAGGTTTGCATTTTCATTTCATGTCTTATACAGGTTGTTTCATGCTTGAAACCAAAAAAACTAAATTCTTATATGAGATACTTAATTCCTAAAATTGAACAATGTCATATGTAGTAGGATGAGTGGAACTAGCAAAACACAACTAGACTATTTTGACTCTACTCCAAAATTGGGATCACCTAGCATAACACACCTTGCTATCTTGTGGTGTCCATGTCCTCTTTCTTTTATCTTCACTATGATCTCATAGATTTTCTATTTGTGTATCATGGTTCATCATTTGATGCATGCTCACGCTCTTTTATGTGATCGCTTGTGTTCTTGTGATAGCATTCTGAGAATGAGATTAGTAGTTGAGACATTTTGATTATCAAGGTCTCTTCAACTAGTTGACTTAGAGCCTTTTTGTTTTTAGTGTTTACCCTTCATGTTGTGTGTTCTTGCATGTGATTGTGTGTGTGTTAAGATCCTAATATTGGGGGCTTGGTTCCTCAAAATTAGAAATGTCTTATCTCCTTGTGATCTTGTTCCTAGTTGCTCCTCTCTCTCATCTTTCTAATTTACCATGAGTATTTGCATAGGCTTGTTCTCTCATTTAAGTGAGGGATAAATACAGTGTCATAAATTGTCACCAGTCCAATTTACACCTCATGTTTGTGCTCCCACTTTAGTGTATCCTATCCTCATCCCCTCTCTAGGTCTGATTTGACCCTATTATCCAACTTTGATGTCATGTACACCATTTGGTGGGTCCTACTCTAGGATACCCCTTGGTTACTTATCTTGGTCCTATTTGTAGAAGGACCGAGGTGTGGAACACCCTGGTTAGGTCCAAGGTGCCTCAAAATGCCCTAGTCCCTCTCAAATGGACCCCAATTTGAAATGGGGTAGGATCTATATCTCCTCAATAGCATTTGATTCCTAGGGCTACACATGACCATTGGAGGTCTGCCTAATTAGTAATTTACCTAAGGAACCCTATATAAAGACATCTTATCAATTAATTTTGGCATCCATTACATACCTAAAGTATTTGTGTATCCATGAAGCATCTTCAAAGATTCAAGGCTGCATATTTATCATTCAAGCATTATGGAGCAAAATTACATCAATTCTCATACAAGCATGTGTGTGTGATTATGGTTTTTCATGTCCATGTGTTTTTCATGCCATTACATTCAACATTTGTGATTACATTCAAAGAATATTGCATCATCATCAACAATTGCAGATTTGAGGTATATCTCCCCAACATTTATTTCAGTATTTGCATTATTTTATTTAAGGTTAATTCCTAAAATGGGGTTTGACTTAGGTAAACCCCTATACATAACATCTCTCCCTCTCCTTTTATGTCTAGGAAATAGGTTTATGATTTGTACTCAGGAATTTTGACATGGTCAACGGTGATGAATAGGTCAACTTTTGACTGAGAAAAATTGGAGGACTAGGGCAGATCTATGCTACTTGATCCCAATAAATCAAGGTAAACTTTTAGGAACAGGTCCTAAATATCTTATTTTTCCTAGATCTCAGTTGCTAGCTCTGTGGTACATCTCTAACTTATTGTTTCTATCGATTTACTCTAGTTATCCATGGTTTTGCCCTAATTTCACAATTTGCAATCCATTTAAATCTAGAAAGAGTGAACAAAACCCTAACCAATGAATGTAATCAAAATTCCCACCCTTTCCTTATTTGGATTGAGACTAGATGTATTAGTTTCACCCCTCTTTCAATGTATTGGATAATTTGGTTATTTAGTGTCCTTATCCTATTTGGTTAAACCCTATTTCCAAATTACACCATTACAGTTTCTATCCTACATGGACTACAAAAATGACAGCGAAAGAAAGTGTAGGAAAACAACCACTAAATAATAACTACTACTAAAATAGAGATATCAAAGAAAGAGTGGGTATAATGAAAGAAAAACATTATACTAAAACAATTCAATCTAAAAAAAAAACCATTAACTACTACTCAAGAAAAATAACCATCAGCTGCTACTTGCATCATCTAACATGTTTCGGCTATAATTGCTACAAGAAAATGGATTAAATGGAAGAAGCATTAACTAAACTAGATTTAAAATATCTATCTAAACTAAATGCATGAAATGTAACTAATTAAACTAACATAAATTAAACTAAGAGTAGCTTTACCTCAAGTGGGCCCCTTTGGGTAAGTACTCTCTATGAAGTTACAAAATCACACAACTATTTCAGAATTGCATTATATTTATTCATTATAGGTTCACATTCCTTACTTGTAAAATAAAGATACTATATTAATCACAAAGTTAGTACTCTTTTAATGTTGTATTCAAACTCATTTATACACTCAAACCTAAGACTGATTCTTCTAACTATTGTTCAATCCCCAAATCTAGGAAGAGATTTATTGAATAGATAAAGAAACCATAACCTGAGAAAGAGTCATATTAGGATTAAAATTCATAACAACCATCAAGATATAAATGTGGACTCGAATCAATTCAATTGATTAATAAATAGAACACCTTTAGGTCTTTAAGATCATTATTGAAGATGACCACGTGTGAGTGTCACCCTTGGATAGTTCAGTCCACTTGGAACTGCATTTGACTAAATCAACACTAGCTTTGTCTTTGGTTTTAGGAGTTTACACAATGTTTTGGTGGCAAGAACAATTGCTTATAGTCCAACTGAGGTGATACACAATTAGGTTAGTACATACAACATTATGAATCATTTTACCTATAGTCCAACTGAGTTGTCCTTGGTGCAGAAACTAAGAGATGATTTTGTCAAGAAGGTTTGGACAGTCAAAGAAATTATTGAAACTAAAATGGATCATTTTACCCATCTATTGGAAGATGCGGAGAAAATTGAGTTGAGTGTTCTTGTATCAGATGATTTGATTGGCGCTATTGACCTACTTATACAATGCAATAGCCAACTCACACTGTTGTCTTATACTATCAGTTCCTGGAATTATTTTCTCTTAAAACTCAAAGAAAAGTATAAGGAGATTTTCCCAAAAAAAAGGTAATTAAGGCCTTATTCTTTTTTTCTTAATTAAATTTTTGTTGTTAGGGGGGAGTTGTGTGAATGTATCTTTTTTTTATAACCTTTGTCCTTGATGGAAAAGGGGGTGAGAATGAGAAATTGGGAGAAAATGAGAAGTTTGGCAAAGGGGAGAGTATATGTGAGTAACAAGGATAATTGGAAAAAAATGGAGAGTAATGACATAGGATAGTAAGAAGAAAGGAGGAGAGATGGTTACAAAAGGGAAAGTAAGTGATAAAGGATAATTGTGTTTAAGAGCAATGTTTCTAATAAGTATTTTGAAATGAATAACTTTTTGGGATGTTGCCATCAATGACAAAGGAGGAGATTTTTGGAGTTTTTCCATTGATGATTATGCATTTGGTAAAGGAGAATGTTGTGTATAGGATATACCAACTGTCATTGATGTCAACATACTTGTGTTGACTTGTATTATTATTTCTCTGGGAATTTTGTCTATGTTTGTCATATTTTGCTTTGTGTTGCTCCACAGTTACGAATATGGATTTGTGGTTTGGACAGTATACTTATGAATATCAGATGTACCTATATTCAAGTTTGTATGTGTTATGGATCTTGATAAGGTGATATACATGGTTTGGTAGTTCCGCCAATCAGTTTTTTTGTTCCTCTAAAACATAATAGTTTGTCTAGACATCCACATTTAATCAGTTGATTATTTTTGGTCTTGTGGTTTTGGGACATGATTAAGTATTATAGATAGCTTGTGTATTCTAGTTGACATAAGCTTTTTTTATATCTTGGCCAACCTATGTGGGTGAAATGTAATAAGCATCTTGTGGTAGCATGTAAAATATTTTCTTTGTAAGGCATGTGTGGCCGACTTGAGATATAGATCAGTATATATATGTTATATACTCTTTCAATGATGAGGTAGAGATATAGATGTTTGACATAGCGATTCGATGTGATATGATGCGATGAAACAAATGCAAATAAGAAAAAGAGATAATGAAGTGTGTGAAGTCTGTGTACTAAGCCTTATTGGAACTGTACTCCATGCATACATGAGATGCAACAATAATAGCTCATTTTGTCTACTTGTTCTCTTATGGGCAGTAATCCCCTTTGGCAGTGAGCCTTCATCTTTTGGGTAGTGAGCCTTAGGCAATGAGCCTTGCCGTGAGCATTTTATAATATTTTATAACTAGTTATATTATATTGAGAGTTAACCCTTTGAGTGTTTTTTCCTTAATAGGTTTCCATGCAAAAAACTTGGTGTTATCTTGTGTATGTTGTTATGGATGTTGTCTCTAATTCTGCTACTTATTTTATCATTCATTTCTTTTCATTACATGCTTATTGATGTGAATCTACAAAGTGCAAATTGGGTTGATTTTAATTGTTGAAAAAGGAATATCAATTCACCCCACCCCCTATCAATATTCCAGCTATTCAATAATAGTACCACCTTATCCATAATATATAGGATCAAGAAGAAAGCACCAGACATATTTTAGACCTCATCCTCACACTTTCAATACTAATGTAATTATTCATGCTTCTTCGTAATTTCAAGGAAAGTAGTATGTTGCAAGAGGATCCTGCCCTCCTATTTCTTACCAACCTTTTTTGATTCCTTTCATTCATCCTTATGTTCAACCAACAAATGATGAAAATAAATTGACATTTGGTGACACCTCAATTTCTTCTTCATAATATCCCTATTGCACTACACAAAATCAGAATATAAAATAATGTAGGAGACAACATCGTGTTCTAGCTCTTTAGCTTACTAAAGCACGTAAACCTTCCCCTAACAATCCTTCTCATATGTAGTTAGGCCTTAGATTGACCCCTTACCTATCCTTTCCTTCCTCAACCCCTAAGCTGACCTCTCCTAATCTTGAAATTTGTCTTTGGCAACTCAAGGGAAAGCTAAGTGTTTGTCACCTTCACCCTTCATCAAGTGTAGAGGTTCCTTCTACTTATATAGTTGACAATGCTTACAATACTATTTAAAACACTCTAACACTACATATTATGATATATTTAGGCGATGATTTGAATGGCATGGTTGAAAAATATGATAGCAATACAAAATTATCCATAATCTTTTCCATATTAATGAATTTAGCTTTTGATGGCACACATGTTGATCCTACTTTGGAAAGTGATCCTTCATGAATTGAACCAAGTAATTATCCTAGTATTGTGATTTTCATAATCCCTTTGGTAGTTTTCTTGCTATCTCTTTATGATCAACAAGATTGGTAGGGCAGATGATTTTTTATAGATGGCTCATAGGTTTGTACCCTTTATATGTTTTATGTTTTGCTTGCTCAAATATTATTCACTATAATGTCTTGATTGTTGTGTATGTTGTTTTATTATTTCTGTTTGGATGACCCTTGATGTTCTCTTGGCACTTGCATATAAAGGGAACACGTCTATTAGGAACAATTGCTTCTGCTTCGACTGAGGCCCTACACAATCAAGTTAGTACATACAACATTGTGAATCATAACAATCAACCATTTCCATCCGCAAAATTCACAATTTAAATTATATATATATATATATATATATTAATCAAACATATTAAGAGTGCTTAGATAAAGGCTTAATAGTATGATAAGTCAATATATGACTAAGGTTTTCAATGTTTATGCCATGAAACTTAACTAAACTTTATAGTGTAGCTTATAAAAGGTAGACAAAATAATGACATATCACATCCTACCCTTTCTACTATAACCCTTCATGTCTAGGTCAAACCCAAAAGCCTAGATGTACGAATTGTCATAATTTCAACCTCAAACTAATTTTGATTGAGGTTGGGTCATCCTTGACTCACCTCCATGAAGGTAGTTCCTTCCATGATCCATAAGTATTTAAATTTTTTGGTTGAAATAAAAGTGTATATTGTTCATCATATTGGATTTTGACTCTTGCCGCACCATGGAGACTTTTCACTTGATTACCTTTGCCCTTATCTAGCTAACCCTCCTAAACCTCATGAATACTTTTTGTTCTTATCCTACCACATATTCAAATCTATTAAGATTGCCTAATTGTTTTCCCCTAGCTGCTCTAGCCCCATTTCAACTGCACCCCTAAGGATCCTTCATCTTTTGTTACTATATCAATAGTTTCTCATGTCTAACAGGTAGTAAATGAAACACTGAACAAAGATGGTATCCTTCCCTCACACCAAAATTTTAGTGTTTATGCCACAATTCTAGCCCATCCATAATCTATAGGATCAAGAAGCAAGAACCAAACACATTTTAGAACTCATCCTCACACTTTCAATACTAATGTCATACATCCTGCTTCTTCATAATTTCAAGGAAATTATTATGTTGCAAGTGGATCCTACCCTCCTATTGCTTCCCAACCTTAGGTGATTCCTTTCATCCATCCTTATGTTCCACCAACAAAGGATTAAAATGAATTGACGTTGGGTGAAACCCCAACTTCCTCCTCACAAGCTCCCTACCACACTATACAAAATTGAAATGTAAAAGAATGTAGGAGACAACATCATATTTTATCTCTTTTCTTTCCTCAACCCCTAAGCCTACCTCTCCTAATCTTGAACCTTATCTTTGGCAACTCATCTGAAAACTTAAGTGTTTTTCACCTTCCCCTTCCTCAACCCCTAAGCCTTCCTCTCCCAATCTTGAACTTTAACTTTGGCAACTCAATTGAAAGCTAAGTGTTTGTCACCTTCACCCTTCCTCAAGTGTAAAGGTTCATTTTACTTCTATACTTGATAATGCTCACAATATTGTTTAAAGCACTATAACACCACCTATTGTGATATATTTATATGATGATTTTGATGGCATGGTTGAAAAATATGATAGTGATACATAATTATCCATAATCTTTGCCATATTAATGAATTTAGCTTTTGGTGGCACGCATATTGATCCTTCTTTGGAGATTGATCCTTCATGCATTGAACCAAGTAATTATCCTATTATTGTAATTGTCGTAGTCCTTTTGGTACCTTTCTCACTATCTCTTTATGATTAGAAAGATTAGGAGGGAAAATGATGTTTTATAGATGGCTCATAGGTTTGTAGCATTTGTGTGTTTTTCATTTTACTTGCTCAATTATTATTTCATGTGATGTGTTAATTAGTGTGTATTTTGTTTTGTTATTTCTCTTTGGATGACGCTCGATGCTCTCTTGGAACTTGGATACAAAGAGAACACATATGTTGGGAATAATTTTTTCTAGTCTGACTGAGGTGCTACACAGTCATCCTAGTACATACAACATTGTGAATCATAACTATAGATCAGGAATTCGATTAACATCAAAGAAAATAGATATTAGCCAACCACAAAGCCAAATTGCAATGAAATAAATCCTAATTACAATCAATAGAAGAATTGAAAACAAGACACTCAAAATAAATGAAAATCCATCACCAATGCCTCTTTCAATTGACCTCCATTGTTCTCCTTTCTCCTCCAAATAGCAGATTTGTGTGGATCTCACCTACAAGTGCAAAAACATGAAGCAAGATTGATTTTGATAGTGCAAGGATACTAGAAGCGTGGTTGATTGATTCAATCCTTTGATTGAAGAAACTCATCCAATTTATAGACAAATTGGAGAGAGGACAAGATTAGCATGAAATTGATATTAGAGGCAATTGATTTCAAAAATGGCAAAATTGAGTTGAAGAAAGAAGGTTATGACACCTTCTATGTCATGAATTATGACATATTGCCAATGCAAAGGTTAGAGGACTAAAATCCTATGACATCTTGCTATGCCAATGGTATGATGCATGAGAAATTCATGCTTCCACCGAAGCACAAAAATAGGGAGAGACTAGAGAGAAATTGATTAGGTGGAAAATGAATTTAGCAAATTGGAAAATGAGGTGGAAATTAGGAATTAGGAAAATTAGAAATGATGAAATAGAAATTAGGAATTAGGAAAATTAGAAATGATGAAATAGAAATTAGGAATTAGGAAAATTAGAAATGATGAAATAGAAATTAGGAATTAGGAAAATTAGAAATGATGAAATAGAAATTAGGTGAATTAATTAATAGGTTTTCATCCATTAATTAATTCATGAAAGAGACCTAGGACTAAATAAATAGATTTATTTAACCCACAAAGAAGAAGAAAAGGATTAAATGAACAAATCATAAAACCCTAGAAATAAGAGGACAAGGAATTAGGTCAAGACAACAAGAAATTAATGTAGGTTTGATCATGATTCTAATTGACAAAGGACCAATGTTGATAAATGATTGAGATTGGTTGACAAAAATCAATGACAAATTGACCAAGATTGACAAGGAGATCAAATTGATAGGTGCCAATTGATGAGGAAGAATGACTAATTGATCCAAATTGACATGATTGAAAAGGACAAGGATCGATGACGAATCGATCGCAAAATGACAAGATTGACAAGGACAAGGATCGATGACGAATCGATCGCAAAATGATGAGATTGACAAGTTGGTAATCGCAAATGATTACTAACAAGCTAAAGATGATTGAAAGATTGACAAGAGGAAAAAACCCTAATTCTATCATCAATTAGAATTGACGATATCCAAAATGATGATAAATGAGCACGCACATTGATGCGACAGGATAAGATCGACCAAAATCATGACTGAAGATTGTTATAGACAAGACCTAATTTGAAAGCGATAAAAATGAGGAATGTAGAAGAAGGACTCGATGCTCGCAAATGATAAATACCAAATGCGCAACATAGAAGAAATGTTAATGTGACGCAAGAACCCTAAAATAAGGCAATGCGCAAATGTTAAAGAATGACTCCACAAGCGTTGACCATTTTTAGATGTCTACAATAACAATCAACCATTTCTATCCATAACATTCACAAGTAAAAGCATATATATGTATTATATTAGATAAATTAATCAAACATATTAAGAGTGCTCGGATGAAGGCTTAATAGTATGATAAGTCAAACTATGACTAAATTGTGTAATGTTTATGCCATGAAACTTAACTAAAGTCAGTAATTTAGCTTATAAGAAGTAGGCAAAATAAGTACCTATCACATCCTACCCTTGATACCTTAACCCTTCATGTCTAGGTTAGACCCAAAAGCTTGGCTGTACTCATTGCCATAATTCCAAACTCAAACTAATTTCAAGTGAGGTTGGTTCATCCTTGACTCTCCTTGATGAAGTTAGTTCCTTCCATTATCCATAAGCATTTAATTTTTTTGGTTCAAGGTGAAGTGTATATTGTTCATCACAATGGATTTTGATTCTTGCCTCACCATGGAGAATTTTCACTTGATTACCTTTGCCCTTATCTAGCTAACCCTCCTAAACCTCATGAAGACTTTTTTTTCTCATCCTATCACAAATTCAAATCTAGTAATATTTCCTAATTGTTTTCCCCTAGTTCCCCAAGTCCCATTTCAATTGTATCCCTAAGGATCCTTCATCTTTTGTGGCTACATCAATAGTTTCTCATGTCTCACGAGTAGTGACTAAAACACTAACCAAATATGGTATCCTTCCCTATCACCAATGTTTTGTGTTTATGTCATGGTTCTACCTCATCCATAATAAATAGGATCAAGAAGAAAGCACCAAACACATTCTAAATCTTATCTTCACACTTTCAATACTAATGTCATTCTTCATGCTTCTTCATAATTTTAAGGAAAGTAGTATGTTGCAAGAGGACCCTACCCTCCTATTTCTTCCCAACCTTCAATGATTCCTTTTATTCATCCTTATGTTTCACCAATAGAGGATGGAAATAAATTGATGCTGGGTGACACCTCAATTTCCTATTCACAAGCTCCCTACTGCACTATACAAAACCAAAATGTAAACAACTTGTTGAATCAAGTAAACCTTCCTCTAATAATCCTTCTCCTATGTAGTTGTACCCTAGATTTACCTCTTAGCCATATTTTCCTTCCTCAACCCTCTGGATTACCTCTCCTAATCTCAAACCTTACCTTTGGAAACTCATCTGAAAGCTTAAGTGTATGTCACCTTCCCTCTCGTCAAGTCTAAAGGTTCCTTTTACTTTTGTAGTTGACAATGGTCACAATACTATTTAAAGCACTATAACACCGCCTATTGTGATATATTTAGATGATTATTTTGATGGCATGGTTGAAAAAGATGAGAGCAATACAGAATATATCAATAAATTTATCTTTTGTTGGGATGTATGTTTATCCTTCTTTGAAGAGTGAGCATTCATGCATTAAACCAATTAATTATCCTAGTATTTTAATTTCTATAGTCCCTTTGGTACCTTGCTCACTATCTCTTTATGATCAACAATATTGGGAGGGTAGATGATTATTTATAGATGGCTCAAAGGTTTGTACCCTTTGTGTTTTTTGTGTTTTTCTTGCTCAATTGTTATTCCCTATGATATGTTGAACGGTGTGTATGTTATTTTGCTATTTCTCTTTGGATGACCCTTGATGCTCTCTTTACAATTAGATACAAAGAGAACATATTTGTTGGGACAATATTCTATATGCATCTTCATTCTTCAATTTTTCATAAATCTACTTTTTTTGTAAATGTGCTTTTGTTTTGTCTTTTAGGGATGATGCAAAGGTTTGATGCATTTAGATCTATTCTATGTTGACCCAAAAGTTTTTTTTGGTTAATTTTGTGCTCTTCATCCTTTGTGCTCCTAGTTCCATTATATTTGGGGGATGAGGTCAATTAAAAATAGTCATATTGATATACATTATTTAATCACATATTGATACTGAGCTTAGGTCTTTGTATCTCTTAGGTGCTCTAGTGTGATCTTGTTTGAATGTATGTAGTATCAACTCGATTTGCCTTTGTTGGGGGTAGCTGATTATGGCCATTTGATTGTCTTTACATGTATTGTTGTTTCTACCTTAAGGAGAAGTGCTCATAGTTATCATTAGCAATTACTTTAATATGGAGGAACGCATTCACTATATGTTTCACTTTGTGCACACACTAGACAAAGCTGGTTATGTCCTGATAGTACTTTTTTATCATCTTGTTTGTTTATCAGAGTTATCCAGTAAACAACATGTTTTACTTGCCTCATGATTTATAATAATATAGGCATGAAACTCACCTTGTAATACCCCTTCCATGTTTGTCATTTATCTTGCTACTATTAGACTCTTGGTGACTTTATGGGTGTGTGGTTAAATCTTTTTGTTTAGTGTGTGTGAGCATATCTATTTATTTAATGTTGATGATATTTCTATGTTTCAAGACATACTTACGTTATGATGTTTATGATGCTTCACCATGATATTAGGATGTAAAGTGGATAACTTGATCCTAGTGACTCCCCACCTAGGAGAGAGAAAGGAAGCCACTGGGATGATTTTCACTTAGAGGAACTCTACATTCAAAAGAGGGGCTTGAATCCACTAGATCCAAATCCAAGGGAAACAAGGATGTGAATTCCAAATGGATTGCAAGGGTTGAAGTGTGATTTACCCTCTTTTGTAAATGAGAAAGTTGACTTGTTGACTATACAGAAAAGGGAGAGGAAATGAGTGAAATGAGGAGCTACCAATATGGATCGCATTGTAACTTCGGCTCTTAGCTAATTAGGCTGATACAAATCTGCCCTACAAATTTGGAGAAAATTCATCGGGACCGTGGCTGGAATGTACATGGTCCTCCACAAAATCTGCAAAACGAAGAGTTATTTTGTCTCTACAAATGAAGCCCAAACCTGCAATTAGAGTTGCGCACCTGCAACGTACACACAAAAAAGAGAGAAAGAATGGTTGTGGATAGGGGTTTGCCTTAGTCAAACCCCAGTTGAGGAATAAACCTTGAAACAAATTAATTGCAAATGCTTGAATGTAAACAATGGAAATGTATACCTTGTAGATCTGCAACTTATTGATGATGATTGTTTTGCTTCTTTAATGTAACCACAAATATCATATGAAATGGTATGTAACATGAAAAAACCCTAACACACACACATGCTTGCAAATGAATGTTGTAATGTTGCTCCAATGGATGAATGAAGAAGACTTAAATGCTTAAATGCTTGATGATGACCTTGAAATCTGGTATATTATCCTTATGCCTCCTATCCTCCTAAATGATGGAATTTAATCCCCTTTTACACATGCCTCAAGGATTAATTTTCAACCACCGAAGGCTGAAAAAGAGCAATTACAAACCCCGAAGGTAAATTATGCATAGGGGATCGGGCAAACCTAACTTAGGGCCACCTTAAGGGGTGAGGATAGGGGCGCCATGCCCCTATCTTGATTTATCTTGGGGCTCGAATAGGGTCTAGACTAGCCACAGGTATTGAAGGAGGAAGGGTGAAGGGGTGAGAATGGAAAAACAGGTCTTGGTTAGGGAAGGAGATTTCATCGCCAAGGTGAGGACCTAAAATGTGGTTAAAATTGTAGGGGTCGCAATTTTATGACACTACACTTATCCCCCACTTTAGTGGGAGTATGGCCTATGCCAATACTGTCGGTAAAGTAGAAGAAAAGGATAGATGAAGATGAGGGTTGTGGAGCAATACCACAAGGAGTATAAGACACCACTAATATTGAGGATCAAAAAGCCCCCAATCTTAGGGTCTCAACTCACGCCAGCATATGCAAGAGAACACAAAACAAAAAGGAACAAGACACACAAAATAAAGACAAAGCACAAAAGACACACAACAAGAACAAGACACAAGATGACAAACCAACTAGTCGAAGAGACCTCGATACTCACATGTCTCAACAACAAATTAGGACACAAAGACCAATGACGTTACATAAACACAAGCAATCACATAAAAGAGCAAAGCTACCATCATCCATGAACTATCAATAGTAAAACTATGTGTTCATGAGAGGAAGAAGAGAGAGAACATGAATTCACGCTTTGGTGATCCATGAGAAGAAAGGAAAAGAAGAAAGAAACCATGGACGTCTCACCCCTAAAACTAGGTGATCCATGGAGAGGACATGGAAAATCTCTCCCCTATAGCATGTATAGACGATCCATGTAAAGAGAGAGAGTGAGAATACCATTAGTTCCACTCAACCTCATGTATGTGTGTGCAAGTGAGGTTCGAAGTGCCTCATAGGAGTCTATGCCTAAGTACGCTACAACCTATATACAATGTATAGTACAAGTGTCAAGAAAGGTGCGACATCTCGCTCTAAGAGTTTGTGCTCTAGTTCTGAGAATAATCACCCCACATAAAAGAAAAGTGGCATCATCTTTCTCTAAGAGACCGTTCTCTGGTTCCGAGAATGACCCACTGTACAAGAGAAAAGTAATGACATCTTTCTCTAAGAGGTTTCCCTTTGGTTCCAAGAATGTCTCACTGTACAAGAAAAGTGACTGCATCTTACTCTAAGAGGCTTCCCTCTGGTTCCAAGAATTTCCCACTGTACAATGCATGAGATAAGTATAGTACAAAGAAGCAATGTGGTTGCTCCCCCCCTTAAGATGTCAACATAGGTTGATGTTGATATCTTAAGGAAACTAGAACAAGCATACCTACCTTCATTACAAAGAAGATATTTGCTATGCAACAATATCATAAATCCAAGCTAAAGAGGGAATACTCTTCAAGCAAGGGTAAGATATTTGAAAAGAGATATCTTATTTTAAGTGTAAAGTTGATCCTTGGAGGAGAAGAGATCTTTGTTCAAAATACATCTACCCCCAAGAGGATTTGTTTTAGAAAAATATAACATCTTCTAGAACAAATCAAAGGAGAGAACAAGAATGCAATCCTTCCTCCTATTCCTAGTTGAAAGGGATTCTTGATGAGGGATGACTCACTTTTAGCCCCTAAAGCGATGGGTGAATTTATCATAGATGCACATTACCAAGTGTAAAAGAGGTCGTATTCAAAGAATAACACCTCTTGTATAAGAGAGAATCCTTGAGTGAACAACAATAATTCCACACAAGGAATGACATCAAGTAATAGAACTCACACCATCCACTTAATAGGGAAAAGTGGATCCCTAGAGAAAGAGAGAGAGAAGGATCATTGCCCCCCAGTCTAAGGGACGATGAGAAGAGCTTACACAATCTACTAGAGAGAGATCAAACATAAGCAAATGTCCAATGAACTTATATGAACACATGCAAGAAAAGACATTAGTAAATGTAAAATACACATCTCAAGAAGTGGTAATCTTTGAAAGGAAAAAAGCATCATATATTCCCCAAGGGGGATTAATCATAAAAGAATACCATTGTAAGAAATTATAATCACATATGAAAAATGAAGCCCCTAAAAGAAATAATGATAAGAAAGAAAAGAGAAAGGAGTTAAAATCCTTGCCCCCCAAGTGAAGAGAAAAAGGAGAAACATTACACATTTTCTGATGGTGATTAATTTCAAGTGATAAGTCATCCTAGTGGAACAAATCCTTTCAAGGAAGGGATACATACTTCTCAAGAGAGCATTCCCTACAAAGGGGCATATCATACTTGCAAATAATCGAAATCATAGAAGAGGTAAGATTTCCAAGAGAATGAAGGAAAGAGAAGAAGTGGAGTACTCATTAAAGATGCCCCTCTCCAAGCAAAGAGGAAAAGCAAAGAACAATTATATGCTCACATAAGAATAACCCTATGCAAGAAAAAGAGATCTAATAATGAATAATGCACAAAGATAGAGATAAATGTATAAAAACAAGAAGAAAAATAGGCTTCATGTTACTGCCTCAAAGTATGTTAAAGTGAAACAATACCACCACTAATGATTAAGAGCTCCCGTTAAATGGGCTAATTATGCCATAGGGTGAAGAGCAACATGAAGGGAAAAGAAGTGCTAGGGCACTATGTTTTTATCAAGAAATATAGTTAGATTTGTTGTGATACAAATTTGTGCAAGATCATCTTGCAGTTCAACAAACTTCTTAAATGCATAACATTTTCCAAGAGAATGTGAATATGAATCATGAAAAATGCAAATATTCAATACCTTTCACTTGCTTAAGATTAATGTTTTTCTTTTGAGGAGGAAAGGAAATGTTCTTGTCATTTTTCAACCTCCAATAGATTCTTGTAGCTAATCTGTCAGGATGGTAAATATCATCTTGCCATAAAGGAGAGGGTTTGTTGGAAGAAGAAGTTTCATTATCCACAATTCTAATTTTGCCACTATCTATGCCATCTTGAATAGATTTTTGAAAATCAAGGCAATCATCTGCATTATGATCATGTGTTTGATGAAATGAAAAAAAAGGATGCTTTGAAGAAGAAGCATTATTGCGCGCTCTCTTGATTTGTTGTTTTTGAAGGTAATCTTGAAAGTTTTGAAGCCTAAGGAATTCGTCCATAGAAAGAAGGGTACCACTTCCTAGGCCTCTTATAGTAGTTTGTGTAGGAGGATTTATAGGGACACAAATTCCATGCTCAAATTTCCCAATTCCTTGTCCTTTAAAACCTTGTTTTGTAATTATGTGAAATCCACGACTATAAGAATGTTGCAATTGACTAGATGGAGGAATAAGATCATGAATTTCTTTGAAATCTGATGTGTAAGGAAGTAGAAAAGGATTTGTAGATGAAGGAGGAGTATCATGTGAAATGAAAATGTCTTTTCCTTTATCAATCTTATCCTTTTGGGGAGATTTGGAAGGAACATCTTCATCATCTAAAAGCTCATTTTTACTTATTTCTATGTGAGGGAAAGGTCATGAATAAAATGCATGACATCATCCTCCATACATAGACTTTGATGATGAAGATAGGTCTTAGGAGAATAAGGAGAATCTAAAGATGTAAGAATGTTGATGTTGTCATATTGCCCCCCTTGCTCAAGGGTATGCATATGAGGAGAAGATGGGTCCATATTACTTTCCAAAGTTTTCTCTCTTCTAGAAAGATCATTGGGTAAAGCATTAGATCTCATTTCATCCACAAGAGATACCCTAGGAGAGGTACAAAGGTTAGAATTTCTAGGTTTAGTATCTACAAAAGATTTAAGGTGATTAACATAGGAAATGCATTTTGTTAACAACACCACCATTATGCAACATAAATGATACATGAAAGCTTTGAGATCAAATTGAAAAGAAAATAATTTGGAGATCCTAACAACACAATATGACCAAGTGCTATGAATAAAGAGAAGCAACAGGAAATCAAAGAAACTCTTATCCGACACATGAATGTAGTAAATTTATGCAAAAAGCAATGTAATCACATGTGAAAGAGCAAGTAAATCCAATTTATTAATTGCCATTAAAAGTCTCTTAAGTGAAATCTGAATTTGTTGGAAAAGCATATCTAAAATTAGGACATTTTTTATGAAAATTAATTTTAAGATGTGAATTTGATGAATTTTGAATTTGTGTTCGACCTTAGAGAGTGTTAAAATTTATAAAGTACGCTGATTTTCTAGATTTGAGCAGAAAAATACAGTCAATTTCGTCTCTCAAAATTTCAGGAAAAAAGTTGAGGACCGTGGCGAGAGCGCACACGATCCAACCAACTTTTTTCAATTTTTTTAGGAATGATAGAAATTATGATTTTAATGTGGAAACCAAACAAATAGCCGATTTGGAGATGTCTAGATCGGTCAAAATTGCAATCAAAGGTCGAAAATAGAAGAATCTTAAAAATTAGGGTTTTATGATTTAACCATTGAATTTTCAGAATAAAGAGACAAGTTTGAATTGCAATTTTGAAATAGAAATCAGATCTGTAACAAGCAATTAGAATTTTACACCTCACAAGCTTAATTTTCTCAAAATGAAAAATTAGGGCTTTTAGGCAATTAACCTCTAAAATTTGCAAATAGATCAAACTTGAAAATGAAATTTTGAAATTCAAATTGCAATTAATCAGATCTAATAATGAGAAATAAAAATTAATTTGTATGATGTCGGGTTCACCAAAATGTAAAGTGGAAAATTGGATCCTAGTGACTCCCCAATTAGGAGAGAGAAAGGAAGCCACTAGGATGATTTTCTCTTGGAGGAACTTGTTGGTATTTTGATGATTATGTTGTGATTGTCATTGATGGACACACACTTGCTATGAGATCACTTTGAGAATGTATGAATTATGCTCAACCGGTAATTGTTCTAAACCGGTATCATGTTGTAGTCTTTAGACTACTATTGTTATGCAAAAAGTGTTTACCGATCTCAAGCGGTATTAAGACCCAAGCGGCATAGAGAGATCAAGCGGTTTAAGGATCTCAAGTGGAGCAGAGCAAAGGAGCCAGAAGCGGCAATTATCTTTTTCCCAGTCTTCAATTTTTGTCAACCGGTAATCCGTTAAACCGGTATTACTCTGAGTCACCAACTGGTAACCGGAAAGTTGGACAAACCGGTAATACTCTGTGATGAGTTACCATCCACCAACACTTTGATGATGATTTTGTGTTGTGTTATCAAATGTGTCTAGATACAATGAACCTAGGAACTTGCAATGTAATCCTATTGGACTGGCATGAAATCAGATTCCTCTTAAGGACATCATGTCTAGGGTTTTAAGATATGTGTGTAGCTGATAGGGTTTGTGGTGGTTGATGAGCTCTTGAATGTGTGATCTTAACTGAGAAGATCAAGTCTGTGAGTTGTAACAGAGTAAGGAGTTACTGAAGACTGAAGTAATGCTAAAATGCATTAGCTATGAGCTACAATGGATCTAATCAAGCAGATTGTGCCATTTGCTAGATCATTCACTTGTTGATTACTCACATCTTTGACAAGTTAGAAACCCTTAACCGGGTAGGCCCAGAAAAGCCTTTGTAAATCCTCTAACAAGGTGGTTCACATCTGTGGATCTGAAATCCTCTCACAAGGTAGTCTTTAATCAGACTTATCTCCTAACATAGATTGAGATTCCTAATAGGATCTGTTCTAGTAAAGAACATTGTATGACCTTAACCGGTCTGGTTACTATTCTGCAGATAGTTACTTGTGAGTTTCATCTCACCGTGGTTTTTCCCATTGGGTTTCCACGTCAAAATCTCTTGTGTTATGGTGATTGTGCTTCTATGAGTGAATGCATTATTTGCTATTTGGTTTTCATGTGTGTTAACCGGTTTGTTTGCTAAACTATTTTACTGGTTTACTGCTAGACTATTAAAGTGTTTAAGTACAGTATTTTTTGGTATACTAATTCACCCCCCCCCTTAGTATTCATCAATTGGAATTAGAGCCAACCTTTCTATAATTCTAACCACTTGGAAAGAGATATGGGGGAATACACTATGAGGGAACTTGCTCATCAGCTCACTTAGTCTGAGCAAGCCTATGATGAACTTATGGATAAGGCCTCATGGGCAAAAAGAAGAGAGCATGCTGAAAAAATGATGGAGCTAACTGAAAATAGTTCCTCTAATGAAGCGGACATGGAAGCCCTAATTTAAGAAGTTGAAAAACTGAATGAGTCCAATGCCAACCTAAGAAGGGAACTTGAAGGCCTAGCCATCAGAATGTGTCAAGAGCTTGAGAACTGGAGGAAAGTTGAAGATCTGGTAAAAGACAAAGATCATGAGATCTCCAAGCTGAAGCAAGAGATCAGTGCACTTACCACTCATCTTCATGGAAGCAAAATGGAAAAAGAAGAAGTGCAAGGTGAACCAAACATGGCTATCTCTGAGAATGCAACCTTGAAGGAATCCAATGCTACCATTTCTAGAGAACTCACTGAGTCAAAGGAAATACTTGCCAAATTCAATAAGAGCTCTGTCAGGCTAAAGCAGAATCTTGAATTAGCTAAACTGGTAAAGAATACCAATGGAATTGGTCTCTCTAAATATGAGGAAGGTGAGACCTCTGGAACAAAAAGTGGAGAATCAAAGAAACAACTGGCATCAAAGGATAAAGGTAAGCAAAAATACAAACCTGTTTGCTTTAACTGTCTCAATGAAGGACACACTACTAATGTATGTAGAAGTAAGGCTTACATTAATTTTCCTTATTTTCTAAATGATAAGCCTAGATCCAATTGATTCAATGGTAATTGTTATGCATGCAACAAGTTTGGGCATAGAGCATTTGAATGCAGGTCTGTCAGGCACAATACCGGAAGGTATCCTCAAAGGAATCAAGGAGTTTTTCCTGAACCCTCTAGGAATCGGAACCCAAACTGGTTTAATACCTATAGTCATCAATCAGGTAGCAGTGGTTATCAAGCGGCAACCAGATGGAGAGAAATTTGTATGATTTGCCATGGTCATGGTCACATTGTTGCAACATGCAAAAGGAAGAATGGAAACATGAATAATGGACCTTGGAGAGCACCTGGAATGGTTTGCTATCATTGCAACAAACCAGGTCATTTAGCAAGATTTTGCAGAAGTAGAAAGAGTATATCGGATGATATACTGGTCACACTGGAAGAAAAAAATCGATGTTGAAATTGTTCAAGTAGATATGAAGAAAACCTGGAAGAAGAAGCCAGAAGAAGTGATTCAAGAAGAACCGATTTCTACACCCAGTGTGGAAGTCACTGAACCAACAAAATAAGCATCAGAAAAGCTTAGGGGGAGCAAATGGTGAAATATCTTGAACCCTCGATTGACACCGGTAAAAGACCTTAACTGGTATGAGATACCTGTCAGATTGGTAGAAGACCAGAAACAGTATAAGGCAAAATTAGGGTTTACACCCTAATAGTGGAGCATTTATTATGGTAGGTGGAGAATCTATTTAAAAGGAATTTTCAAATCATTTCTCACTTTCATCTTTCGAGCAAAGAAGTTTTCAAGTGCAGAGTGAAGAAAAGCGATTTACATTGCGATTCAAAGAATTTATCAAAATCTTGAAGAAGAATCTGAAGCAAACATCTGTTGGAGAAGAGTAGAACGCAAAGCGGTATTTCAGCAACTGAAGGAGTGAGTAGCAAAGTTCAAATTGTGAAGCCCTAACTTTCAATCTACAAAGGTATTTTTCAAAATTCCCTGTTTATCATGGTTTCAGCATCACATGCTAGCTCTAGTGCACCCGTTGATTCTGTAGACTTCATTCAACGGAAGGCAAAATACAATGCCCTATCTCAAATACCTGCTGGTGTCATAGTAGAAGAAGGCATTTCAGATTTCATTGACTGCAAGATTGAAGACCTAGGATCTCTGATGATCCATTCCCAATTGAGTCTGTTATGCAGAAAGGATAAGAAGATTAAACCAGAATTCAGCATTCTAGAAAAGAAGAAACTTCACAACGCAGCCTATTTTCTTGAAAAAAATTTGGATGATCACATTCAAATTATTCTGAGCAAAGTACATGGTGATAAGATGTACTTAGAGCGGACGCATGATATTACACCAAAAGCGATTCATGTCGTCACTGGTTTCTGCAACGTCGGTGAACTGTCGGCCCTAAGGAAGATCAGCAAGATGGAAATGACCAAGCTCACCGGTTCTATGAGCGATTCACGGGGAATGACTGTCAATTCAATCAAGGATGATCTTATCAAATATACATGTATGGTGATAGGATACCGGATGTTCCATGCTAGCAGAATCAACTCTATCTCTGCTACAGCTGTAAATGCCGCCCACAGGATGATCAAGGAAGATGCATTGTTTGATCTGTGCACAGGTATGCAAAGACAACTTTTGTTGAACCTCAAATCGATCAAACAACACAATGCCCTAAAATTAAAGTTTGGACAACTACTGGTTGGGTTGTTCTTCTACTTCCAAGGCTATTTTCCAGGAGTAGGTGATATTCAGTGGTTTGTTGACCAACCAGTGACAAAGCAAATCAAGGAAAGCCTACAAGCGGTTGGAACTAGCTATCCAAAATTGTTGAACAAATACTTTGATGAGTTTAGATGCAAAATAAACCAAAGGGTAATAATATCTAGTGATATAGTCAAAAAGTATGAGGAGGACATCTGCTTCACCATCAAAGTTGATGAGTGCATAATGGAGGCGGTTGAGCCTAGACAAGAAGAAGTGGAACCAATGGGATATGAGGTAATGTATGATATGTTGGATAGATATGCCTCTACCCTACTTGCCTTGCAATGGTTTTAATGATGAGCCTAGACAGGAAGAGTGCTTTGATGATTTTAATAATGATGAAAAGAAAGAAGTTGAATAGGAAGTTATCAATTATTTATATATTAATGACCAGTGGCCATCAGAAATTAATTCTGAGACACTTGATTCTTTGTATAATTCTTTAGACAACAAGTGGTGCATTGCCATAGAAAAGGAACAAGAAATAAGAGAGGAAGTATTTGCACAATACTTTCGTGATGTGCCTAAAACAGAACTATATGAAGTGGTGGAGAGATATAAGGGCCTCTTCTTCATGAGAAGAAGAAGACTCCTGTTATTGGAAGGAAATGTTCTAGAAGTGGTCAAAGATACCCACTCCCTTGCTCAATCAGCTTTAAGACTACATGAAGTGGTTGAAGCCAATAGGAAAGCAGAGCAAGAACTAGAAGTCACTCAGCTAGAAGAAGTATACAATAGTGAAGGAGAATCGGTCACCACTCAAATGGAACCGATTGATGTTGATGCCTTAAACAGTGACAATGTTACTCCAAATGCACCAATAGAAATAGAAGGTCAAGAGAAATAGAAGGAAGACAAGAGAAAATAGGCAGAGGAAGAGAAGAAGAAATGGGAGAAAGAAAAGACAAAATAGGTAAAACAGGAAAAGAAGAAAGAGGATGAGAAGAAAAAGAAAGAGGAAGAAAAGAGAAAAGAAGAGGAAAATGAGAAGCAAGAGGAAGACAAGAGAAAACGGGCAGAGAGAGAAAGAGAAACAAGATGAAGAAAAGAAAAAGGAAGAAGAGAAGAGGAAACTAGAAGAGGAAAAGAAAAGAAAGGAAGAAGAGAAGAAGAAACAAGAGGAAGAAAAGAAGAAGAAGGAAGCGGAATAGGAAGAGGAGAAGAGAAAGGAAGAGGAGAAGAGAAAGTAGCAAGAGAAGAAGAAGCGGGAAGAAGAGAAGAAGAAGAAGGATTAAGAGGAAGAGAAGCAGAAAGCAGAAGAGAAAAAGAAGGTAGAAGAAGACAAGAAAAGAGCCAAAGACAAAGAAGAAGCAGCACAGAGCACTCAGATGGAGACTCCAAAGGCAACCGGTAGTCAAGCCAAATCGGCTGACATTACCAGTCCTATTGACGTCCAGATTGCAAATGAATCAGAGCTACTGCAGAGCATTAAGATTTCTCAAGAGCGATTGGATGTCCTAAGGAGGAAAAGGAGGAAGATGTTATCCAAACTGCAGTGGAAACACTCACCAATTTGATACCTGGTACAAACCTCCCCAGTACCAATTCCTCACTTGCCCAATTAAAGCTTCTATGTATAGTTGTGGAAGACCAGGTCCAAAGCCTGGAAAAAGTTGCAGAAACAAATGCTAAAAAGGAGCATGAAAAGGCTCTGAACATTGCCTTGGTGAAGAAGTTGAATGAGCTTCAGTCAGAACTTCAAAAGGCACAAAAGGACATCATAAATGCAATGGATGAGGGAAATCTACTACTCAACAAGATTTTTCAACCTCATTTATTCTGTGATGATGTGTTCACTCAGAAGGACAAACTGCAATCTGATATGCAGTCATTTATTAGCACCTTCAAGATGCCATATGATTCCTTCTCCACATATGGACAAACTGCTCACTGGTTTCAACTTCAGTCTGCAAGAATAGAGGCAGAGATAAGCAACCGAACACATAATTTGCAGGAACTTCAACTGGTCCTACTGCCAAGACTGCAAATTCTCTAGAAATGCTACCTCAATATAGATGCCCTAACGGTTACTCAAGAGATGAGTACCATGGATTCCATGGAGGAGCAAGTTTATCAAATGCAAATGGAGAATGAGGTTGCTACCTCATTGCTTGAATCATGGTCTTTATCCATGAAGACATTTATGCAAGATTTTAAATCGGTTTTTGACAAGTTTCACTCTTTATTGTCATAAACTTTTTAAATCAGTTTTTAATGCTAATGGAACAGGGGTTTTTCATCTGTACTTTGTCATTGTTGGAAAAGGGGGAGTAGTATCTGTATTTAAATTTTGGTGCATGCTTTGCATGCTTTCATGTTTATCTCAGTAAGGAAGTAGTATACATTGTATTTTCTACAAAAGGGATAGTGTATATGTTTAGGGGGAGTAATTTTACTTATGGCATAATTTTGTTGTAAAACACTTAGATGTCAAAATTTTCCTAAGTGTTGCCATCAATTCCAAAGGGGGAGATTGTTGGCATTTTGATGATTATGTTGTGATTGTCATTGATGGACACACACTTGCTATGAGATCACTTTGAGAATGTATGAATTATGCTCAACCGGTAATTGTTCTAAACCGGTATCATGTTGTAGTCTTTAGACTACTATTGTTATGCAGAAAGTGTTTACAGATCTCAAGCGGTATTAAGACCCAAGCAACATAGAGAGATCAAGCGGTTTAAGGATCTCAAGCGGAGTGGAGCAAAGGAGCCAGAAGCCACAGTTATCATTTTCCCAGTCTTCAATTTTTGTCAATCGATAATCCGTTAAACCAGTATTACTCTGAGTCACCAACTGGTAACTGGAAAGTTGGACAAATCGGTAATACTCTATGATGAGTTACCAACTGGTATATTTTTGTGATGAGTTACCATCCACCGACACTTTGACGGTTATTTTGTGTCGTGTTATCAAATGTTTCTAGATACAATGAACCTAGGAACTTGCAATGTAATCCTATTGGACCGACATGAAATCAGATTCCTTTTAAGGACATCATGTCTAGGGTTTTAAGATATGTGTGTAGCTGATAGGTTTCGTGGTGGCTGATGAGCTCTTGAATGTGCGATCTTAACTGAGAAGATCAAGTTTGTGAGTTGTAACAGAGTAAGGAGTTACTGAAGACTAAAGTAATGCTGAAATGCATTAGCTATGAGCTACAATGGATCTAATCAAGTAGATTGTGCCATTTGCTAGATCATTCACTTGTTAATTACTCACATCTTTGACAAGTTAGAAACCCTTAACCGGGTAGGCCCAGAAAAGGCTTTGTAAATCCTCTAACAAGGTGGTTCACATCTGTGGATCTGAAATCCTCTCACAAGGTAGTCTTTAATCGGACTTATCTCCCATCACAGATTGAGATTCCTAACAGGATTTGTTCTGGTAAAGAACATTATATGACCTTAACCGGTCTGACCTTAACTGGTTTGACCTTAACCAGTCTGGTTACTATTCTGCAGATAGTTACTTATGAGTTTCATCTCATCATGGTTTTTCCCATTTGGGTGTCCACATCAAAATATTTTATGTTATGGTGATTGTGCTTCTGTGGGTGAATGCATTATTTGCTATTTGGTTTGTATGTGTGTTAACCGGTTTGTTTGCTAAATTGTTTTACCAGTTTACTACTAGACTATTAAAGTGTTTAAGTACAGTATTTTTTGGTATACTAATTCACCCCCCACCCTCTTAGTAATCATTAGAACTCTACATTCAAAAGAGGGGCTTGAATCCACCAGATCCAAATCCGAGGGAAATAAGGATGTGAATTCCAAATGGATTGCAAGGGTTGAAGTGTGATTTACCCTCTTTTGTAAATGAGAAAGTTGACTTTTTGACTATGTGGAAAAGAGAGAGGAAATGAGTGAAATGAGGAGCTACCAGTTCGAGATCATGTTGTAACTTTAGATCTGAGCTAATTAGATTGATACGGATCTGTCCTACAAATTTAGAGAAAAGTCATCAAGACCATGGCCGGAATGTACATGGTCCTCCACAAAATCCGAGAAATGAAAAAGAGTTCTTCTGTCTCTACAAATGAAGCCCAAACCTGTAATTACAACTATGCACCTGCAACCTACACATAGAAAAGAGAGGGAGAAAGTTTGTGGATAGGGGTTTGCCTCAGTCAAACCCCGGTTGAGGAATCAACCTTGAAAGAAAGTAATTGCAAATGCTTGAATATAAACAATGGAAATGTATGCCTTGTAGATCTGCAACTTGTTGATGATGATTGCTTTCCTTCTTGAATGTAACCACAAATGTCATATGAAATAGCATGTGACATGACAAAACCCTAACACACACACATGCTTGCAAATGGATGTTGTAATGTTGCTCCAATGGATGAATGAAGAAGACTTGAATGCTTGATGATGACCTTGAAATCCCGTATCTTATCCTTATGCCTCCTATCCTCCTAAATGAGGGAATTGAATCCCTTTTATACATGCCTCAAGGATTAATTTTCAACCACTGAAGGCTGACAAAGAGGAATTACAAACCCCTAAGGCAAATTATCCATAGGGGACCGGGCAGACCTAACTTAGGGCCACCCTAAGGGGTGAGGACAGAGGCGCCACGCCTCTGTCTTGCCCTATCTTGGGGCCTGGACAAGGTCTAGAGTAGCCACAGGTCTTGAAGGAGGAAGGGTGAAGGGGTGAGAATGCAGAAATAGGTCTTGGTTAGGGAAGGAGATGTCCTCGCCGAGGTGAGGACCTAAAATGTGGTTAAAATTGTAGGGGTCGCAATTTTATGACACTACATAGGATTCCATGTTTATGGTATTTTGTTGGCTTGCGGTTAGACAAAGTATCATGTTATGAGGTTCTAATATATGTACTGATGCTATATTTGATTATTTACTATGGTATGTATACATACATATATGTGTATGTATGTATGTATACACATACATACATACATATAGAGATATATATATATACATATACATAAACATATCTATATACATATATACATGTTAGAGTTATTATGCTGTGGCTAATAATCATCCATTTAATTATTAGTCTATTATACTCTGCACTTAAGATAAACTTAGGCATTTAATAATATTGTATGTATTTAATAATTATTCTAATTATTAAATATGCATTATCCCTTTAGGGTTTCTTTAGGGTTGCACACCTTTAGTGTTGCATAATCTCCTTCTATAAGGATTCTATTGTACTTTTTATTTCATTCCCTCTCTGAATGATAATCTTTTTCTTCAAAGCCATTACTATTTTTTTGCCTCCATTCTTCTCTTGTGACAGGCATTTTGTTTGCAGGTGTTCTTGGGATCTCTGAAGTTGTATTTCTCAACTTCTTCATGGTATCAGAGCCTACATCTGCTGCTACTTGTTCCTGATTTTTCTAAAGAATTTTTTGGAGCTTTGAGGGTTTTTAATTTAAGAGGTTTTCTATTGGATCTGGGGGTAGCCATTTTATGGGCATTTTGGGCTCAAACGGACAACATATTTGTGCCTAGAGCGCTCAAAAACCCTTATTTCCATATATAATTTATCCAATTTGGACAAAGTTAACTTCTAGGGCAAATTCTTTTTCCTCAGGGTCGTACAACCCCCTTCTGCATGCGGATCGAGGCAAAAAAATTAAATTGTTTGCATTTTAATGGTGTGCCTAGGCCACTGTAAAATGCATTTTTTGCATTAAAACAAAAATGTTGTTTTTTAAATAAAACTTGTGAAAACGGGGGTGTGTACCCCCTGCTGCAGTCCATACAGACTGCAGTCGTATGGCCTACAACAGGGTCGATGGATTTTTCGAGCCCCACCCATCGTTGGTTATTTCCATGGCCCCCACAAGTTTCTGGTCGGCAGCCCCCCTGTCGCTGCCACCCATTCTCTAGCCCACCCACTCCGTCGGACAACAGCCCTGCTCCACCGCCTTAGAGTCTCTGGTCATCGCCACTGCCTAAGTCGGCCCTTGGCGTCGCCATTCAGCCCCCGACCACCTTCTCTAGCCACTGCCACTCCAGCCCCACCATGCAACCGGTCACCGCCTCCTACCTATCACCTCTTCGGTCGCCACCGCCCAAGCCCCTAGCCCACTGGATTTTTTTCCGACCAGCGCCCTTTTCTGGCAAGGGCGATTTTTTCCAGCAAGGTGGTTTTTTCTGATAGGGAGATTTTTTTGGCCGGTGGGGGAATGTTTTTTGGCATATTCTACTGACGTCAACGATACGGACAGCATATTGGCCCCTATGACCATCTTTGTGCCCTAAAAGAGGGTTTTTTTCTTTTGGCCATAACTTAGGCATATGATATTGTTTTTTGGAAAATGAGATATCGTTGGAAAGCTAGTTTCATCTACTTTCTATATTTGTGGTTTTTATCACCTGGTTTTTCTATTGGTACATTCTATAGCCATTTGAAGTCAGAGGTGTTGTTTTTAGTCCCAAGCTCATATCTTTTCGCTAGTTTCTTTGTTTTTGCGATTCCAATGGTGTTGAGATGGTGTTTCAGATCTCTTCACAGCCATTCGTGCACTTTTTCTAGATTTTACTCCAGGTACATTTTATTCAATTTTTTGTGTTTTCACACTCTAGTGAATTACTTGGACATTTGAGCTCCTAGAAACTTCTCGTTTGGCTAGGATGACTTGTTGTTGGTTGTTCTTCATGTATTTCCAGTCTTGTATCTTTTTTTTAACATTTTGGGCCTTCATTATAATCATTTTCTTTTTTACAAACGCACTGAGATAAAGTGCCACTATGCTTTGCATGCTTGAGATCTTGCACATCTTGTGCCTTATTGTACTCACAGTCCATTATAAAGTACCATGGTGGGTTTGATGTTTGCCTTTTTTTGCCATCTGCCTTTGTCACGTGAGTGTTCCTTCCATGACATTAGCCTCATGATGTGTGTCAAGTGAGTGTTCCTTCCATGACACTAGCCTTTATATGTGTTTGTACTTAATGTTGCACTCTCGATGTTCCTGGTTCTTCATCATACAGTTTTTCTTGGCATTCAGTTTCAGTGTACCTATCACCTCTCCCTTGTCAACATTATGGGGGGTTTCTCCTGTTGGTTGTTGGTTCTAATGCTTCCTTGGTTCGTTGGAGTGAGCTATGTATTCAGTATTTGTTCCTATGTACTAGGCGGATGCAGTGGTTGGCTAGCTATGCATTTCGATGCAATGGATAATTTACCATATGGACACTCTTTCATTCCTATTTCTAGAGGCAACCTTCCATCTTCAATTGATTAGCTCTTTAGACTTTGGTGTTTTTTCCATCTGTATCTTTGAGATCAATTGTTTTCCTTTGTTTTCCATCTGATTCGAGTACTGTTATTTGAGGGCACTCATGCAGATTACAGTCTTCTCTACTTGATCATCTTCTATTTTAGTGGAGGTTGTTCAGATCGATAGTTATTCTTGACAATGATTTCAGCTTCATGCTTCAGTGGTGTTCTTCATGTTCATCCTTTATTCTTGTTTTCTAGAACATTCTCTAGTTTGGAGGCTTCTTCAGTCCTTCACTAGCCTTCATCTCTTTTTGGAGTAGAGTTTTTTGCCATGAGGTTTTCTCTATTTCTCTGCTTTACAAAGATCTTTTGTACTTGGCTACCTCATCAAGCCTAGTTGTCGAGACCCATTGTTACTTTCATGCATTTTGTTTACATGCATTTCTTAGTCTTTAGTTGTTTTTAGCTACTCCCTAAGTTCATCTTAAGGGGGGGTGTTAGAGTTATCATGTTGTAGCTAATAATTATTTATTTAAGTATTAGCCTATTATACTCTACACTTAAGCTAAACTTAGGCATTTAATAATATTGTAGGTATTTAATAATTATTCTAATTATTAAATACACATTATCCCTTTAGGGTTTCTTTAGGGTTGTACACCTTTAGGGTTACCCAATCTCCTTTTATAATGATTGTATTGTACTTTTTATTTCATTCCCTCTCCGACTGATAATCTTTTCTTCAGAGCCATTATTTCTTTTTTGCCCCCATTCTTCTCTTGTGACAGGTATTTTGCTTGTAGGTGTTCTTGGGATCTCTGAAGTTGTATTTCTCAACTTCTTCAATACATATATACGAATATACATATATACATATGTATGTGTGTGTGTATATATATATGTGTGTGTGTGTGTGTGTGTGTGTGTGTGTGTGTGTGTGTGTGTGTGTGTATGTATATGTATATGTATATGTATATGTATATGTATATGTATATGTATATGTATATGTATATGTATATGTATATATGTATATGTATGTGTATATATGTATATATGTATATGTATATGTATATATATGTATATTTATGTATATATCTATATATACACACACACATACATGTGTGCGTATGTATGTATGTATGTATGATGTGTATGTGTGCAAGTGCTTTGTGTTTGTTTTGGATGCAAGTACCAGGCATCGACTCCACCTAGATTCACAAGCCTGAGTGTGTGTAATAATCCCCAATGTGGTAATGGAGATAGCATAGAGGCCCAAGTTGATTATCCCTAACCATTGTCCTGTATTAGGAAAATCTTCCTTGCTCATGTGATTACTAGTTCAAATTTTCCCTAAAGGAAATACTTGCTTCTATGAGTCAGTCACTTTGGTATGTGGCAAATGATGTGTCTATCTCGGTGATGTTTTAGGTTTCCATGTATGGTGTCTTTATTATATTTATGAGATGTTTATTTCTATTTTAGTGTCTTCATTTATTATTTTGGAAACGTTATTTGTGTTATTATTAATATTATTATTGTTTAATTATATGATATATCCCAATTATATTAATATTAATTTAAGTATTAATTTTTCACTATGTAATTTCTGTGCCTATTTTTATGTGAGAACAATTTAGTGGGGAATAATAAATAATATGATTTCATTTTTGAGTTGAATGATATTTTATCTTGGGTTAAAGAATCTTTATGAAATATTTTAATTTGGTGGGAGTTGGTTTTTCTGATTTATGTTTAATCTTAGTATATGTTTTATTTTTAAAAGTTGCTTTGTGGGGGTTGGTTGAGTTTCATGTACACATTTTTTGTGAGAGAAAAAATGATATCATTGTATGTCATATTTTTTTAGAGAGAGGCTACTAATTGATGGTGGTTTTTGCTCGATTTTGTAGAGGCTTTTGATTTTTGGTGTGTCGGGAGATAATTTTGTTGAAATTTGCTCCCAAATTTTTGTGCAATTTGTGAGAGATTCTTGTTGGAGATCTCTTGAGATTGTTTGGGAAGGAGTTGTTGGTTGATTTGCTGCTACTTTTTCCTTGTTTCTGATTGGGAGGAGTGCTAATTGTGTGTGGATTGTTCTTTTGATCTGGTCTTCCTCTTCCTTCCTCATTTCTTGGTTTCTCTGTAGGACCCGAGGTAGGGTTTTGAAAGCCCAATTGTTGATTCTTGATTTCCTCTTTCTTGGAAATGGAAAGCAATGTATTTTATGTTATTTATTTCTGTATGGAATGTGATTCAATTTATTTACTTTCATTATTGGGTTTGAATTAAAATTCTTTTCTCTATATCTTTGTATTCTTTTAGAAAATAAATTAGGGTTTTGTGGCTTTCTTGTTAAATTAATATGTTTTGGGTTTGGCATTGTAAAATGATGTAATTAATCTTATTTGATGATGTCTATATTGTATTTTTTATTTTGGTTTTGTTTTTTAACCAATCAAAGAATTAACTGACCCGGCATCAGTGGTCAAGAAAGAAGATACATGGGCAACCATGACAAGGGGCTTGATTCTATATGTAACATGCCATTCCCCATCAATAGTAGGAGCCCGAGAAGATTTGCCTTTATTCATCCCATTGGATCAATTTGGTGATAGGATCAAGGTTGAATGAACAAGGGATTGGGTCAGTCATATCACATACATATTAGCATCTCTCTCATCCCTCGGCTCTTGGCTTCTGGTGTCACCAGGTGGATCAAATAGCAGTAGCGTAGAGTTGACTCGATGCTCGTCAAGACCAGGGGCCATAGCTTTGATTCAAACGACATCTAGAACTCCTTAGGGATGGCTATCAAATTGAATAATTTTTGCTTCAACCCGGCATAACTAGATCTACCTAGCTTGCACCACTCCCCTACGCCGGGAAGATCTTATGGGCCTGCCTTTTGAAACAAACTAGAAAAAAATTAGGATTTTGTATTTGATGATGTCCTCTTGCTTGGAAATGGAAAGGAATATATTTTATGTTAATTTATTTTTGTATGGAATGTGATTCAATTTTTGTACTTTCATTATTGGGTTTGAATTAAAAGGGTTTTCTCTATGTCTTTATATTCTTTAAGAAAATAAATTAGGGTTTTGTGGATTTCTTGTTAAATTAAGATGTATTTTGTATTTGGAATTATAAAATGATGTAATTAATCTTATTTGATGATGTCCATATTGTATTTTGCATTTTGGTTTTTTATTTTAGGGTTTGAGTTCTTGTGCCCTCTCCAAATGGAGTTTTTAAGGGGTTGTTTTCAAATTCTAGTGTCCTGTAACCCTTTATCTAAGTATTGGGTACCAATTTGTTGGCTTTCCATAATTAAAATAGACTCTTCTCAAATGGGTCTTCACCTGTTTCCATTTTCAAGGCTTGTAGGTTGTCCAATTTGGTCTCCCACGTGGCCCTTCTACAACTGTGTAGGGTTGGGTTTAACTACACACTTACAAGGCCCAAATGCATAACAAGAGCCCTCAAATATAATGTTTGAGGCCCCAAATATGTAGCTTCAGGATACAACTACGCAATTTCCAAGTCATCTGCAAAGGAAGCAAGGGTTTGTGTGTTTTGGGCTTGTTTCCTGAATCTGGATGTCTAGGTGGTTTCTAGAGGCATGGTATCAAGTTGTTCACTATCGTGTCTATATTTGGGGTTCAATAAGGCCTTATTTTAGTTAATTTCTATTTTTATGTTTTTCTCCTATGCTTGATTGTATGTATGTTCAGTTGTTACTGAATTTGGAGTACCTTGATTGATGTATCTAATTGGAAAAGTTAGGAAGGCTCTATTTGTGAATCTAATTCAGTTTTCAGACTTTCTTCATGGATGAATTCATGTGAAAGATCTAATTTGATTATCTATATCTTTACGTGGAATAAAACTCTAGGTTAGTGATGTCTAGGTACAGTTTAGGGGGAGTGGCTCTCAATGGGGGTCGAGGCTTTAAGTGGCTGCCAGGGTAACTCATTGAGAGTTGTTTTAATTAAGTGAAAATATAATAAATGAACCAAGGGGAAACTACACATTAAACAAGATAATTGTGTTGGCGTTTGACTGAACTGGTAAAAACTGTTGGTGATATGCAACTAGTAAAGGATTGATTGGTGAATGTGATGAAGAGATTGAGATTCATGTTTGATGACTAAGTCTTGTGTTGTCATTGATGGAAACAATGTTTTTGTATTCATCTAAGTCTTGAAAGCCAACTAGTAAGATATAACCGATACAGAAGACAGTTTAACAGAGAACCGGTAATTAGGAATCCAACCGGTAAATAGAGACAGTGTTGCATTCATGCAACCGGTATAGGTGATTGATAAAGAGTTGGATGATGCAATTTTTTAAATTAATGATGGAGACAGGTATTTGGAGAAATGTTTGTGACTGCATTGGCAGATTCAACTGGACTAGCAAGATTTTATGTACAAATCAAGCATTCGGATGAACACTTAACCGATAGTGGTAAAGTCACATAAATCGGTAAACCGACACAAGTTCTATCTTATTTTTGGTTTGTTATGTCGGTGGCCGACATAAGTTCGGCTTGCAATGTTAGTTTGTCTATATTCATTGAACCTAGGAAATCATTCCAAGGTTGTAGCTAACTAAGTTGATGTCTATAAAAAGGTGTGATGAGTTATGAGATAGACATGCGTATGTTTATGAGATCAAAGGCGAATATTGAGATTCTGATTGTGCGGTGATTAGTGAAGATTTGTATTGATGTATTGTTGAATTTTTTAGTATCTAAAGCGGATCTTAATAGACATAGATCTGTTACATGAATATCATTTGACTATTGGTATCCTAATAGTTACAGTAGAAAAATCCCTTAACTGGGTAGGTCCTGACAGGCCTTAATTTGTAAATCCCCTAACAGGGTAGATCTATATCAGAGTCTTAAATCCTCTTGTGAAGTTGATCCTAATAGGTCAAAGGTCTTAACAAGGCTCATCATATTAAATCCCTTAACTGGGTGACTTCTAACTAGGTCTGCTCCTAACAGGGCATATTTGTAAGACCTTAACCAGTCAAGGTTTCTATTATACAGATAGTGAATCTTGTGGGTATTAACTCCCGCCATGGTTTTTCCCTTTTGGGTTTCCACGTATAAATCTTGTGTGTTATGTGAAATTTGTTTTATTGGGCATTAGCTTATGTGGTGATATTCCTCTTATGCTTGTTAAGTTTTAATTTGTTTAAGTTGGTGATTGGATTCATATTATTTTTGCTTGCACTGATTCACCCCCCCCCCCCTCAGTGCCTTATAAGTTTATCAATTGGTATCAAATCCAAACTTCTTTGAGGCTTAACCACTTGAGAAGGATCCCTAAGGTAGACATGGGAGATTTGAGTTATAGAGAGATATCTAATAAACTTGCAGAAACTGAGGAAGCACTAGAAACATTGAGAGGAAAGTATAAAGCTTCACTTGTTAAAAGATGAGAGCTAACCGAACAACTATTGGAGGTTTCTGAGAGTAGTTCTTCTGATGAAGCAAACATAGGTGCATTGGTTGATGAAGTGGAGAAAATTAATGATGAGAAGGCTAACTTGAGGAGAGAGATAGAAGCCCTAACTATCCGGATGAGTCAAGAACTTGAAGCAAGGAGGGTAGCAGAAGACAAGATCAAAGAGAAAGAACATGAGATCTTTAAGATAAATCAGGAAAATGGCACTCTATATGCACATTGGCATGAGGAGAAAGAAGAAAAAGAAGAAATAAAAGTAGAATTGGATATGGAAATGTTTCTTAGAGAGACTCTTATGAAAAGGAATGAAGACCTTACACAAGAACTTGCTGATGCTAATGAGAAGCTTGCAAAGTTTAACAAAAATTCTACCATGCTTGATGAATAGATCCAATCTTAGAGGATGAAAGGTGATACAATTGGATTGGGTTACAATTTATTTGAGAAAGGTGAGTCTTCTGGTACTAAGAACAACATGCATGAAGGTAAATCTGAACATAAGATTCAGAAACCCACCTGTAGGAAATCCTATAAGCCTGTTTGTTTCATTTGTCATAAGCCAAGACATACTACTAATGTGTGTAGAAGCAGATCTGATGTTACTAATGGTTATATACCTAATGCATATCAAGGATATAAGCATATAACCTTCAATTGGTATTGTTACACTTGCAACATGCATGGACATAGAGCTATTGAGTGCAAGTATGGAGCAAATAATCTGACACCTCACATGAGTCAGAGGTCTAGTGGTGGTTGGAAAAGAACCTTTAATGACTGGAGAAGTCCTAACTGGAAGAGACCCTATGCTAGCCGGTCTAGTCCCTATGAGATGGAAAAGAGGATGAATGTGGTTTGCACAATCTATCATAACTATGCTCATGTAGCTATGAACTGCAGAAGAAGGACTGGTAGGGCAAGGCTGGACCTTGGAGAGCATCTAGTATGGCTTGTTATCATTATCATAAACTGGGACATATTGCAAATTTTTGCATAGCTAAGGTGAACTAACCAGTGAATTGATTTGTTGACCGAAAAGGGAAGATGAAAGTTGATGTGGAGGATACCAGAGCTGAAATGAACAAAATCTGGAAAAAGAAGGATGATGAGAAAACTGAAGATAAACCATCTAAAGATCCTATTTCTTCACCTAGTGTGGAGAACCCTTCACCAGAAAACTAAGTTGTTAAAAAGCTTAGGGGGAGCTTAATATTAGATCTATTTCAGAACTCCCTAAAGGACCATGAGGTATGTTAAATCTTCATACTTTGTTGTATTATGATATTAAGAAGTGATTTTATGATCAAACCGGTAGGTTTGATGTGCTATGAGAACCGGTAGGTTTGATGTGCTATGGGAATCGGTAGGTTTGATGTGCTATGAGAACCGGTAGTGTGTTAAAAGATATTTTAGGGTTTTACTGGTAATGACATTTAATGTGTTAGATAATGGGAAAATAAAAAAGAAATTTTTGAATGTTATTTGTCACATTGCATTCTTGTGGGCACTCGGAGAGAAAATAGAGCAAAGCAAAGTTTGTGTTTGCAGCATTGATAGAGATTTGAAGTGATCTGGTGTGATTTGCGATCGGCAATCAGTGAGAAAGCTTTGTTGGTGTTTGGAACCCTAGTGAAGAAGTCATAAAAGGTATTTATCCAGAAATCTTGTTATCTACTTATCTTTTTGAATCGTTGAAGATGGACACCCCACATCTAGTTGATGTTACCAATAGACCTCATCCTGAATTTAAGAGGCACCCATTTAAGTCTAAGGCAATTGTTCCCGCTGGAGACCTATCAAGAGTTCCCTATGGTATCTTACACATTGAAGGTAGATCGTTTTATCATTGCAAACTAGAGGATCTTGGTATTGCTGCTATTTTTTATCAGTATAGAGAATTGTGTGATAAGAATGGAGTGATAAAGGAATAGTTCAAAAGGGTTACCGAGAAAGGGTTTCACCATGCCCTGAATTTTATTAATGATTTTGATGATGAACTTGTGAGAAATGTGCTTAGTAGAATTCATGACCAATTTATGTAGCTCGACCGACCACACAAAATTTCTAAGGAAGATATTCATGCAGTCACCAGATTTTGTCCCATCGGTGAGGTTCATGTACTCAGATCCATTCCTAAGAATGATATAGAAAATTTAACAAGATCTAAATGGGATGGAAGAGCAATGACGGTGAATAATATCAATGATCCAGCAGTAAAGTATGCTTCTATGGTGATCAGTTACTGGATCTATTACTCTAGAAGGATGAAGAGCATCCTTGTTGCTACTATTCACACTGCCCACCGAATGATAAAAGAGGATGTTGACTATGACTTGATAGAGGCATTGAGGAGTCAATTGATGCTAAACCTAGAATCCATCAAGAAGGATAAGAGGTTAAGGTTCAAATTTGGTCAATTAATTCTTGGTTTATTCTTTTACTTTCAGAATTATTTCCCTGGTATTGGTGATATCCAATGGATAGATGGCACTCCAGCATTGGTGCAAATGAAGAATAGCATAAGAATGCTTGGTAATGGTTTTAACAAGATTACATGGGGATATTTTAAAGATTTTCAAATGAAAATGCATGCAAGGGAAAGGATACCGGCAGAGGTTGTCAACCGGTATGAAAACACAATTTTCTTTATGGTTGATATAGATGCTTGCATGATGGAGGCAGTTGTGCCCCGGACTACATGGGTTATGCCCATGGGATATGAAGTGGACAAGGATCTTCTGATTGCATATGTTGATCATTTTCTTGCCCAACCAATAGATACAACAACGGAATGTTTTGGCACTTAAAAGGAGAAATCCCTTCGAGTGCACTCTGAACTTCAAAAACCGGTTATTGCAAAGAAAGTTAGAAAAGAAGTTGAAGCATTTGTAGAGAAAGCGGGATTCACAAAGGAAGCCATTGTAGAAGCAAGAGCAAGACATGATCCACAATAGGTTGGAACATCAAGTTCTCCCACTGGTACCTCCACCAGTATGAAGACAAGAGCTCGAAAGGAGAGAGCTGCAGAGAAAGAAAAACTAGTAGTTGTTAAGAAGGAAAAACTAGTAGCAACAAAGAAGGAGAAACCATTAAAGCTTTAGTTTCAAAGAAAAGGTAAGGTAGTTGAACCACCTACTGCATTGGTTAGGAATGGTAAAAGGAAAAAGCAACAAGCACAAAAACCGGTAGATGCTGATGAACAAGAGAATGAGTCCGAAGGAGAAAATAAATCTCTAAGGGACAGTGGCAAAGGGTCAAAGGGTGTTGGTGCTTCAACTTTGAAATATTCAAAGAAATCAGTAACCAAGCTGACACCTCTTGAAAATTTAATAACAAATATTAAAGAGAATGGTTTATTGACTGGTTTCAAGAAACTCTATGAAGTTTTTAATGAATATGAACAAAGGCAGATTGAGGATGCAATTGTTTACATGATGAATAAATACAACAAGGCCCTAATTGAATTGCAAGGGCAGATTCCCAATTCTTTATTTAATAAGATTGATGCTAGATGGCAAGTAGCCATGAGACAAGGCAAAGAATTTATTGAATTTATTCTTAAGAATCTGCAACCTAAAGCTACAAGAGAGGAAATAGATGAAATTGTTTCTAAGGCAAAGTCATCTTTTAGGTCAAATGAAAGGTTGAAAAGAATGTTAATTGGTGAGACCCAATCAGTCCATGAGGAGACTGAAAAAATTTTGAAGAAGGTACTGGGTCTGATTCTGGTTAAAGAGGAAGACGATAAGTAAGATGAACCGGAAAGGTTTGAGGCTGAAGATCTTCCAAAAGGTGTTAAAATAACTAATTTTGAGCCTGATGAAATTGTGATCATGGGTGATCAACCAGTAGATAATCAACTGGTAAACACACAAACTGAACCTGTGATTATCCCTGATGATGATGATATCGGTAATAATGATGATGTTGATGCTACTAATAATGTAGATGTATAGGATGTTGATGTTCAAATGTCTGAGGAACATGAACAAGAACAGGGACATGAAGAAAAGAAAGATGAAGAAGAAAAGAAGGATGAGGAGCCACTGATAGTAACTCAAACTGATGATACACATTCCCAACCGGTACAGGACACTGAAAAGGATAAGGAAAGTGAAAAGAAAGAGGAAGTGAAAAAATATAAGCCTGAAGATGTAGAGAAGAAGATAGAAGAAAAAGAAAAGGAAAAGAAAGAGGAGAAAACTGAAGATAAAGAGGAAACATAGGAGAAGAAGTCAGAGAATACTAAACCTAAAGTGACACCTTTGTCACTTGATTCTAAAAATAAAGTTGTAGATGATGATGATGATGATGTTATAAGCATCAAAGGACCACTAGACATGGACAATTTGAGCTCAACTGAGTTGATGGAGATTGCAACTGCCATGCAATCCTATGCCAAGAAGAAGAGGATGAAAGAATAGCAGAAGGAAGCAGAAACAATAAAGATTGTTGTTAAGATTTTGTCTAGTCTCCTACCAGAGACTGATACAGATAATTTTGTTACTCCTATTGATAAGCTTGGTCAACTTGTTAATGATGTCAGAGAACAAATGAAATATTTTGAGGATGCAGAATATATTAATGTTGAGAAGGATTACATGAAGAAAAGAACTGATCAATGAAATTGATAAAGTTAAAGTTGCTTTGACTGTCAATAACGACTATTTGAAAGAAGGACTTAAGACTGGAGGTAAAATACTCTCAACTATTTCTAAATTTTCATTATTTTGTGTTGATTTGAAGAAGAAGAAGGAGGAAGTTGAGAAAGAACTTGAAGTTCTTAGTGCATCATTCAAGCCCCTTAATGACTCTGCTATCAATTTTGGAAGATCAGTTGTCGAACTTCAGCATAAGCTGAAAGCTTATGAAAATGAACAGGTTAAGAGGATCATATCATTGCAGGAATTATAGACATAGTTGATACCGAAGGTGGAAATCTTGCAGAGAGCTTATAAGGAAACTGAAGCCATCCTTGCAACACTAGATATGAGTACCATAGATGCCATGGAGGAGTTTGTTGCACAGATAAAGACACATGTGGAGATAACTAGCACTATTTTGGAGACCTGGCATAATGATCTGACGCAATTAAAATCTCATTTTAGTGATGCTTTTTCTAAAATTACATTGTAAAAATATTTTGAACTCCTATATATGCTATGCAATTTTGATGCACATTTTGATGTAACATGTATTTATCTCTCATGTATTTACTTCTTTGTTTGGCATTGTTGTCAAAGGGGGAGTAATAGATGAAGTGTCAGTCAAAATTTTGTATGTAAAAGTAAAGGGGGAGTAGTAGTTTAAGTCTTTTAATAGCACACAATTGCTAAGGGGGAGTATATGTCATGAAGTCAATTTTTGTATTGCACACTTGGTTGACAAAAATTTTCCTATGAGTTGCCATCAATGCCAAAGGGGGAGAATGTTGGCATTTGACTGAACCGGTAAAGACTATTGGTGATATGCAACCGGTAAAGGATTGATTGGTGAATGTAATGAAGAAATTGAGCTTCATGTTTGATGACGAAGTATTGTGTTTCCATTGATGGCAATTGTATACACATAAAAATGGCTATGAGCAATTAAATAAATATTTAATATTTATTTAATAAAATATTCTTCTATTAAATAGTTTATTTGAAAAGATTAATTTATTTAATTCATTTCATGTCTTTTTATTAATTAATATTTTATTAATTAATTCATCTATTCTATTCCTCTAAAATAATTAAATATCTAATATTTAATAATCATTTTAACCAAGTTAATTAAATATCTAATATTTAATTATCTCTTCCAATCAATTAAATTCTAATATTTAATGGTTATTCTCCTATCCTATAGTCTCAAATATTAAATAATTTATTAAATTATTTAATATTTCTTATCCTACTCACCCTTCCATCTCCACTTCATCTTCCCTTTGTCAACTCATCCATCATGTGGCTAGGAAAATTAATATTTCTTAAATATTAATTCATCATTTATCTTCAACCACCAAATTTAATGAATATTGTGTACGTACACATATTTCATAACCATCTTCTATATTCTCTCCAACACCCCCTACATCTTAGGAAGGACTTGAGTCCACTTGTTCTATCATGCCTAAATCTTCTCCAACCATCCCTAGATTCCCTCAATCAGCAACCTAGTCAAGGTGAGCTGAGTGGCATTTGTCTTCTCCTTCCCCCTTTCTCTCAACCCTCACCTTTGCTCATAGCCATCCAAATCTGCAGATCTAATCATGACCATTGATCTGAGCCACATCATCTCATCCTCTCAAGGTCTATAAAATCAAGAGCTTCAGTTGAGAGAGAGTTAGACTTCAAGAGACTTCAAGTGCATTTTCAAGCAAATTATTTGTAAAACTTATGCATCTGTGAGTTTTAATCTTGAAGCAAATAGAAATTATCATATAGCATAATCATGTATCATTGCATATCATAGTATCAGTTAACTATCAGTTATCAGTCCATTCTTCATATGCCATCTTGGAAGCTATCAGTGCATTGTCTGAGAGCACACCATCTACAACCAGGAACAGTGGAGTTAGGACACAATGAGACATAAAACATGAAGGTAATATTAGTATTTTTATTTCATATGTATTTCATGTAGTTTCATTGGTTGAGTTTGGATTTCCTGTAGCATTTCCATTTGTATTTTGTGAAACTAACTTGTTGCAGGTAGCATTCTGAGGATGAAATTCAAGTCGACACATTCTGGTGCCCACCGTGGGGCTCCTGGACCTCGTATATACCTTTAAAAATCTCACAAAAGTGAAATTAATGCATTTGTAATACAGATTCACACATGTGTGAATTCTGATAGGGCTTTTGTTCCACAGGTTAGAGCATTTGCATCTTAGGTTAGCGCTTTTGTCTAAAAATCTACGCATTTGCACTACAAGTTAACGCTTTTATCCTCTAGATTAGCACATTTATTAAAGAAAACACGCTTTGGTGTCCACAGAGCAGCACTTTTGTAGTTCAAGTTAGCACTGTTGCTCTACAAATTAGCGCTTTTGCTTGCAACTAACAAAAATTTCTTGCAGGTCCGAATATCCAAGAAATTAAAAGTTTTCAAACTACTAACATGCATGTGCAGGATGGTGTTTGAGGCAAATTTCATACATTTTCTCACATAGATAATTAAAAGCCTTATTTTGGGAAGTAATATATCATGTCTTGCTCACTTAGTCTAACTAAGAGGATAAATTGACAACATGCAACTTGCATTTTTAGTAACTTCTCTAAAATAGTTGCACGTAGACTTTTAAAAAGGCTAAAATAAACACCATGCTTGTTGGAGCAACATATCAAAATAGAGGATAGATCACATTGCTATGGAAAGTTAAAAACAAACACTTATATTATGTGTCTCGAAAGTGGTAGGTATATGCTCTCCCCTTAATTGGGTGACCAAAAAGTCAAACCCACTCTTTTATACTTTCTTTACTTTCAAGTAATTAAATCTTTAGAGGGCCTGCCTTCCCGAGCTGCCTTGAGGGGGCCAATGAGAGGGGAATGACCTAAAGTGGAAATGGGCTAATATCGAGTCCTTCCAATCCACTTTAAATAAATCATGTTTGTGACAAAAGTCCCAAACAACATGTGTTGATAAGTTCATACCGACACTATGTTTCTCCATAAACCCTATGGAGCGTAACCTCTATAGGTTGGGAACCTTCTGTATTTATAGAGCTTAAAGTGTCGCATGTATGGCCACATGAACATAAGCCTTTACTAAAAACCACTTGTACTAGTTGCCAAAATCCTTCTAGTTGTTGGCACAGGAGGTCGGACCTCTAAAGCGGCTCACACACATACAGTTCTTAATAGAGATATAAAGTTTGCCATGGGGAGTTCTCATGGAAACTGGTGCTTGGCTGCCCCGAAGAAGTGAGTGTCGAGGGTGGAGCCAGTGGGGTCAAGCATCTAAATATCCGCTTTGAATAGTGTAGCCTCGGGGGAAACCCCATGTGAGATTCAACAACTATTGTCTCAGCCTGCTATAAGATTTGTACATTCTTGTGCATTTTGTTTATAAAACATTGTGTCTCCTATGTCTGTTACATGTTCCAAATGGTCAAAAAATTGAAGAAAATTATCGTCTACAAGTGAGCAAAAATCCAACAAATTGCTGAAAAAAAAATTGATCAAAAGGGTAATACAACAGCTCTCCAACATTTGAAACACTAGATCAAAACTAGAGTGTCAAAATATCCGTATCAAAATAATTTTGAAAGTAGATTTGTCTCTAAACCATCACCTATTTTCAAACTAGCTCAACAACTAGGTCACTAATCCAACAGGTTATTCCTAAGAGGTTTCTATAAGCATAAACATTCAACAAGCTATTGATTCAAACATCTTAAGTGCAAAAAAATCAACATCATTGTCAAATCTCTCATCAAGATAATCAAATCCTCTATCACGAAGCTTGATCAATCTATACTAGGTTCATAATCCTGGATATATCTTTCCTATTTTGAACCTAGGTTATATCAAAATCAGAATCGCACCAACATTGGAATCAAACAAACTTGTAAATTGTCAGATGCTTATATGACTTTTAAGTATCACCTTAAGAAAAGAAAACCTAGTTATAAAGTTACTCAAAAAAGAATAAGATTCTTGTATATCAATCACAAGATCTTATTAAAACATAGGACATTCCTACACCATTTTCGTCACTACTTACGTGGCTATGGTACAGAGTTTGACGAAGAAATTTTCCAAAGACGTGCTTTTCAAAAAAGAGACACTTTATCACAACAAACAAACAATAGCAGTAAAATCAACAAAGCATATCTTCCTAAACCAATAATCACTTATTGACTTTATCCTTTGGAAATTTCAACAATTTTGAAATAATCACATGCCAGTTTGGACTAGAGCTCAATACGAACAACTTAGAAAACAACAACAAATGGAGGAAGAAGAGAATCGTGTATTCCAAAATTTTGGGTTTACCGTTGTTGATAAAGATGCAGTCAATAGCACCATTAGAGACCTTGAGAAAGATTTCAAATTTGATAGGCTAATGGAAAAATTGTTGGCAAAGCAAAAAGAGAAATATCTCTTGATGTTGGCAAAATCTGGAGCTAAACTACCACAAGACTTTAACATAGAAAGCTTGAAACAAGATGTGGAGGCAAGTAACACCCAAAACACAGATGATCCAAATAATGAAGATGTGAACAAAGAAATTCATGAAGAAACAACGAAAGAAAGGGATGACACAAGAAAAGAGCGTAGTGATAAAAGAACTCACGAAGAAACAAGGAGAAACTATGTGGATAATCCATTGTTAAACCTTACTCAACAAATGCAAACTCTACAACAACAGATACAAGACATGCAAAATGGAACAAGCTCCAAGAAGTATTCATTAGAAGATATATGCCCATATTCGTTCGATAAGAATTTGAATATGATACCATTTCCGCAACATTGCGAGATTCCTAAATATGACAAATACCATGGAAAATCCGATCCTCGGGATCACATTAGGGAGTTTTGTACTATGAGCATGGAATTTGCTCATGACAAAACTTACCTTATGCGTCTTTTTCCTAGGAGTTTAAATGGACAATCAATGGAGTGGTTTTCAAGATTACCATATGGAATCAAATCTTTTGAAGAACTTGTGAATAGATTTATTTCACAATACTTCTACAATATAAGGAACGAGATAACAATGCTGGATCTTTGCAATGTTAAACAAAATAATGGTGAATCTTTTATGATCTTCTTACAATGATGGAAATGCATGTTTAATAGGTATCCCTGAGATGTACCTGATCAAGAAAAAATGGACATATTCATTGATAATCTTATCAGTGAAATGAGTTACCAACTAAGAATGCAATGTCCTCCCTCTTTTGCCAAAATGATCGATAATGGTCTAAAAATAGAGAACGTGATGGTAAAGAAAGGAGAGCTAAAACTTTACAATAGTTCATACAACAACAACAACAATAACAATGACAAACTTAAATTCTGGTCAAAGAATAGGAATGTCAGCAATGAAGGGAATGATGATAATAGTGCTACAAAACAACAACAACAACAACAACAACCAATTTTTAATCTATCAAGTCAAATCCCAAGCAATAACAATCCAGAAAATAATAAAGCCAAGTCCTTCTTCTCTAATCCTTAGAGGAAATTCACAAACATTGGAGAACCTTTGGAATCAGCTCTAAAAACTTTGCTTTCCAACAAATTGATTGTTTTACTAGAAGCAAGAAGTTATGAACCACCAGTCAAGCCAAATTGGTGGAATGACAATCATTTTTACAATTACCATCAGAATAAAGGACACCAAACAAATGATTGTCAAAGATTGAAACACCCTATCCAAGATCTAATCGATAATGGAACCATCACAATTGATAGCCATAAGACAAACGAATCACACCTAGCTTTCAAAACTCCACTTCCAAATTATGACAAAGGTGAACCATCCCAATTAAAATATGACAAAGGAAAAGCCAAAGTGAAGTACACTTATACCTATGATGATGTGGTAAATGTTATCATTGTTAAAGATAATCCATCTTCGGAGCCAATCAATGTTATTACGAGAAGCAAAGAAAAAGTTACCTTTCCAGGTATTAAAAAAGGCCCAACATCTACTTCACAACAATACAATTTAGTAGAGCAATTACAAACAATACCTGCTCAAATATCAATTCTGGAACTTCTCAAGGTTTCACCTATGCATAAGGAAATTTTGGAGAAATCTTTAGTGGAAACAACAGTTTCAAAAGATTTGGATATAGATCAGTTCAAAAACATGGTAGGACACCTTATAGCTCCTCATTGCTTATCATTTTCTAAAAATGATGACGCATCCTTGCAACATCCTCATAATTCTCCCTTACATGTTGAAGTCGCCATCAATAAAACTCATGTCAAACGTGTACTAATAGATGGAGGAGTCGGCTTAAACATTTGTGCATTAAGTTTGATAAAAGCTTTGGGATATTCAGAAAATGCAGTAGACCCAAAAAAGAAAATAACCATCAAGGCTTATGATGAAGCAGAACGTTCTTCTAAAGGAATTGTTGTGCTACCAATCAAAATAGGACCTATGGAAAGGAATACATTGTGTCAGGTTTTATATTTGAACCTCTCTTACAACATTCTTCTAGGAAGACCATGGATTCACAAGATGCAAGCAGTTCCTTCTACATATCATCAATGTGTAAAATTTCCTCATGAAGGACAAGAGATCATTGTAATTACAGATTCTAGTCAATATTGAAATAATTTGAAGCCAACACAAGATACAAGAGTTCCACATAACAAAGAATCAGTATATCCTACCAAATAAATTCAAGCAAATTTATGGGAAACTTTTGAGGAAAAGCTCAAATTAAATGATGAAGGAATGGGAAAATATTCTTTGCATAATTTTCCACTTTCCCCTAAGTCATATGGAAAGCCTACAGATATTCAATCAAAGACGTCAGAAAGATCAAAACATATGTTTAAGGACCATTTGTTAGTGTTGGAATTCTTGAAGAGGAAAATGAAGAAAAAGACATTCTTGGTTGGTTGTACAAGGATGAAGATAAAACTATAGCAATAGCAATAGAAGTCAATATTCCCATGAAATAATATAGCAAAGGTTATGAAATCATGCAAAAAATGGGATATGAAGGGAAAGGACCAATTGGTAAGCGACATCAAGGTATTTCAGAACCTATTTGTCCACAATCGCAATGCAAAGAAGATAAATTCAAGCTTGGATATCTAAAATCCAATCAAAAGCAACATAATCATCAATAGAAAAAGTGGAGAAAGAAATCAATCTCTAAAGAAGAACAATAGCAAGAAAAGCTACATCAAGCGGCAGAAATAGTAATCAATAAACAAAAGAAGCAAGAAGAACATGAAAAGAAAGAAGAGGAGATTACCATCAAAGGTAAAGAAGAATTTTGTCAACAAGTTCTGGAAATACAAAACAATGCAAAATCTAAACAAAATATTCCAGAAGTAGTGAAAATAGAGATGCTAGAAATCAAGGAACTCCTTGCACCATACAACATTCTTGTATGCTATAGTGGAGTAATCCTAGATCATGATTCAGAGACAGATTCAAATGAGTATGAGTGGGGTCCAGATGTCTTATCTACTACATCAAGTAAAGAATACAATGAAGACCAAGAAGCTATCACGAAAGAAGACTTGTCTATTACAAAACAAAAGATGAGTTAGAAAGAAGGCAAGAAAAACTCAGAATTCAAAGAAAAGAGGCGTATGCAAAAAGGAAAGGGAATGAAAAAGACAAAGAAGTAATGCCACAAGAAATACAAACAAGGATAGATCAAGCATCTGGAAATATAAGATTTTCATCAAAAGAGGAACAAGATGTATTCATGTGGCAGAACCATAGAAGAATTAAGAGATAGTCAAGTTGGATTGACTATTAGTCTAGAAGAAGTTGAGTTTGAAAGGAGACAAATCTAGCAAAAAAATCCTCTTTATCATGTACACAAGTATGTCTACTCCAAAAAGCAAATGAGGTCAATCAAGAAGAGATTTGCAGTATTAAAGACGTGTGTGTTGATATAATCCATTCGTTTAAGGGACAAACATCAGTTGAAGAACCACTTGAGTGTGAACTACAAAATACTAATATTGATTTTGTTAGATCCAATTGGGAGACGCTTGGGAAAGACAATTCTCAAAAACATTTAATCTATGACAGTACCTAGTTTATGCCAAATTATGATCATTATGTCATGAACGGTGAAACACCTAATGATGACAATGATTATGATTTACCCCTTCTTCATCCTAAACTAATTAATTGGGATAATTTAGACAACCCTGAACTGAATATCTTTTCCAATGATCATGACTTAGCCGTGTACCTTAATGTTGTCGAAACCATCGCACCTAAGATATCTTCCATTGTAGAATCAAGTAATGTTTCTTGTAGTCAGAAGAATGCCAAACTCTCCAGTCGCAAAAGCGAAATAAAACAAGGAAAGAGACCTATTGTTGAAAACCATTTCATGGCAAAACTATATCAATCAAAAGATGAAATAAAGGATATATATGATAGTGAGAACCTCTTTGAGGTGCCAGAAGATGGAAAGTTTGACATTCTTCCTGCATATTTTCAAGAGAGATCTGCTATCCTGATAGAACCAATAGAAGTAGTAAACATTGGTACATCAAAGGATCCTAAAATACTTCATTATGCTGCCTCATTATCAGAAGAAGAGAGGAAAGAATACATGGAATTCTTTAAGAAAAGACAAATAAATTTTGCTTGGTCCTATGCAGATATGCCAGGGCTTAATCCAAATCTTATCATGCATCATCTTAATATGGATTTAAAAGCAAAACCAGTTAAGCAAAAGCTGAGAAAGATGCATCCACACATTTCTCTTCTTGTTAAAACTGAGCTGAAGAAACTATTAGAAGTGGGTTTTATAAGACTTGTTGCTTATCCAGAATGGGTTTCAAGTATTGTACCAGTGTCCAAACCAAATAAAAGCATAAGAGTTTGTATAGATTTCAGAGATCTGAATAAAGCATGTCCAAAAGATGATTTCCCGCTACCATACATTGATATAATAGTGGACTTGTCAACGGGGCATGAAATGTTTTCATTAATGGATGGTTTCTCGGGATATAAGCAGGAGCAACTTATCAAAGGGCCATGATGACAATTTTCCATGATATTATACATAAATTTATGGAAGATTATGTCGATGACATACATGCAAAATCTCATACAAGACAAGAATATTTGAACATCTTAAGCAAGATTTTTGGCAAGCTAGAAAGATATCAATTGAGATTAAATCCAAAGAAATGTGCATTTGGGGTAACCTTTGGAAAGCTCCTTGGGTACATTATATCAGCTTGTGGAATTGAAGTACATCCTAAAAAGATCAAAGCCATCATGGAGATGGAGTCACCTAGGAACATAAGTCAATTGCGATCTTTACAAGGAAGATTGCAATCAATCAAGAGATTTGTCTCTCAGTTAGCAGATCGATGTATTCCATTCACCCATCTTCTACATAAAAATATTCCATTCAAATGGGATCTAAAATGTGAAGAAGCTTTCTTTCAAATAAAAGAATATCTTTTGAGTCCTCCAGTACTGGTATCACCAACCAAAGGGAAACCATTGTTGCTCTATATTTTAGCAACAAATGTATCATTAGGAGCTCTCCTAGCTCAACATGATGAAGAAGGAAAAGAAAGAGAAGTTTATTATATAAGTAGAATGCTTATTGGTTATGAATTAAATTATTCCTCAATAGAAAAGACATGTCTAGCAGTTGTATTTGCAACTCAGAAGTTGCGGCATTATATGTTGATTCATTCTATGAAACTAATAGCAAAGATAGATCCACTCAAATATTTGTTGAGCAAGTCAACTTTGACAGGGAGACTAGCCAAATGGGTTATGATACTGAGTGAATTTTATATAGAGTATGTTGACCGAAAAGCTATCAAGGGACAAGTGATCGCTAGTCAATTGGCTGATGCACCTTTACAAAATGGCATGCCTTTGCACATAGAATTTCCTGATGTAGATATCTTGACAGTAAGTACAAACTTTTAGGAATTATACATTGATGGTTCTTATACACAATATGGATCAGGCGCAGGAATCTTTTTCATCACACCTCAGGGACACACAATTCTGAAATCATATAGAGTATGAAGCATTGGCTATTGGACTTAAAATGGCCATTGAATGGAACATCAAATAAATACATGTCTATGGTGATTCACAACTTATCATCAATCAAATAAATGATGAATATCAAACTAAGGATGATAAGCTCATGCCATACAAACAGCTGGTAGAGGAGTTTAAAGAACACTTTAAATAAATATCATTCACTCAGATTCCAAGAAATGAGAATAAAGCAGCAGATGCAATGGCTACAATAGCATCTCTCTTAAAAAATAAGGAGAATCAACAATGTTATGAATTTCTCATGGAAGATATATTAACCCCTACCAACCAATCCCAACATGCCTACCGAATTTGCCATATATCAGGAACCAATCAATCCCCATACGGTCAAACTTATCAATATTTAAAAGAGAATATCCTTCCTCTTGACTTATCCCGCAATCAAAGAAGGAATTTTATCCGTCAATCCTCTCACTATACCATTATTGTTGATATCCTATATAGGCATGGTTTAGATGGTACTTTGTTGAGATGTCTTGAACAAGAAGAATCTGAGAAAGTTCTTAACGATATTCATGCAAGTATTTGTGGCACACACTCAAGTGGTTTAACATTGGCTAAGAAACTTCTTCGTATGGGTTACTATTGGCCTACTATGGAGAGAGATTCATCCACATATGCTAAAAAATGCAAACAATGTCAGATCCATGGGAATCTCATTCATGCACCAACATAAGAGTTATATCCTATGACAGGATCATGGCCATTTTCTCAATGGTGCCTTGATTTGGTAGGAAAGATAAATCCCTCATCTTCTAATGGACATAAGTTTATTCTGATTGCTACTGAATATTTTACTAAATGGATTGAAGCAGTGCCTTTAACAACTGTGATAGGAAAACAAATATCATCATTTATTTTGAATTATATAATCTGTCACTATGGAGTTCCTATGACCATTATCACTGATAATGGAAGACCATTCAAAAATCAAGATGTGAAAGAGATATGTGACCAATTTCATATCCAACATAGGTTTTCTAGTCCATATTATCCATAGGGAAATGGTCAAGCTGAGGCATCAAACAAAACTATCTTGAAAATCTTGAAGAAAACAGTCAATGAAGCTGGAAAAGACTAGCACATTCAGCTAAATCCTGCTCTTTGGGCATACAGAACTAGCATCCGCACTCCAATAGGGGAAACTCTATATTGTTTGGTCTATGGCTTAGAAGCCATACTACCTATATAAGTAGAGATACCTTCTCTATGAGTATCCTTGCAAGGTCTTATACCAGAAGAAGAACAACGAGTCTCTCGACTCCAGGAACTTGAACTGATTCAGGAACGTCGCCAAAATGCAACAGGTCATTTAAAGGTATATCAACAAAAGAATGGCAAGAAGTTATAACCACGGGGTCAAGCTGTGCATTTTTCAGATTGGCGATATAGTTCTAAGGGAGAATCGAAGAAATCAACAAGACCAAGACAAGAAAGGAAATTTTGAACCAAATTGGCTAGGACCTTTTGTCATAGTAGCAGCATATGGATCAGGAGAATACAAGTTGTCTACCCCTAAAGGTGATTGGTTTGATGAACCTATCAATTCTATTCATCTCAAGAAATTCTATGCTTGAGATATAAAGTCTTAAAACAAAATCAATAAAAAGCATATAAAGTCCTAAAAAAAAAATACAAAATACAAAATATGAAAAAAATGCAATAAATTTAGATGGTGAAAACTTGGTAAACAGGCGTTATCTAAAAAGTGAGTTCCTCCATCTATGAGATCGCTTTGCACACCTATCCACTTCATCATATCCAATCTATCGCTTCCATCATATCCTAGCTTATCCATTCCATCTTTCACATCCAAAGCTCTGAACCATTAGCAAAAAATATGCACCTTACCAACAATTATAAATCTTTGACATACTTGTCATAGTCACTGTCCCAAATCTTATCAGAAGCAATCAACCTACATTTGTATCCCTCCATGGTTTGGATCTTGATCAATTCATACATCCATAATAAAGTTTTGTTTCCATTGGGGGCAAAATCCTAATTCCTTTTGCTAAGGTGATCTTTTGAATCTTTGAAAATCCCAAAACATTTGAAAAACTTAGAAAAACCAAAAACACCTAGGGTTTTGAAACAGATAACGAGTAACAAAGCAACCAAAATCAAGGCATTTCATCAACAACTAAATCGTGAAACTCAAAAAATGAAGAATCAATCAGCAAGTAATAAAGGATTATCAAAGATAATTCATCAAGATGATTATATCAATTAATGACCATAAGAACATGTGAATGACATACAAGATTCAATGTTTATATCTTGATTTTATTGCTAATCATGTACTCTATGCGACTCAAGGATGTCCATGACTAGAGAAGCTATGATGGGGCATGATTATTTTCTTTGATTTTTGTATGTGGTTTATCTCTTATTGGGACATGTACTTGTCTCAAGATATGATCGGCAAAAGATCAAGGAGGACGTTTCAAGTCATGCATGAAAGGAGATAATCCTTGTCTATTCTGCAAGCAATACTCAGGTCAACTTGATCCATTATATCAAGATGCTTGTATTAACTTGCTATATCAAAATCCATGTAAGAAATACTCAGGTCATCTTGAATCATTATGTCAAGTTACTTGTATTTTCTTACAACATTTTAAAGCTCAATGATGAAATCAAGCACTATTACAAGATAACATATGAAGAATGGTAGTATCATTTTTAGTTAGATCATTTCATTAGCTCATTATTCATTTGCATTATAAGCATTCAATGTCAGTTGCATTATAAGCATATCATTTGATTAACAGATCAATGGTCATGAATAAAGATTGAGCATACTTGGACAAACAAAAACAATTTGCATTTAATCATCATCCATTTCATTTAGCTGCATTTAAATCATTGCATTAATTTGCATTCAATTAAGTGCATTTCATTCATCGTGTAATGTATCATCATTATTAATTGCATTATCATTAAAGTTCATTAATGATCATTTAGTTGCATCTTTGCACTTAGATTCATAATCATTATAAGCATTACATATCAGCCGAAAAAAAACTCAATCATTCATTTGCATTTCCGTATAGATCATTGCATTTACATCATTTAAGTTAGTAATCATTTTCATTTGCATCAAAAATCAAAAACATATATCATTTCATCATGTCGATCATTATCATAAAGCAAGAAAAGATCATAACATCATCCATATAATCAATGCATATAGATCATCATCATATAGAATAACATGCATAATAAATATCATCATCATATAAAGTCCATGTCTGCATATAGAATCATCATAAAAACAATAAAAAGTCCAAGTATACATTGATATCAAATAAACAATACAAGTTCCTCCAAATGAAGTCACGGTTGTCTTGTACCACTACCACCTAACTCTATCTGTCTTTGTGGTTGTGGGCGAGAAGATCCTCCAGATACCTGTCTCCCGTGATCACCACTCCTCTGAGGAGGTCTCATGACCCCACTATTGCTAGCATCCATCAACACGGTGGTATGATAACTACCAGCTCTCTGGCTCTCTGCAACTAACTCCTCATATCGTCATCGCCAGTGGGAAGTCTACTTCCCGACCTGAACTAATGCTCTAACAGTGTCAGTAGAGAGAGTACCTGATCCAACCTGCTGAATATGATCAAGAAGGCCCTTAGTATCCTACTGTCTCCTAACAGCTCTATCCCTCTCAACCATGAAATTTTGTACCTGTGCTCGAATTTGATCAATTTGTGCTCTAAGACTATCAATGGTCTCCTACTCTGGCATATCATGCTCTAGTGCAACCTACTTTGGAATGTCATGCTCTTGTGCATCCTGCTCTGGCAAATCCTGTTGTGGTGCATGAACCCCAATACCCTCCTCACCACCTCCCTGTCCACTTGTTGGCATCTCAATCTGAGTAGCTCTCAAAACCCATCATCTAATAAGTAGAACATGATCCTCTGGATTCTCATCATCTCCACCATGAGCTGCAATAACTCTAGGGTCTGGCTAAATCTGACCAAAATCAATGCCTCTCCCGCAACCCCCATCCAGTCCAGTCATCCTACCTCCTCCTGTCAATGGAAACCCTCTCGGTGCTCTCATCCCCGCCCTTCCATGCTCCCTCCCAATCCATCCAACATCCCTCCCACCCATAGGACGTGGTCTCCCAATCCTGCCAACTGGTCTAAACGGTCCTCCACGAACTCTCAATCGACCTCCCCTCCATCCAGGTCTCCTATCATCTCCACCTCCATCCCCACCCTCATCTCCACCTCCCCTCGCCTCCTGAGCAGCTCTGAGCTCTTGTCTTCATCTTCGTCTCCTAACACCTGGATCATCTGAATCATCATCCTTACCTCCTGAGCTGGGAGGAGGATCTATTGGATCAGTAATACGAGGAAATGGATATGCTAGTATGTATTGAGCATACTCTGTAGTAACACCAGGATCAAGAATGTGCAATCTCATATCATAAGCCACTCTCAGAGTAGCAAGAAACACTGCACAAGCAATCTCAAATGACAACAAAGGTCCCCAATCTCGCCTATCTCTGTACCGCTGAGCATATATCGTCACACCAGTAGGCATAGGCTAGATGATCCCAAACTGTCTAAGAATGCGACTAATCAACTGTCGCTCAATAATATAAGGAGTCCTACCAATGAGATATCTATTTTGCATGATAAATGGTAATGTTCGTGTATCATCCATCCATGGCTCATAATCAACATATGGTCTCCAAGTAATGCTATCCAATAAATCAAGCACCCAATGCCAATACTCCATCTTACCCAACTTATGCTGAGTAATGATGCCTGCATAAAAATACACATACGGTTGCCTCTCTCCATGAACTCTGTGATGGATAGGCCGAGTAACACCAATGTGCTCCCAACACTAGATCTTCAATAATGTGCATCCTGTAGACAAACTAGCACTCTCATCATACCTGATGAAGATCATGATATAAATGTGCAAGCATACAAACACCCCAAGCATATCGAGTATGATGATGCATCATACTCAGGAGAATCTCACCCCATCCAACAACAAAACCTCGTGATCACCTATCAGGACAAATAAATCCTCCAATCAAACCAGCAAGAATCACAGGAAGAGTCTCATAATACATAACCATATCCTCCCATCGGATCTCTCCTCTAGCAATGCTATCATCAACAAAAATGGCTCTACAAGCCTCTGTCCCAACATGATCCTGAAAATCATCCTGCACTAACTTGCCAGTCATTGGGATGTGCAAGATCCTATAGACATCCTCGAGCATCACACTAATCTCACCCATGGGCAAGTGGAAAGTATTATGCTCACTGTGCCATCTCTCGGCTAACGCTGTCAACAATCATCTATTATGTGTACTCTCAGGCATATACAATGGATGACATAAACCACAGGCATCTATATGTCTAACCTCTGCTTGTGTCAGCTCTCGCACTAAATGACGTACTGTCGGTAATTTCTCCCGACACTGGAGAACATCAAGTTTCTCCTATTTATCAAGAGGATCAGATCAATCGTCACTTATCTATCTATCAAATCAAAGTGATCGCTAATCTATCAAATCTATTAAATCAAACTCAAGCAACTTACACTATCAAATCAATCAAATCAAACTGAAGCAACTTAAGCTATCAAATCATTTTAAAACCTATCAATCATGGTTTTCTATCAATCACTGAGTTCAATCAAAACTTTGCTAAGCTCTTGCATCAGAAACTAAATCAGTTTCTTAGAGCTAATCTATCAAAACAAATCAAATCGATCTATCCAACAACATCAATCAGTCACTCAAGTCCCTATTCATCATACACGTGCATCAAACACGTTAAATCTAATCATCAAAGTGATTTTAGCTTTTGCATCTATCAAAAACATCAAATTTTGAGCATATGCGCTATCCTATTGAACATAAGCGCTAAAAAAAACATATGCGCTAACTTTTTCAACAAACGCGCTAACCCTACAAACGAATGCGTGAAACATGCAGAAGTGCTACAACACAATGCATATGCGCTAACAAACAATTCATAAGCGCTAACCTATGCATATGTGCTAACATCCTTAACATATGCGCTATCCTAATGAGCATATGCGCTATCACATGCAAATGTGCTAAACCTAATGGCATATGCGATAAATCTAAATGAAAAAGTGCCAACTTAATACCGAAAATCGCAAAAAAAATTCAAATTTTCAAAAAACGTGCCTAAAAACATGAAAAGTTGCACGACAAGTTGAAAACAAAGCTCGAGATAAGATACATACCGAATACCCATACTCAGGAGGTCGCTGATATCGTTGAACACGCTCAAATCGATGGTTCTCCACATGATTCACCATTTCACCACCTCACCAAGAAAATTTCTTCACAAGATGACAAGGATAACAATGAAATTAAAATTAACCTTGGTTAATTTTATATTTACTATTTGAAGAGTAATTAATGATATTCAATGGGGCAATTTAATTTGTTTTTTACAAATCAAATTTAATTAATGGGAATTTTTTTTTAATCAATTGTCATGAGATCAATCATTCAAACCAAAGTTTTCAACAATTTCACGATCAATCTCCTGAGGGGGCACACAATAAGGATTTTTAATCTTTGTCGGGCGCACTATCGAGACTTGATTTAATCTTTGAAACAATGTTGTCTCGACATCATTTCAAAGAGGGGCAAAATGTATACACATAAAAATGGCTATCAGCAATTAAATAAATATTTTATATTTATTTAATAATTATTCTTCTATTAAATAGTTAATTTGAAAAGATTAATTTATTTAATTCATTTCGTGTCTTTCTATTAATTAATTCATCTATTATATTCCTCTAAAATAATTAAATATCTAATATTTAATTATCCTTTTAACCAAGTTAATTAAATATCCAATATTTAATTATCTCCTCCAATCAATTAAATATTTTAATATTTAATGGTTATTATCCTATCCTATAGTCTCAAATATTAAATAATTTCTTAAATTATTTAATCTTTCTTATCCAACTCACCCTTCCATCTCCACTTCATCTTCCCTTTGCCAACTCATCCATCATATGGCTAAGGAAATTAATATTTCTTAAATATTAATTCATCATTTATCTTCAACCACCAAATTTAATGAATATTGTGTACGTACACATATTTCATAACCATCTTCTATATTCTCTCCAACACCCCTACATCTTAGGAAGGACTTGAGTCCACTTGTCCTATCATGCCTAAATCTTCTCCAACCATCCCTAGATTCCCTCAATCAGCAACCCAGTCAAGGTGAGATGAGTGACACTTGTCTTCTCCTTCTCCCTTTCTCTCAACCTTCACCTTTGCTCACAGCCATCCAAATCTGTAGATCTGATCATGACCATTGATCTGAGCCACATCATCTCATCCTCTCAAGGTCTATAAAATCAAGAGCTTCAGTTGAGAGAGAGTTAGACTTCAAGAGACTTCAAGTACATTTTCAAGCAAATCATTTGTAAAACTTATGCATCTATGAGTTTTAATCTTGAAGCAAATAGCAATTATCATATAGCATAATCATGTAGCATTGCATATCATAGTATCAGTTAACTATCAGTTATCAGTCCATTCTTCATATGTCATCTTGGAAGCTATTAGTGCATTGTTTGAGAGCACACCATCTGCAACCAAGAACAGTGGAGTTAGGACACAATGAGACATAAACCATGAAGGTAATATTAGAATTTTTTATTTCATATGTATTTCATGTAGTTTCATTGGTTGAGTTTGGATTTCTTGTAGCATTTCCATTTGTATTTTGTGAAACTAACTTGTTACAGGTATCATTCTGAGGATGAAATTGAAGTCGACACAGCAACAATGTTTTTATAGTCATCTAAGTCTTGAAAGCCAACCGGTAAGGTATAACTGGTAAGAAGACAGTTTAACACAGAACCAATAATTAGGACTCCAACCTGTAAACAGAGACAGTGTTGCATTCATGCAACCGGTATAGGCGATTCATGAAGAGTTGGATGATGCGGTTTTTAAAGTAATGATGGAGATGGGTATTTGGAGCTATGTTTGTGACCACATTGGCAGATTCAACCGGACTAGAAATATTTGATGTACAGAGTAGGCATTCTGATGAACACTTAACCGATAGTAATAAAGTCACTTAAATCGGTAAACCGACACATATTTTGTCTTATTTTTTATTTGTTATGTCGGTGACCGACATAAGTTCAGCGTGCAATGTTAGTTTGTCTAGATTCATTGAACCTAGGAAATTGTTCTAAGGTTGTAGATGACTAAGTTGATGTCTATAAAAAGGTGTGATGAGTTATGAGATAGACATACGTATGTTGATGAGATCGAAGGTGAATATTGAGATTCTGATTGTGAGGTGATTAGTGAAGCTCTGTATTGATGTGTTGTTGAAGTTTTGAGGATCTGAAATGGATCTTATCACACATAGAGGTGTTACATGAAGATCATTTGACTGTTGTTATCCTAACGGTTACAGCAGCAAAATCCCTTAACCGGGTAGGTCCAGACAGGCCTTAATTTGTAAATCCCCTAATAGGGTAGCTCTATATCAGAGTCTTAAAGCCTCTTGCAAGGTTGATCCTAACAGTTCAAAGCTCCTAATAGGGCTCATAATATTAAATCCCTTAACCGGGTGACTCCTAATCGAATATGCTCCTAACAGGGCATATTTGTAAGAGCTTAACCGGTCAAGATTTATATTCTGCAGCTAGTGAATCTTGTGGGTATAAATTCCCATTGTGGTTTTTCCCTTTTGGGTTTGCACATATAAATATCTTGTGTTATGTGGAATTTATTTTATTGGGCATTAGCTTATGTGGTGATATTCGTCTTATGCTTGTTAAGTTTTAAGTTGTTTAAGTTGGTGATCAGATTCATATTGTTTTTGCTTGCAATGATTCACCTCCCCCCCTCTTAGTGTCTTATAATTTTATCAAATTGTGATACCCCAATTGATTGCCTTAAGTGCTCATTTAGACTAAGGATGGATTTGGGAAGGCCTCGTCGTTTAGGGGACGTTGATTTGGCATGATCAAACTTTCTTGTCCTTGTGAAAGGATTGTTCGGTTCCACATGAGTTGTCAAATGGGGTTCGGGGTCTAGAGAGAGACTGCCAAGGTAAATCATGTTGAAGCTATGTGATGGCTCTTACCTATGTGTATATTAGGACCATATCCTATGTGTTGTGTAAAATGCCTCGGGTGAAACCATTTAATAAGCTTTGGTTGTCCTTGTGTATCCTTGTGTCTTCTTGGACGTTGGTTGTCAACCTAGTTTTCTTGTGTTGTGTGGGGACTTGTGTCTATATCCAGAGTATAGTGGGGTGGACTAAGGTTTCCACATGGTCGAGAGGTTGTTGCCTACCTCCATTGGGGATCGGTGGACATGTTCACATGTTGGATCAATCCTTTATCTTCTTTACAGTAGTCTCTCATTACTTGATGTAAATGATTTAGTGGTGTGTTAATGATGCTATGTATTTTATCGTCATTGTAATATGGACACTCCCCTAGGGAGATTTATGTAATACAATGCAATGTGTAGTAATCAAAAGAATGTGATTCTAGATTAGTATTTAGTGGTGTGATGTTGGTATCGACCACCCTTATGTGATGGAATGTATCATTATGTCTTATGTAAAGGTTATCATAGGAACTCTTGGATTGGTGCTTAAAAGGAATCTTGTGATATTTATTTATGTTCGTACATTTTTTAATATTATATTTCATTATCATGTTAGATTCTTAAATATCGTTTAGGGCGTTGCTTAGGTAGCAACATTAGGGAACATGTAAGAGATCTCAGTTAGGAGAATTGTCGCCTTCTGCATGTGCAATGTTATATTTAATTTCATGATGAGTTAGTAATGTTATGTGATTTGAATTAATATATATATATATATATATATATAGCTATGTTTAATTGATTAGTTAGTTGTTGTCTTCTGGGGTTCCTTAGCGGGGTGTTACACACCTAGTAAATAGATGGTTTATCTAGATTGTGCTTCTTTCATTTGCTACGTGTGGAGCTCACCTAACATAACACAGCTTGATAGTCATTGGGATGTCTTCACTTGTCCATGAGGCACCTAGCAAACAAAGGGTTTTGCTATACCATGACTTAGGGACATTGTTGTGGATATGGATCCTAGTCAAAATTTGAGGATCTTGCTAGTTTGAGATGCCATACCTTTTTTGTTAGTGGATGTGGCTCCTAGTCAATATTTATAGATCAAACTAGTCTAGATGGCATACCTTGTATGCCTTTGTTTATGTATGCTTCGTGTATGTCTAAATGTATGTTTCATGTATTATTTGTGTATGTGGATGTTTATTTTGTTAATAGTGTTTATGTTTCAGTTTATGTGTATGTGTATGTATTTAATTTCTTTGTGTCTTATATGTATGTGGACTATTTTTATCTGGGCATTATGGATTCATAGGATTCTAAGTCTAGGGGTTGTCACATCTCTCAACTTGGAGTCGTCTTCTCTCTTTGGTGTTCAAATAGAAAGACTTTTCCTTCTTTGTAATTTACTATTTATATGGGCATTATTTCATACCCTCACTAAAGTAGGGGCTAAATGTAGCATCGTAAATTATAAACCCTTGATAATTCAATGCTCGTTTTAGAACCTATATTGGTGGTTATGAGGACTATATTTGCAATGTGGATTACCTCACCTAGTCCCTAGACCTTTATGTAGCCTAATTGGGTTGGATACTAACGCTAAATGCTAGTGTCCTCCCAAGTTGGCAACAAATTAAAATATTTGTATATCAATGTTGGGCCCTTAATGGTGGTATCCCATTGTTAGCCTCTCCCAAAAAATTGTTAACAAAAAGGTGAAAGTCGCATATAAATATGAATCCCTTCCACATTTGTAAGGGGAATTCTCTAGAAGGGCAATCAATTCATTTCTAAGCAATATTGTGATCAAGTAGGTAATTCAAGTCAATTATTGGAAGATTACAAAGTTATCAGACAAAAAATATAAAGATCAGCATCAAGCATATTGAAGCATCTTCCATCATGATGGTCATCATGTTGCATCTATGATTTGTAAGTATACATCACCTAACAAAAAATCCAAGCAAGGGTTTTGTGTAGGAGGTAATTATCGTTGTTTTATTTCATTCATTTTCATCTACTCTCGAGGGAGCATATGATGATTTTTCATTCATCCTTATTGTTGAGTGAAAAGGTTTGACTTATGCAAGTCCCTATACAACACAACCATTTTCCCTATCTTTTTCATGTGTGTGGGTTCAAATTTGAAGGTTGGCGATGATCAAAAGATACCAACAGAGAGAGTAGACATTGACAAACAATCCAAAAATTCAAACAACAAAAAATCCCCAGACGCTAGAGCTAGGTGTAATTGTCATTCGAGTTTTGCCCCAAATTTTGGGGAAAAGTTCTTGAGGACTTCATAATCCTATTGTGGACAATGGTTGCTACATCAACCTACTCATAGACTCCAATACCCCTATCCTACCCAATTTTATCCTTATTTATGTCGCAAGTGCCTCTATGTTTCATTTCTAGATATGTCCTTCTATTATGTTTTTTTGTTCTCAGTTTCATGCATTCTAACAATATTGTTCATAATTGTCTCTTTTAGCTTAGTTCATTTTCATGCATTCAATCAATCACATCACACACAACACAAAAAGAGAACCCAGGTGTGGATTCAGGATTGTTTGGCTCTCCTTATGGTCTAAAGTCAAGCCCATTCACTCATCTTCTCTTTTTTAATGAAATAGTGTGGAAAGGTTAACTCTAGGTTGATACGCATGTTACCCTAGGATCACTTTTACAATATTTCATCCTTGTAGATACATTTCATTTTTATTTTCTTAGTTCACCATTAATCTAATACAACACATCATATGTAGTCCTCTAGGGCTTATTAGTCATAAGATCACAATAATTTTTTTTGAAATTTACAATAATGGTTTGTGCACAATGGTTAAACAAATAAATTAATAAAAAGTGTTAGTATAATTTTTCTTGATTTTGAGGGAATGAATAGTCGACTTTCTACCACCAAATTGATGCTTAAAACTATAATACGAAGTCTAGTTTAAATGGAGCCTAATAATATTGCAAATCCTAACTTTCAAATGATTTTGATACACTTGGCTCTGTCTTGTAGAGTTCAAACCCTCAAATTCCCTTTGGCCTAATAATAAATTCTCTACTCAATAATTCATAAAATTTCAAAGTTTCATTTGTTAATTTAATAAATTTCATGTGGTATGGAATTTGCACAAAATGGAATAATTTTAATAGACTTTAGATGCAAACTAACAGAATTTTAATTTAAAAAACTAACAAATGTGCATTTAGGGTTTCCTTAAATCCCTTAAAAATCTAAAAATTATGGAGACATAAGGTAAGGAAGCTAAAAGGGATTTCTTATATTTTCATGGAAAATGTTTACATAGCCATTACAAGTTGCATGAAAACTTGAAATTTTAAGTTTCAACAATAGGCACTAGTTGAAACATGAACTACAATTCAATACTAATGAGATTTTCCCATATAAATGTTAAACATTTAACCCTTTACAATAAAAATTAAAGCCTCTTCATAGATATGCAACAAGCGCATGTAGCTTAATAAGAAAAAAATAATCGATAGATTTAGTAGAGAGAAACCATGTTGTCATTGTGACAACTTGTGTTTTGCATATACAAAAACTTCACCTCGAGGTCAAAGAAAATTCAAGCAATCATAATACAAACTCAAAGATTCGTCATTAAACTGCCCATCAATGATTCACCATTAAACTGCTCATTAATTAGCACCTAAATATCTGTGAAAAAACATGGAGAAAATTTATGAAATATATAGAAAAAAATTATTCCAAAAGTCATGAAGATCCAATCCCTGTGATATTTTATTGGATGTATTAACTTCAACATGGCCATGGAGTCCTTCTCCATCAAATATATGCTTTTAAATAAGAAACAATTGTTTATGAGTGTTCTTGAGTGGATTTAAGACTAAACCAATGAATAAATGAGACTTTAACTCATTTTTGCTTCCCACCATTGAAAATAGTTTCAAAATCATTCCAAAGCCATGGATGATTTCTCCCAAGGTGGTGAAAAGATAGTTCTAATGGCTATAAATACTTCTCCTACATGTCAACAGATTTTTCGACACACACATGAAACCTTAGATTGTTCTTGTGAGTTGGCAGGAAGTCAATGAAAATGGATGAGAAGTTTGAATTTCAAAGGTTGAAGAAAATCCATACCTCATACTACCTATCAAGACATCAAGGATTAGGGGTGAGGGATAACTCATCCCTGTTAGGGTATATGAGACCTTAAACTATCAAGGATCAAAGATGCAACATAATAGGAAATAGGTATTAAATGAGAGAGAAGTTTGATAGGAAAAAGGTTTATCAAATGTTGAGGAAGATGGTTTGAGCATACCTCAAAAGAGGTAATAGGATAAAGGGAAGTCTAAAACTCTAAAAAAATACACTAGTACTTGGTGGAGCTTGAGGTGTTGAAGGTGTTTGATGAGGAGTAGGATAGGTGAAAGTTTGACTCTGAATAAGTGCATGAACATATTGGTGAGGTTTAGTAGTTAGGCATGACATGAAAAAAGTACTCAAGTTAAGAGAAGGTTGCAACTCCAACTATAAAAGATAATGAAAAAAAACTGAAACAAGATACAATTATTAAGAGTTTGAATGTGCTCCTTAAATAGTATATGGCCTAAAGATTTAGTCTAAAAGAGACTTAGGAAAATTAGGATCAGCAAAGGACCAAGATTTTGGGGTCGAGGTTGATAAATGAAGGGTACTTGAGGAAAGGGAACTCTAATAGGCCAATGGGAACGAGAAAAGGGGATGGAAAGATAAGGAAGTCCAAAATGTTGGCACAAAATAAAAAGACAAGTGTTTAATGAGGATTTTTTAGGATAGGAGCATGGGGATGCCACAAAAACTATAATAGGAAAAGCTTAAGTTTGAAAGTCTAGCATTGCAAAGAATACAAGGCAAATAATTAGGACTTCAAAGTTCAAAGGAACAAAGGAGATGATACTCATATTAAGGATGCCCAAAACTCTAACATTGAAGGACTAAAAAACTTTTAGAATGCAAAGAATTATATTTCCAAGGCTTGAACAAATAGTATGATAGGATAATCAAATTTGATAGGTCAATAAATGAACAAGATTATATTATGTTAGACATGAACCTATGTCCACTTGTACTATTTCATATAATCAACACATTGGGAAAAGTATATGACCTTATATGAAGTAACAAGTAAATGAAGTAGCACAAATGGAGATAGTTTCATGTCTAACAAGAGGCAATGATAACAAAGGATGCAATCAATGTGAAAAATATTGTTTCCTTCATTAACATGGTATTAATGTATATTATAGTAGAGATGGCAAGATTGTAAATTCTATGATCAGAAAGGATAAACACATACAATTGATTTGTCAATGCATTGTAGAGTTCAAATAGACGAGGCCAAGTGGTTTCACAAAGGCTCACTAGTCAAATTACTAATTTACAAAATATATAGTGAGGTGTACATACTAGATTTACAATAGATTGAGTAATGTTAAATTGTGCTATGATTGAAACAATGAGATGACACTAATTAAAATACAAACAAAATAAAAATAATAATATTTTAATATTTGCATTCAAGAGTATGTAAAACAAGGAATGATTAAACATATATATGCTCTAGAATGTATGAGTCAAGATGACAAGCGTCCTAGAAAGATTGAATGAGCATCAACAAAGTGAAGGATTGGCTCCACATGTAGGAGAATTGATGTCAAGAGTACTCATCTTGATGAAGGAAATGTGGCACCAATCTACCATTAGTGAAGGTAGGGGTGGCATGTGCTCCTATCAATTGAGGAGATGGCATGTATTCTTATTTTTTAATTTACTTGAGTAAATAAATAGAAATTACTTAATTAAAATTGTATACAATGTGCAATAAATAATTAATCATACAAACAATATTTAAGAGACTATCAAATAAGCCTTCCACAATATGTTGACAATTGTTATGCATATATGGTGCACAAACCATGTAGCTAGGGTTGTGCCAAGTGTATCGTCCATATGGTACCAATCAATTGGCATAATCATGTGGAGGAGGCATTGTGATTTTTTGGATGCATATGAAGTCAAACTAAATGCACTAGTGCATACAAATGCATTTTTCCATGTACACGTCATGCAAATAACAAAAAGGATTGCAAGAGTGGTGCAGGAGCACCTAATAGGTCCTCATGGCACAATGAGGTCAACTTGGCGCAAGGACAATGGTTTTGTGTTTATTCTATGTAATAAGGTCAATAATTACCATTTATTATGTAATAAGTGTCTATGAGTCCCTTTGTTAAGGTTTTGAGCCCTAAAGTTGTAATGTTGACAAAATTGTCATAAGTAGTCAATATGGTGCAAATATGTGAAAATGAGTCATGTAAGGGAATTTATGATGTAAAAAGGATTATTTGATGTATTTGGGCCTATTTGAATCATTATTGGGTCATGGAAGTCATAGATAGGGTCTATGTTCAATTTGGAGCAAAAATTGTCAAAGTTGACAACAATGGTTAAGCAACTTTTGAGTTTGTAAGGGGTAATTAGACATGGATTGTCCCAAATAGGTTATGAGGGTGGTTGTAACTTTATGAAAGCTTGAAAGGCATTATAAAATCCTTATACACGTTTGGAGGTGGTTGTTGTTCAGTGTATTGGAGGAGAATATCAATAAATTGGTGATTTCCTGCACTTTCTTGTGTTTTTCATATGTAACAGTATGATATCAGTAGTTTTTATTATTGAAAAATTATTCATTTGCATCAAGAAGCAATTGGGAATGATAGAGGGGTGAACCCCCAATAGTTTGGTCTTTATTCCATTCTTTTTAATCAAGTTTGGAGGGAGATCTACTATTTTTTGTAAAACACTTAACCTACTAGGGTAAACAGTGAGAATATAAAATGTATTACTCCTCCATTCCACGTTGATCAAAGGACAAATATTGGTGGAATGGAGGGCACTTTTATATATTTTGTTTTTGTTTTACTTGCAGGGATCCATGTTCACTTTTGCACGTGCAAAATGATGACAAATTGCTGATTGACAGTACCACAGTCTGAAAATACAATATTCTCATTAGTTTTTAGTGGTGTAAATGCAACAAAGGTGTTTGAATGGTGTTGTAAATGAAGAAAGGTATGTGTGAGGGACCCCTTGGAATGATCCAAGTGTTAAGTGACCAAGGAAGCTAACCCACTCGTGAGGATTTATGATTGCCCCAGAAATTGCTTTGTGACTGTTATAGTTGACGGTGTTATGGACTTTCCCTTGTTTGCTAGAATGAGTGAGTATGGTTGAGAGTTGGTGTGTGTGAGGTCAAGTGAGGCTATTGGAGAGTGTGTTGGGTTCATTTGATGTGGAACAAGTGTTAACAAGATTGAGAAACACCATACATGAATAAGCTTATTGATTGTCCCAAAGTAGCAGTGGTTGTCCTTGTTGACAGTGTACAAGAACTAGTGTTTGCATGGATGAGTGTTGGTTGGTTTTTGGTAGTTGGAGTTTGGAGATAGTTTTGGGGAACACTATTGAGTACCTAGAATCCTTTGAATTCATTGAGTTGAAGGGAGACAGCCTTAAATTGTTGATTGTCCTAAAGCACACGACTGTCCTAAAACATATCAAGATTGCCTTAATAAGCAGTGTGTTGATTGTTAATGAAGGGTAACCATGTTGGGTTGGTTGGGTGGGTATAGAGTCAAGAGTAGAAGTGTTGTGAAGCCTTGAGTGTTGCCAAGGGTGATTGAGTTGTGAGAGTTCTTTATATGTTGAAAGTAGAGGTTGGAAACCTAGTGAAGGGATGGTGTTGGTCAAGAGGTTACAAATAGTGTTGTTGAAGAATGATGCTAAAGGGCTTGTGGATGAGCACAAACATGTTGTGAAGACCTAGTTGAGTATGTCAATGGTGGGTGTAGAGAGAGAGAGAGAGAGAGAGAGTCTATGAATGAAGAATGTTTCTTGAGGGTATGAAGACTTTGTGAGTAAACCCTAGCCTTGTGAAGGGTTTGTGTGTGAGTGAGGCTTGTTACCTACTGATTTAGGTAAGTTGGGAGAAAGAAATCTCCCTAATGTGGTTTTGGTGTGGATGCTCTGCATCAAAGAGTTAGCAATGTTGTTGTCAAAGTTGAAGTGCAAATTCCTAAAGTTACACCAAGGTGCGAGAAAATACTTTGTACTCTTTTGCGAAGCTATTGGAATTGGTGATTATATGGATGTGTGTGAAGCCATTCTAGTAGAGTGTTTCATTCATGTGAAAAGCAATTTAGTGTAATATTGTGTGTAAGTGAATATTGTAGAATGAAACAAGCTTATTTTGAGCCAATATGCAGAAGCATGAGTTGTATAGAGTTACACACAAACCAAAAAGTGGGCTCAACTAACTTCAACCACAATCATTATGATATAAACAGACGATTAATTGTTAGAGGGGATTCAATTGATCTACTTTTTGGTCCATCACCTCTATTTATTTCTCTACACCATTTTCCCTATGATTTCTAGCTTTGACAAAAACCAAACTTCTTCAAAGGTTGCTCAAATATTTTTGTTCTACTTGCAAGCATTGAAAATTGTTGTTAAAACTACTATAACTAACACCCTATTGAGTGTCATCACAACATCCACAAATTGTGGCATGCCCAATGACAATTCATTCTTGAAGTTTATGCATGTTTCTATTTGTTGGCACTACATTTTTGGAGGAACCCATTTAATAATCTTCCAAAATTTATGTTGAAACTTTGGAAACATAAGTGTGAAGCAAGAATCCGCACTTGCTATATTCATATTATATTTTTTGGTGAAGAAATTGTAGTAATCTAGTTTTTGGAGCACTCACGTTCACTTAACAACTCCATGCTAATAAACTTATAAGGTTCATATCTAAATTTTAGCAAACATGTACAGTACAACAACAATTAGTTTTCATCTAGATGTTCCTTGCTATTGTACCCAATATAATAGCTAGAACCACAATAATAGCACCCTATGTTTCTTGCCAAGTTTTCAAAATGGAACGTCCAACTATATCTTGCCTATTGCATTATATGGGCACTATTACAAATGGTATACAAACTCAGAATGCATCAAACAAATTGAGTTTCAATAGGCAATGCTTGTGAAGATGTAGAAATGTAGAGATACCTTGGACAAGATGAAGAGGCAAAATGCATACAAAACATATTATCAATATTAGAGATAAGAAGCGAAAATGGAGTGATGGTCGCTCTCTATTCTCACTACGAATCCACACTTGTAAGAAGTGCACTCTTAATCATTTGCATCCCTTGTGGAAGACTTCTTACATACTAATCCATGCTCTATTGACCAACCATGTGTGAAAAGGAATCTAATTTTAAGGAAGAGATCTTGAGTAGAATTTTAATTGCATCATTTGTTAATGTTAAACACTCCCTTCACTTCCTAAATGTTGAACAACAAAGACAATTAATTGCCTCCTCTTAGGAAGTTTGTATTGCTTGACATCTTTGAAAATACATCTATAGAGGTCATTCTTGAAGAGAGGAGAATGAGCCCCTTGTATACCCTCTAAATGAGCTATAAAATAATAAGATCAGCAACAAATACAAATCTTACACTCATGATAGAGCCAATGAAGGTAAAATAAAACAATGCAAAATACCAAAATATACATCAAACCTCCATGATATTAAGATGTGCTCCAAGTGTATGGATGTGGGTGCTCTTTGCAAACTTGCTACTCAAAAGGACAACATGGTGTTAGCATTGAGATGATTGATTATAAATAGCATGAAAGTGGATGATCAAATGGGAGTGAAAGTCTCTCATCAAATAGACTTCTCCACTAGAAAATGGAGGATCAAGATGCAAAGATAGAATCAATGGTTAAGATCTTAATCCACTTCTGACAAGTGTCACAAGAGGGAAGAAAATTATGATTACTAACGGGAATTTTATTAAAACATAGGATGCAAGATGTTAGCAAGTGGAGGAATATTAGGTGAGGTGAAGGGTCAAAGATGCTCACATGTGTGAACAAGAGGTGGAAGTAAGGGTCAGGGGATGAGGTGGAGAACTAGCACGCCTCCAAACTAACATGTTGGCACATGTGTGAGCAAGGAGTGGAATGGGTTAGCATGCTCACACATGTGGGAACATTAAGTGTATTGAGGTTGAGAGCTAACATACCTCTTTGTTAGTGAGCTCACAAGTGTGAGCAAGGAGTGGGCTAAGTTGGTATACTCACATGTCAAAATATGGGGAGAATGAGGACATGTTAGATTATGGATAGCTTAGATTTTTAATCCATCTAGATGGATTAAACGACTCAAATTAAAAGAACAAGGATTGAAGATGATGTCGACCAATAAATTAGAAGAGATGCTAAGAGAAATTAATTAGTCTTAATTAACTAATCATGGCTTAATTAATTGATTAAGTTGGAAGAATTGGAAACTAAGGTTGTTTAATTATATTGGATTAACTAATTAATCTTAAAGGAGGAATAGAGATGGCAAAAATTAATTACATGAAGGTAGTTGAATGTTTGATTGCATGGATAATTAATTAACTGATTGCTTAATTAATTTGCAAAAAATTAGTGAGAACAAAACTAGTGGTGAATTTTAGGGTGCCCATTTCTACATATAACATATTTTTAGTTGGTGACTTTCTCCTTGACTGGAAGCAACCATATCATCTTACCAAAAAAAATATGATAGTTTTAGGGACCTACATGCACTTAAATTCAAATCTAGGTGGTTTTTAATTTCTTTCATGTGAGATGAGGTTTCAAAAGTGTATACTATTATTTACTTAGCCTATGGAATACTAGTCGGCTTAAAATTGGTGTTACGTAGGCACAAGATTCAAGTAATAATTTGAAATCAAACAACCTAAATTGATCGAGCATAAAATAGTTAACATATTCAAAAGCTTGTTCTTTTTATTGTGGTCACTTGTTTATTAGAGCTTGAAAGTTTTGCACTATATCACCCACAAGTAAAAGGTAGTTATTGCTCCCTAATGGTTTTATTTGTAACAATGTTGGAAGTTAGTTCTTCTCTTTGATATTAATTTCATTGGATCTTTTATTGGATGGAGGACCCATCCTTTTGCCTCTAGATATTGGATAGTCAAAATGTGCAACAAGTTAGTTCTTCCCTTAGTATTAATAAGATGCTTGTACATTATGTATATAATGTCAACTGTTATTTTATTCGATGGAGGATCAATCGTTTTGTCCAGTCATTGGTTCATCTCTTTAAGGTGAGCTCAAAATGTGGAGACAATTTAAGGTGGTTAATCTTTGCATATCATGCATGGACTTTCAAATGCCTTCTTTGAAAATGGATCGCTTTTCTGCCTTCTTTAGTGGGCCTTTCTTCTTTGTTAATAATCCGTTCTTAACATGCTTCAATCCTCCTCATTGTATAAGTGATTTATGTTCCTCGCCCTCTTGGTATTGCCAATTATTTTTAGTCATTTGCCTACACGATATGATAGTGTGAACCTTCACTCCATCCAACGTTGCTGTGTTGCAAGGCCTCCCAAGTTTTGCTCATCCGCTCGTCTCATGGAACATTTATTTTGGTGGAAGTCATTGGGTACACTGGACCACATCAGCAACAGTACTTCAAGCTATCACTAACTGAAAGTAGTCTTTTATGTGGGACACAGGTAAATTGGTTTCAAAATGGGGTCATAAAATTTGTGTTATCGATTTTTTTGAAAAATTTTGAAAAATCAAAATCGCAATTAATTCTGCCCATCACAATCAAAAATCTGTAATTTTTGACAAATTTCGTATTATTGACTTTTTGGGCTGTTTTAGAACTAGTTTAACCGCAGTCTTTTATGTGTACTGCATTGATCCTTAATTAGCTCTTAATGGTGAAATGTTCCGAAGTTTCCGCATTCCTCATTTTCGTTCATGGGATTCATTTTTCGCTCACGTAAACTGAATTTCATATTAGTAAGATGAACGCTAGCGAAATCCCTCATGCAACAGAACTCTTTGACATCCATTGCATAATTAATTGAGTGTTGCAAGTTGGTTTATCTTCTTGGTAAATCTTTTCAAGGCTTCACCATGTGGGTCATGGTCTTCCCTTCTGTTTGGGTGAGGGATTTTTTCCCTTACCGTTCGACATATGGCTATATTTTTCTTTGATGGTTTATCTTCTTTATAAAGGATGTTTCATGTCAAAAAAATCCGAGATTCCGTACTCAATAGAACCAACTTCTATAAAACTTCATAGAAACAAGCGTAAGTGACAACAGTATTGGGCCCACCGCATAATAGAAACATGTATGTCTGATAGCACGAAATCTTGTGTCAGCATGACTGACAGTAGCGCGAGGCCCACCAGAAATCTGCTTGTCCGCTTCAGCGGGTTTCGCAAGCACTCTCTCCTTTGTCATCTCTTACGTATTTCTACTTGCAGCCTTTGGGCATTTTCAAGCCTGCTTTGTTCCTATTTCATCTGTGCATGAATGATTCAAAAATCTTCAATCCATGAATCCTCTTATGCATCATTTAAGAAAGTAGATTTCTACTTGCTTTAAGAGGTAGAGCCTCTCAACCCTACTTGGTAGAATGAATCAGGGGCACCGTCCCTTGACCCCGGTAGTAGCTACTCCAACTCATGAAGAAAGAAAATAAAATGTCAAACAAGATGACACTAATCATCTATTTGTCGGCTTTGCACTAAGGAACAAACTCATAGTGATTTTAATTCCTTTCCACCCCTACATATTTAATTTGGGTCAATTCCACACTTCAAAATTAATCTAACTGGCACTCACCAAATAAAACTAAAGACATTTGGTTTAATGACAAAGTTCATATTGTAGGCACCTAGATGACGCCGAGTTCAAATCTTCTACAATATCAAAAAAAAATTAAAAATGCCTGCAATAACATAGCATTATTCGTTAGTCCAATATCCAATAAACAGATTGAGTTAGATAAAAAAGAAAACTGTCTACAAGAAACACACGGTATTTCCAATCAGAAAGATAAGATCATCCTTGCAGAAGGGCACAGAAGACATTGCAAGCTTTCTACAAGCAATATGAAGATCAAGTATAAATGACAGGTAAATTAGAATTGTCTTTTACCCTAAGCCAATGCTAAAATCTAACTAAATACAAAATTGCACGTTCTACCATTCAAAATTAACCAACGCAATTCCAGTGGTAGACATGGTATCTCTTATGGCAGATTCAGCTAGAAAGTAAAACATTCCACTAAATTACAAATTATCGGCCTTTCTGACTCCCCCCATTATGATGGTAACAAAAATTCTCGACAAATTCACCTTCTAGATGATGGCATTTCTTATGGAATTCAATGCAATCCATGACTGCTTTGCAGGTTAATCTGCCTGGCCTTCAGAATTTTGACAAGTTGCCTCTGACGCTTCCATAGCAGAGCGATCGGTCCTTTCTGTGGGAGTGTGATCCGAGGAAAGCCTCTTGGGAGTTGGTTGAAAGGCATCAATAGGAACTGGTGCTGCTCGTTTTACACCTCTCCCTACAACACCAAGATGAGTAACCGTACCATTGGAAGGACCATTAGCAAGTGTAGGCTGGTCAAAACCGGTGCTTACGTTTGCTTCTTTCGAACTGCCTCCACTAAGAGCAAATTGAAACTTATCTTCAGCATCAATCTTATCATTAATAAACCGCATAGCTTCAGATAATGGTGGTTCTGTCATCATCTGCTTCAGATCTTCAACCTATAAATGACATAACCTATCAATAAGCTTACCCATTTACCAAACACATGTACAATCCTGACAAATCATGCTTAAAACATCAATAACCATTTACCTTCTCTGAAAGGTCAACCTGTCAATAAGCTTACCCATTTACCAAACACATGTACAATCCTGACAAATCATTCTTAAACATAAAATTTAAATAACCATTTACCTTCTCTGAAAGGTCGGCCATTAATCCTTTGAACATTTTAATGTCTTCTTCCTTTGACTCTATAGGCTCTACATTGTTCTGAATTCCAGCAGAACCATTGCTTGTTTGAGCATCTTTGGAAGCCATTTCAAGCTTGGATGTCTCAACCTTATCTGTCAGTGTCTGCATACAAGATGTACATATAGAGAGAGCCCGCTGACAATAACTAAGAGCTTCAGGAATCTTGTTCTCCATCTGTAGAGCCAAACATATTTTGAAGCATCTGTTTATAAATTAAGACCAAACATATAGGCACCAAATTTTAAAAGTGAATACATCCATGCACATCCACACATGATATCAATAAACTTCATATCAACCACAACAACCAGACCCCTATATAAAATATACCATGATTTAACACGCAATTACATTTTATTTTTATAAAAGGTAAATCCATATAATGCTAGTAATAGTAAAACAGCATTAAGGATACAGCTCGGCAATATGACGACTTTGTGCTTCATCCATTTTTTCTAAAATAGACAGAGCTCTCAAGTAATCGTCTGCAGAAGTTGAGAAATCCTCTGCACGCAAGCAAAAGCATTTGAACGCAAGTATATTAATAGTGCTGTAACAAAAAAATCCAAAGTTTCCTGCTTGCACCCAAAAAAATCCTGATTGCTTGCAAAGAATTACAACATTGACTTATCAACTTACCTCTTTCCAAAGAAACATCCCCCAAAGCACTTATAACATCTACCTTTTCAATGGTATCTTCCTGTTTATCAAGAATTACTCTAGCAGCTTCCAGATTTTTCCACGCCAAATCTAAATCCGACTCTTCTTCATCGTCAACTTCTTCCCCGCAAGCCTCACCTGCATCTTCATCGTCACTTTCTTCTCCTTCAGACTCTTCCTCTGTATCATTCAAACAAACAGGACCATTTGAGTATGCCACTAAAGACAACCTGATATTCTAAGATCCAAAATCCAACCTCATTCTGTTATAAACTGTAGAAGTAAATGTTTAAAAAATGCAGCTATAAATGTAAACATAAAAAACCTCCATCATTGTTTTCATCTGTGATGGGTTCTTTTCCATTGTTATCACTCGCAGGAGCTTTTTCCTTTGCATCAGTAACAGAAGGTACAGGCATTTCACTAGCTAGACCTTTTGGAGATTCGGTCTCCCCATTTTTTCCTGTGGCGCCATCCGCAGCATTCTTTGAAGCTGTCTGTGCCTTCTTTGCTAAAGCAACACTCGCATTCAAGGGATCAGCTTCATCTTGTGCTTTGTAAAGAAGTGCACAACCATACTTGAAATATGATGTAGCACATTCTGGAGCAAGTTCACCAAAATGAGCCACCCTACAGTCCAACCAAAATCAATAATCATGTTGCTATAATATCTGCCATAAAACAACAGCATTTGTGCAACAAAATTTCAAGGATCGAATAAGCACTATATTTGAATTTTAAACAACAAACATTTTAGTTTGGATGCCAACGGTAAGTGTGTATAGCATACTAGTCTCATATAAAGCATCCAATTTGATTTCCAACTGAATCAGGAAACTCTCTACTTGTTATAATTCCAGATTAGGTTAGAACCAAAAATTTAGGAGACAAGCAATGAGATAGATACAGTAACCACTCAGAATAGAAGATAAAAAAAAGATTCACACTCAATCAACTTTCACTGTACTGATTAAAAAATGGCCATTGGGAACATGGTATGTCTCCCAAAAAATGGTTATGCCCCAAATTATTGGAGCCATTGATTACGTCTACTTCTTACTACAATTGAATACTTAAGCTAAAAGCTCTGGATTGGAAAATTCATGCGCATCTGGCAGCTCTAACTGAGCGATACAGTGAAGTAATTTTCAGTACAAAGACAGGATTGAAATCCCAACTGGAAACTACTGGGCAAAGCACCCCACAATAAAATGTATGTGATAAAGCAAGCGAGGAAAAGGGCATGTGCCACAAAACTGGTGATGGTGATACCCGAGTCCCAAAAATGGAAATGGAGTTTTGTCTCAAGGTACCCTAAAGTTTTTCAAATTGCACAAAGCTAGCAACGAAATAATTCGTCCTAACGAACACAGGCACCGATAACTCCCAATTTTTTTACTGGAAAAAGCTGAACAAAAATTGTATAACACAATAGCAGAGCATTACAAGGCTATCACAAACAGCAATAAAACAGCCGAAACTATCTCCAACAAAACACGGGGATGGTTCTGAATACAATATCAATCAACAGAAATAATTTGTTTCCTGTATAATACGTATGGAAACCAAATAATAAAGATTATTTAAGCTTCCAAATCAAAAAAGAAATATAAAAAATTTTCAACATTCAGCCCAAAAGAAGAAATGTTTATATAAGTCGATGCTGTTAATAACAAATAAGATGGGAGTAAATTAATATGCTGAAAACTGTAAGCCACAACAACAAAGGGGCTATAGCTCGAGTGACAGAGCACCCAGCAAATCAAGCATAGTGTCGAGGAGACCCCAGATTTTGACTTCTAAATAGACCATTTAAAATCAACAGGACAAACAAGACAAAAGATTTGCAGATTAGAGGAACATGCAAGTAAAAAGTACGTGCCTGATCTCAAGAGCGCGGGACAGAGAATCGACGGCCTGAATGATGTCATTTTCCTTCAAAGCAATGCAACCCTTGTCGAAAAAAGCGTCCGCTTCTTCTAGGGTTTTAGCAGAGGGTTTTGACCCCTCTGCAACATCTCCGTTTGCACCTGTTGAGCCATTCTGCCCATCCACATCGCTCACTAATCCCTCCACCGGCGAACTGACAGACTTGGGAACAGCTTGATCTTCCGAACTATTTTGGGCACCGACCGGGGCAGAGCTCTCAGACTGTACCTTCTCCGATTCCAAGGGCTGATTTTGAACGTTTTCTTCGGCCGAAATCACGCCCTCGACCTTGGAGGCCTCAGCAGGGGCTCCAGGAGAAGCCATTATTGAATCAAGAGCGAGCGTTGCAGAGTACCTGTAAAACAATTGTTTTTAAAGACAAGGAGGGGTGAGATGAAGCGCTGCGTTCAGAAGGTGGAGGGAAGAAAGGATTTGCGAATGCGGAGGGAAAACATCCGAAGCGTTTAATACAAGAATTAGTGGGGATTACCCGGAAACCCAAGCGCGGGAAGATGCGGGGCAAATGGATTTTCGCAAAATGCAAAAGTGCCTGTGATGTCTTAAATTAATTATCGGCAATGATAAAAGCTATGATCAGTCATCTTCTTGGGATGTGAGCAGTCGAATAAAACCAATGGGTGCTTTGTTACTGCCTATTCACACCCTAACGCTAACTTCTTTTTTTCCTACCTTGTTTTAATTTCAATATGAGACTTTAATATTCGTGGTGATAAGTAAGAACGTGTGAGAAATTATATTTTCTTATATTAGTATTTTGGATATTATATTTTGTGATTTTAGCATTACAACAAATATACCTATGTGAAGTGGGTCATTAAGTGTAATTTTCAAGATTGATGAAAATAAGTACACATTGTTCTAAAAAGCAAAATAGTTTAAATGAAAGGTTAAGTTATGAATTTATAGTATTATATATATTCAAATAATTATTGACTTTGTTTGTATGAGTATGTTAGTATATCATCCTCACAATAAATGACATGCGTGTTATAGTATATTGTTATGGATTTGATTTTTTTTTAGATTTAATTATAAGTAATCACAATTCAAATGACAATTTTACTGTAGGTCGTCATTATAACTCCCTTACAATTAATAGACAATGAAATCTATTAGCCATACACCAATCAGAGACCAAATGGCACTTGTATTGTAGGTCAAAAAAACATGTCTTTAATAATGTCAGAATCTAATTATTATTTTAATCTTCAAAATTCTCTCAAAAATTATGCAATGTCAAAAAAAATGGCATCACATTTCGAGTCAATGTCAAAAGAAATGGCATCACATTTCAAGTCCATATGCAAAAGTCGCTTTCTAAGAGAAGCGTAAATTTTGTTAGAAAGTAGCAAAACTATTAGGTGGTAGTTTTGTAACTATTGGATGGCAAATTTGAAATTTCCCGTATTAGAAAGAGGTGGTTTCACTCAACGATAAGGAAACATCTTGTAACAATCCAAAATTTTAGTTTTTTCCACTTATGGTTAGACTTGTGAATCTCAATATGTGATTATAAATACAATTTAAATATCAATTTGAAGGATTGTGAAGTGGTTTGTGAAGGGAATTGAGTGAATCCTTAGGAATTCATAATTTCTAGTGAACAATTTGCTAAGCTCATTTAGCTTGCAAGAGAGCCATGTTGGAAATCTAAGGGACTAAGTTCAATGGGATTCAAGCTAATGGTGTGACTAAATGAGCGTAGATTGTATTTTTCATTAAAGTTGTGGATTTTAAGTGACTTGTAGCTCATATTTTAATGAGATTCTCTTCCATTAGCGGATTTCTCCAAGGTAAAACCTTTGTTGTATTATTTGTGATTATGGTTGCTCTTAATTTCATATTACAAGTTAGATAACTAATTAGAAAGTTTACATTATTTCATTTCTCTCATTAACCTATAGGTTGATATCTAGAGTATGGAATATATATCCTAGTTTGTAAATCAAGTAGTATCATAGGGATTTTATCCCTTTTCGAAGTTGTGAGTATTTTGTAGGTCCATGGCCACAACAAGATAAAGTGGAGGAGATTTATTACCTTTTATAAAGATCGTTAAATCCTATAAGTGGGAGAAATAACTAGGAAGCATGACAAGAGAAGAAGTAAAATTATCCAATATGTTAGGTAGCTTTCTAAGTAAGTCTCAATCCATGTGGATTGTAAAGATCTTACTAGAGATTCTCATGAAGAATCATTACAATAGTGTTTTTTATTTACAATAACTATTTGTATTAATTTTTATGTGTCTCTAATAATTTTGGAATGGGTGCTTAGATAAATATTATTATTTTATTAATTTTCTCCTTGGTTACTTGAGATAAATTAGTTGCAATGACACTCATAAAAAGACCTAGAGTTGGTAGTAGTGGTTACAAAAGTATTTTTTTCTAAATTTCTCAACTTGGGCACTAGAATTGAATAGTGAGGCATCTTACATGTTGTTGAGCATCCCACATGAGTTGGGTGGGGGTTTTGGATGCCTACATTGGGATATGAGTCACTATGGATGTTGTTGAAGAGTTTTGGTTGCAATGGGAATTTTGCTCTATGTGGCTTTACAAAATTATGAAGTCCTCGATTGAAAATTGTTACATCCCTCTTTACATGAGTGATTTTATTATGTGTTAGAGATCTATATTCCTAACATTTGCAGTTGATGTGAACATCAAATAGATGAAATTATTGGCATGAATATTTATATATTGATGTTGGATATAATGTTTTATTTAATTTAGGGAATCTTGGAAAGTTAATATTCAGCCTAACTACCTTTTTTGTGTTTAAGTGGATGCAGGATAACTAACACCCTCAAAAGGGAGGGATAGTATCATCAAGGAGAGGAATGTAGACCTTGGAAGAGGACGAAATTGCCATCAAGCCATGAACTTAGAGATAAGTTGGCCTTGGGTTAGAGTCAAATGTTTCCCTTTGCCAGGGTAGTTAAGTTGTGACCTTGTTTGTCAATTAGTCAAATAGTCAATTCTTGATATATGTATGTGTATGTGTATGTGTATGTGTATGTGTATGTGTATGTGTATGTGTATGTGTATGTGTATGTGTATGTGTATGTGTACGTGTACGTGTATGTGTACGTGTATGTGTATGTGTATGTGTATGTGTGTATGTGTATGTGTCTGTGTGTATGTGTATGTGTGTGTGTGTGTGTGTGTGTGTGTGTGTGTGTGTGTGTGTGTGTGTGTGAGAGAGAGAGAGAGAGAGAGAGATTTTGCCAAGATCTAGGGCTCAATGAAAAATACAATAGAGAGACAAAATAGATGATAAAAATAAACTGTATTCTATCAAGATGAGAATACTAATCAACTAGATCATCAAGCAACGCCCTGAAAAAATCCTACAATACGGTGGGTCATGGGGGGGTCTGCGGACCCCCCAAAAAATGATTTTTTTTATTTTTATTTTTTTGAAAAAAAAAAATTCAGAAAATATATTTTTTTAAATAAAATTTCAAAATTCGTACGACTATAGCCAAAATAGGCAAAAAAAATTATCACGAAATATAGTCAACTTTATAGTCAAAATTTATGGAAGCATCCTCCCAGACGCAACCGTGATGTCCAAATCGCTATATGACGCCCCCAAAAAATGAAGATCCCCAAATCCGAAAAATCAAAGCCTCCAAAATGTCTCCAAAAGACTAATCAATGAAGCCCTATAGGCTCTGATATCATGTGAGATTTTGCCAAGATCTAGGGCTCAATGAAAAATACAATAGAGAGACAAAATAGATGATAGAAATAAACTGTATTCTATCAAGATGAAAATACCGATCAACTGGATCATCAAGCGTTACATACAATGAATATGAGCCTACTTATATAGGCAAGGCTATATGGATATGTGAGCACACAAACATGACATGTGGCTCAATAAGAAACAAAGGTAGGTAGGAAATAGGTGTGGGTAGGTAGGAGAAACAATATAATATTCCACATGAGGTGGATCACCGACCGAAGGTGGAATGTAACAACAAGATAAGTCCACAAAAGGTGGAAATTCTCCTACACACACTATCCCAATGTGGCACAAACACCCAAGTGTCTCATACCCAAACTACTATGAAATGCATTTCCTTAGTAAACTTAAGTAAGGTGTAATAATATCCATGATGAATAATTATTTACACCAACAGTATGTGCATGTGTATGTGTATGTGTATGTGTATGTGTATGTGTATGTGTATGTGTATGTGTGTGTGTAAATAATTATTCAATACACACACACATACACACACACAGTGCCACATTAGGATATTATGTGTATATGTGTGTGTGTGTGTGTGTGTGTGTGTGTGAGAGAGAGAGAGAGAGACAATGTGTATGTGTGTGTGTATGTGTGTGTGACAGTCACACACACACACACCCACACACACACACACATACACACACATACGCATACACACACACACACATACACATACACATACACATACACACACACACACACATACACATAAAAATACACATACACATACACATGCACACATACACATACACATACACATACACATACTTATACATATGCAAACATACACACATACATACATATATATATGATCATCTTCAATAAGAAATGTACATTAATATGGCTACGACTATTATAGCCAAATAATCAAGAGTTATTTATAACAACCATGGGTGGCGGAGTGTAACTCCATTTCACCGATATTAAGGAAAACTCCCAAGAATGCATATGGGAAAGATAATGACAATGATCTTTGTTAAGGCTCTTAACGTGGGAGAAACTCTTCTCTCACTCTCGTGGATCATATTCTTGAGAAGTCTTATGCTATTATTTGGGTTCGAGAAATTCTCAGACCAATAATGCTTGCATGCATTGGGAATCAAGCTACAAGGAGGGAACTAGTTTGAGGCAGTTTTAGTTGCATAGTTTGTTGAGCCATTACAAGCATGTAACTATCACTAAATTCATGAGAAATTATTTTGTGGTTTATAAGCATTATTAATTGAACTGATAGGTAATCATTGTTCACAAGGTAGAAACCATTGATTGTTTGTTAGCCAAATCATGGGCTTGTAGAATTGTGATACGTATGTGCAATACATCCATTTATGGTCCACTGATAATATATTAGAACTCATCCTTTTTTATTATAAAAATGAAGGAGGATAGTCTTTGCATCTGCATTGTTTATAGTTCATAAATAGGAACACTACCAAAACATAGTATGTCAAAGATTAAAACTAGATCTTAATGATAACATTGATCAATTTAAGAATCTCATAGAATGGTTTGATCTTGAGATAACAGAGATCCGATCTCTTACTATTGTGAATATTTGTTGGAACCAGTCTCTTTGCACCTTGTCGTGTAAGGGGTCAAGCTTAGTTTCAAAACCTGGTATTAATTGTAGCATTTCAAGACTGGAACAATTTGCAAGCATACCCCGTGGAATACTATGGGACTGTTAAATGATGAGCAATTGCATGTACCACTATTAAGTCGTACATGGCCTCCTTGTTCTAGCCATTTGGTATGATGCAATAAGTCTTTTCCTGTAATAACAACATATCATCATTAATGTTCGATGACTCAACTAGCAGGGTCATTTACTTTACAATTTAAAGAAGGGATTAAAATAAAAACAATAATAATTTGTTGATGAGAAAAATTTACGTATAATCAAAATCATAAGCATTACCTAGCAGCTATCATGGATTGTGGAAAAATAATTCGTTTCAAAAAAAAAAAAAAAAAATATATATATATATATATATATATATATATATATATATATATATATATATATATATATATATTAAAAGGATTTATCATTGCGTGATTAATTATTTCTAGTCAGTTAGAGTAACTCCTGTAATGTCAAGTTAATGTAAGGTCTTGTTCGACGGAATGGGAAGCTTGTCAGTAACTACTTAAAAGTATCATTGTTAACAAACTAGATATGGATCATCCACAAGGTTGTTAAGGATCATTAGTGTTAGTAGACATTAAGCAATTAGCTTATCTTGTAAGTTAACCAATGAGTTAATTGGGCTCAATGTAATGTGCAAGTCAAGTAAGGGTGGTGAATATTGACAGCATGATTAATGCACTTGCAACTTTTAAACCTTGGCCAAGGTGGCATAATGCTTGCATGCAACCGTTAGTTCACATGAATTGAATACACTTCTTATTCAAATGGTCATGCTAGTTAGGAGGTATCTGTAGTGTGTGACCAACTAGAGTTTAGTAGGTTCTAAATAACAGGCTCAAATAGCAACTAGTCCTAGTTCCTTGTGAAGGGTAGGGCCACTTTCAGAAGGAAGGTGTACTAATTGGAAAGCTTATAATAAGGGATAAATACTTAAAAAAACAAAACTTCTAAATGAATTCATTTTACCCCCCAAAAGCTAATGTAAAATTGGGTTTTTATGAGCATTTGATAGATGCAAAGAGACTCCATTGCAAGTATGATTTAGAAGTAGAGAGGTTCTATCCAAGAATTTTTGATCTGAGAGCCTCTTCTTTTTTTTGGCAAAAGGGTAAAAACTTTATTGAGAATCAGAAACAGGCATTACAAAAAGAATAAGAGCCCCGAGGCCCCCGAAAAGGACAACTAGCCCAACCACAAATCAACCAGCTTCAAAGCCACCCATGTTCTCAGTGAGAATCTTTTGCAATTCCTGACAATAATCCCCAGAGAGATACTCCCAGCCTTCCACTTTCCACTCATTATCATGTTCCGATGCCCACTTGGCCAAACAGTCAACCACACCATTCCATTCACGAGGAATATGGATGAAGGACACCTGCTCCATTAAAGAGCTAATTTGAAGAATCTGCTGAACAATCTCTGCCAACTGCCACTGAATCCCACTCACCTTCTAATCAGACAACAAGTTAACAACAATTTGTGAATCCGATTCACAAATCACCTTCCTAAAACCCCTCGCCAAAGCCCGCTCAAGTGCATAAAGAATCGCAAAACCCTCCACAAGGTTATTAGACTGATACCCTTTATGCACCGAAAAGAAGAAAACAACCTCCCCCTTGTTATTCCTGCTCACACCCCCAACACCAGTAGGGCCTGGGTTGCCCCTAGATGAGCCATCAGTGTTGATCTTGATATACTCCTCCTGAGGGGGTGTCTACCTTCCAACCCTTTGCACCCTCTTCATAGCTCGTCTACCTTTCCTGACACAAGCAGAGGCAGGAGACAACTCCTGCAATCCAAGCCTACTCACAATATCCGCCTCCTCTCTACCCAACAAGAAATTCACCTGACATTTAGCTTCCACTGTCTCCCAAATCAAAACAATGATCCTATTCCAAACTTGTTGAACAAACAATTTGGCCTCCCGAAAGATCCTCCTATCCCTTTCGAGCCAGATCTGCTACATAATGAAGATGGGCCCAATATACCAGACCATCTGGAGGAAGGAGGATGAAATAGGAGGTCTGCCCAAACTGCTCCAAAACTCCACTAGAGAGTCTGCATGGACACAAGGATGCTTCCACACCCCCCACCAATAGTGCCAGATCAGCATAGAGAAGGGGCATCTCAAGAATAGGTGTGAGGAATCTTCCTCTCCGTTACCACATAAAACACAGATAGAAGGCCCCAAGAATCCCCACTTGCAGATATTGTCCCAAGTTAGACATCTATTCCAAACCAAAGTCCAGACAAAGCAGTTACACTTTGGCTAAGAAGCATTATTCCACACTTGTTTCCACCAGTTCACTTCTCCTCCCTCAAGTCTTTGACTCAACAATTCCCAGTAACCACTAGCCACATAAAAAACTCCCTTATGATTTGGAGACCAAGAAAGCCCATCCCTACCCTTCAGGGAGCTACAGTGTCTATTCGCCAAAATGCCCTACAACTCTGCACATTCTTCCTCCATCCCAACCACCGGCCATTCATTGGGCGTCTTCCACCGCTCCAATTCCAGCCGACCGCACTTGTAGACAGCCTTAAAGTCACTCACCCTTGACCATCCAGCTTCCAAGAACCTCTGGCCCAGGTTTCCAAGGTTAGGAAACCGATCAAGAATGGGAGGGTATCCATCCCAAGAATCATTCCAGAAAAGAACCTCTTCCCCCCTTCTGTAGATCCAAAAAAGCCCTACCTTAATGAGAGAAGCCCCCCTCTTGAGAGTGTACCAGATCGATGAGCCCTTTCCTTCAAGCGGATATCTGGGGATTTCCTTCATTGGGATCCTCTGCATATATTTGTTGGCCAAAATCTTGGCCCAACCTTGGTCCTGCTCAACACACCACCTCCAGTACAATTTAGCAGCAAGTGCTTCCCCAAAAAGAATAGACTGCCTTAACCCAAGCCCCCCAGACTACTTTGGCCTACAAACTAGGTCCCAATTGACCAGACTCCATTTGGAAGACGTAAGATTACCAGCCCATAAGAATTTCCTAGCTAGAGAGTCCAAACCCTTCAAGAACCACTTAGGAGCCACCTAAAGCATACATCGATAGGTCGGCAAAGCCTGAACCACCGACTGAATCAGAAGAACCCTACCCACAAAGGATAACCATCTATGAGTCCAGTGTTCAACCTTGGAGCGGAATTTATCCAAGATCCCCTGCCACGACTCCCTAGGGGGGTTGCCAGGACAAATAGGAATACCCAAATACGTCAGGGGTAGGGAGCCAACTTGGAATCTCAAGATAAGAGCAATCCTCCTCTGAATAGACTCAGGAGTGTTGAAAAAGATGATGGAAGATTTATCCTCATTGATCATTTGGCCAAATGCTGCAAGATAAACATCCAGGACCTTACGCAGATTCAAAGCTTCGTTGATCCGAGCAAGCCCCATCAGGGCTGTATCATCCACAAACTGCAGGTGAGACTGTGGCTGCATGTCATTCCCCCATCTCCAACCCTGAATAGAACCCCGACCCACATTATGCTTAATCAGCCTCCCCAGACCCTCAGCAAGAAGAATGAATAAATAAGGGGAGAGAGGATCTCCTTGGCAGAGACCCCTAGAAGCATCAAACAGCTAAGCATGGTCTCCATTGATAAGCACAGAGAAAGAGGTGGACGTAACACAACTCATAACCCACTGGATCCACTCGTCCACAAAACCAAAAGCCCTGAGGATCTTCTGAAGGAAGGACCACCAAACTCTATCGTACGCCTTAGCCATATCCAGCTTGATAAACATAGCTTTTTCATTGGATGTTGCCATAGAATGAATGGTCTCTGTAGCAATGACCACCCCATCCAAAATTTGGCACCCTTCCACAAACCCACTCTGCTCCTTAGAAATAACATTCCCCAAGCACTTCTTCAATCTATGCGTTATCAGCTTAGAGATGATCTTATAAATCACATTGCAAAGGGAGATCAGGCGGAACTGGCCTAATTGGTTGGCCCCTTCACACTTGGGGATTAGGGCAATGAAGGTCGCATTCAATGCCCTAAGTATCTGTTTATTCCTTTGGGACTCCTGGACTACTTCCAATAAATCCAACTTAATTATATTCCTGAACTCTTGAAAGAACTCAACGGGGAACCCATCCGGTCCAGAAGCCTTTCCTTTCCTCATGTGGAAGACAATCCTCTCAAGTTCTTCCAGTAAAATAGGACACAAAAGCTACTCATTCATCTCCCTCGAGACAAGAGAAGGGATGCAATCCAGAACCAAATTCTCCTCCACTGTTTCCCCCTGAGAGTCCTCCCTAAAGAGGGACTGGAAAAACTGGAGAGACTCCCTAGACATCTCCTGCAAGGATAAGCACTGCTCACCTCTGTCATTAACCAGTATAGGAATGGAATTTTCGTGTCTTCTTGCTTTCACTGAGTTGAAGAAGAAAGCAGTGTTCTTGTCCCCCTCCTTCAGCCAGTCAATATGAGCTCTTTGCTTCCAATATATTTCTTCTCGAAGCTCTCATTCCTCAACCACCTTGACATCCCTGTCTTCCTCTCTAAGCAGTTCCTCAGACAACCCATGCTCCCTAATTTTACTGGTGATCTCATTCAGCGTAATTTGAGCAGCTTTCTTCTCATGAAAAATGTTCCCGAAACCTTAACGGTTCCACTGTTTAAGCTGAAGCTTAACAAATTGCAGTTGCTTGGCAACAGAGTACATGGCAGTGCCAAAGGCCAGTCTCCCTTTCCTCCACCAGTCCTCAACAAGAACCTACAATGACGGGTCCCGAAGCCACATAAGTTGGAATTTGAATGAAGGCGAACGGGCAACCCGAGCCGAAGATGAAACTAGCTTGATGGGCCAGTGATCCGACCCTCTCCAGTCAAGAATCTCAGAACTTGAGGACCACCCCCCACCGATCCGAAAATAGGAAACCAAAAAATGATCCAATCATTCAGCAATCCAATTCTCTCCCACCCTCCTGTTGTTCCAAGTGAACAAACCATTGTTAGGCTTGATGTCAACTAGCTGCAGCAAGGAGATACTATCTTGGAAAAGGAAAGAAGAAGGTTCCAACCGCATTACGCCCCCCTTCTTTTCACTCAACTCCAAGATGGCATTGAAGTCTCCTGCCATAATCCAAGGATGAAAAGGGGCCAACCTTTGCACACCTGACACACGTGACCATAATCTTTGCTTACCCTAAAAATCAGTGGGAGCATAGATATTCGAAAACATGATGAATTCCCCAGTCTCAAGACTAGCCAGCACCCCGGATAAAGAGGATCTGGAGGCAACCCACCAAATAGGGCGAAACCTTAAAGGGTTCCAAAGACAGGCCACCCCTCCTGAGGAACCAGCTGCCCCAACACACTGACACTCGCCTCGCCCCCACAACTTTGGTACGAGACCCATCATACTATCCACAATAAGTTTAGTTTCTTGCAAGAAAAGGACATCAGGTGAGTGATTCCTAATCAAATCCCGAACAACTTTTTGTCTAGGGCCGCTATTCAAGCCCCTTACATTCCACGAGAGCACAATCATTTAGGAGGGTTGGAAAAGTGCGAATCTAAAGTCTTCACTGACCCTGACTCCACCAAATTCTCACCCATCAATTTGATCTTATCCAGATCCTTCTTTCTACCAACCTTTGAGCTCTTCTCTGAAGCACTTTTCTTAATATCTCTCTGATGTATACCGAGGTGAACGATTGACTTATTACTTTTAGCCCCAACCACTTCCAATTTCGAAGCTATCGGAGAACCCTCCCCCTCAACTAGGTTCACCTCAATAATAGGAGCCAAGCCCAATTGAGCCCCAACTGTCTAGTCCATCTCCATATGCTGGCTTCCAACCACTAGCAAAGCCTGGGAAGATTCCTCCATCACACTTTCCAGCACCCCTCCTGATGCACCCTGATCTAGAGGGGTAGAGCCTGGGTTAACTTCCTGATGGCTCAGGTCATCCAGGGCCTCAAATCTGTTAAAGGTATACTCCTCACGTCTCTCCTGTAAGAGTCTCTTTTGTCCTTTATTCCTGTTCTTTGTCTTAACTAAGACAAAACCATCAGCACCCTCTACCACACCCGACATGACAACTTTCCCTTTCTCAGCCCTATCAAGGCTCGGTTCTGACTGCTGAGGTTGTCTCACTATCGATTTGTATCTAGGACACATACGCTGTAAATGACCATACTCATGACATAGACGACAATGAAATGGTAGAGTCTCGTAATCTAGCTGTTGAACCCATGAATAAGAGCCTACACACATATCTATAGCATCTGGCAAGAGTTTACTAAGATCTATTTCAACACAGATACGTGCATAGGTCATTACCTTTCTCCCCAGAGTTTGCGATGAGGATCCCACTGGCCTCCCAAGCAGAGCAGCGAGCATCCGTAGCACATCCTCTCGACAGCATTCCACTGGAAGACGTGGTAACTGAACCCACACCAGAATCTATTTGGGAGCTCCTCTGAAGGATTAAACCCCGCATGCCAAGGTTTGATGAATAATCCCACCTGGTTATAAAAATACGGACCTCCTTCAAAAACCCTATTGCGATCCTCCATGCAGTTGAACGTAACCATAAAATAGTTATTTGCCAGCAGCATAATCTCCATTTCCCCTTCCGGTGCCCATGTCCACTACGCCCAGTTTTCCAAAAACTGCAATGAAACCCTCATTCCCAAGAACTTATAGTATAGCGAGTGATTTGAAAAGTATTCAATGTCCTCAACTATAATCTCAGGAGGGATGATCAACTTCGGCCTCTCACTGCATCTCTCCAAGCAACCATTAATTTTCACCATGTGTGAGCTACTAGCACTCCCAAAGCCCAAATCAGAAGAGAATAGGTTATTGTTAAACGTCTTTACATTTTGAAATGGGGGTTTTGAGCCCACCGCAGCACGAAAATCCATAGCTGGAACCGCCTGTGAGGTTTCCCCACCCAAAGTCACCATCAGGTCACACAAAAATAAAAAACCAGGACAACGGTCGAGGGCCCACACCCCTAGGTCTCCCCATGGGGCTCAACACCCAAGGCCCCTCCCCTCACCCGCACCACCAAGGAACGGCCCACCCAAAACCCCAAACCCCCGGGAAAGCTTTGGCCGCAGCAGCAGAACCCCACCCCCGCTCAGCCCTCCCACCTCCCGATGACCACCCCCATAGCCACCACCGAGCCCTAGCCACTCCTTCCTCCTCTGTCTTCCCTCGACACCCAGCACTTCCCCCCCGCGCGAACCCACACCAACACCGCCTGTGAGCTAGGGTCATGAAACCCTAGCTCGGCCTCCTGCGCAGACCCGCATGAACACCATCAAAATTTAATTATCTTCGATCTAAGAGCCTTTGATCTAACTCTCTTAATTTAATTACTTCAAATGGGACCTCTTAAAGCTTAAATCATTATATTTTTAAAAAAATGTATGATTTCAGCAAAAATCAGGATGTACGAAAAAGTCAGAACCAACATTGTGAGTTCACCTCGACATAAATATACATTACTAAGTTAATACATATAAATCATTATTTTGAATTCAAGGTCTTATTCTATTTTGACATGCTGTATTTTTTTTTTACCTCTGATGAAGATACAAGTGCACGAGTTGTAGCAGGAATCCAATCAGTGGCGTACCAAAATTTGTTGATGCATCTTGAAATACATAATGTTAGCATCAATTTAATTTGATCTATAGTTAAAAACCGATTTACATTTGCAAATTTAAAGTATTTAATAAATAAAATGTTATAAATTCAATTCAACATACCTGCATTTGAGTGGCAAAAACCTTATCCATCAAGTCATCTATAAGCGCCACATCATCTAGTGGGCCAACCTGACAACTAACCCCGCAACATGTACACTCATTGGAGCTTGAAACATCTCCATTAGCAATGGTATCTACCCCAAAGCATACATGGTAATAGGTGGGGTACTGATGAGAGCTAGACACACTGGAGGTAGATGGTCTAGCTGATGCACCATCTTCTATTGCTGCACCATCGTCTGGGCCAAGAGGTTGGGATAATTATGTCCCCTGTTGAATGATGGTGTCAGTTAGTGCGACAAATGCCTAAAAAGTCTCCATCTCCTTAGACTCCTTCAAGGCTATAAGGACCGTAATATGAACAATAGGTTTCACAACTTGTGGTATACGATTAGGGTGGTTTTATACTCAGCAAGCCCCCATTCTATCTTGGACAAAGCATCCATATCTATCTTAGAACTCCCTCATATCAAAATATTTGGGCATTTGATTAAGAAAATCATAGTATAGTTTTTCCAAAAAATATAAAGGCACCTCATAGTTATTGCAAGGAGGTTGGTCAAAGATCATCAACCACCTATTCCAAAAAATAGTTTTCATGGGCACGTGATTACACCAATGTATAGGAAACCTCTTTTAATTAAGAGACAAACTTGTTGGTCTAGGGATTAGTGAAAAGAGCACATTTTTGTGCTTTGCTTATTTATTTATATTTTACTCATCATAGGCTAGCCCATGTGCATAATAGTCACAACATGATTCCCTATATATTTTCTAGTTAGTTACTCGTTAAGAAACTTTATCTACACTTGTCACCATTGTTTCTAAGGTTATGGGAAGGGATGCATGGTGTTGGTGTTTTGAGGCCTTCAGTCTAGAGACTAATTGAGATATGGTTGCTCTATTTTGTGCCAAGCGACCTAATAAATCCTCTTGTGTGTTTTGAGAAGGGTTTATTGGAGGATTTGGAGGGTTGCCCATCTAAGGGGTATCATCGGGGTTTTCTTCAAGGTTATTAGGAGGAAAATTTTGTTTAGGGTCATTGTTTTGAGCATCTAATATCAATTTTAAAAAATGAAATAAAATTGATAAAAGCAATGAAATTAAAAAAAAAAAAAAAACTAAAAATTCAAAAAGGAATGTTGACTTACTTCTAAGACATCATGACACAATGGATTGGTTGATAGAAAACAAGAACATGTACAGGTTTCAATGCCTTTTTTGGAATGGTTTCAAACAATTTCATGTCGGTCGTGGGTTAGAATGACCTAGTCGATCATTTTAAAGAAAATTTATAATTAGAAAAAAGTGACCAGGTTACTTCCGTTTTAAAACCTCGATCATAGTTTTATTATAAGTTTAATGCATACAAGGTTTTAATTCTAAAACCCCTCATGTGTTAAGGCTCAATTTTTTTGAGCCGTAACATGTTTGGGTTATTGAAAAATCAAATAACCCAAATACGTTACCTATGTTTTTGGGTTTTTTAAGGTGAGTGGCCACTTTTTTGTTCACCATCTTGGTGCACATGCACCCGATAGTTAATTTCATTTTCAACTATTTAGCATTTAGTTTCTTCTTTTAAATAAAATGCATATCCTATTTACTTGAAAGGTATTTGTTTCATTTTTAAATTGAATTAGTATCAACATGTTAGATATGCTATTAGAGCTACAAGTTCAAAATTGAACCTTGGGACTCGCCACCTAAAAAGAAGATAACAATAAGGTAGAGACTGAAACAAAATATTTTGGTGATTTCAAGATGTGGATTTGAACCACTAAATGGAGAAGGGTCTGTGACCTGACAATCATTAGCCTAGGAATAACTACAACCAAGTATGACTATTCTCATTATTCACCCCCATTTGATGATGAGACATTGGCAGAAGCTATTCGACGACTTCAAAAAGAAAGACATGGATGGCCCACTTCAAACTAGAAAACATTTGAAACTACACCTAAAGCTGAGTAAACTCCTAAAGATGAAACCACAACTGAGAATGTAACTAAGGAAAGAATAGAGGCAGAAGGTCAAAAAGACCATAATGTTCCCACTTTGGGATATCATCTCATTCCTTCAAATTTCAATGGATAGGAAGAGCCCATCACTGATGAGGATAGTGACTCATAGATTGAGTCTTATTTTGTAATAACTAGCATTTGAGAATGTAAATTTTTGGCTTGAGCAATATAAGCTAAAAAAAAATTGTGTAAGCAAATTATGGAATTAATTGTATATTTTCTTTAGTTCATGTTATTAGTGTTACAAGTGCAATTGTCTTTGCACCAAAAGATCAATCTGTTAATGCCCGATACAACCACTAGACTTATAGAATCTACAGGAGGTGGTTAAGCCATGTCACAAACCTGAGTGCTGCATTGCACAACACTAGGAGACCAAGGGAACACACCTTGCAACAATCCCCCCTAGCACAGATGCGGTTGTCATTGCACCTAAAGATCGACCTATTAATGCCCGATCCAACCACTAGCCTTATAGAATCCATAGGAGGCAATTAAGCCATGACACAAACACGAGCGCTGCGCTGCACAACACAGGGAGACCAAGGGCGCACACCTTGCAACAGTTAGAATATTATCAAATTAGAAACTAAAAGGATACTCTTAATACCTTTAGGAGAATAAAACTTGAGAATGGAGAAGTCTAGGAATGATCATAGAGAATCTGAGGATGCCAACAACCCCATAGCTAAACTAAATTAGCTCTTAAACATGATGAATGAAATGCAAATCCGACTTATGAACTTGGAAAGGATGGTTAAGGGTCAACATGGAACCAAAGAAAATGAACATGAAACTCAGTCTAGAGAAACTTCAACAGACAAAAGCGTACCATGAAAAGTGAGAAATAAGAAGAACACTTTGAAAACCAAAATATGAATGTTAAGTAGGATCAGTTAGAAGACTATGAACAAATCAATGAGAGCTAAACTTGTCTAGTGTATTTACAAAATCCAAATCAACTATGAGTAAAAATTTTAAAGGCAAAATATTTGGATAGTCAAGAGGATCAACAAATTCTTACTATTAGGAATCCCCCAAGAGGCTCAACTATATGGAGTTTTATAGTTTCTTGTAGAAGGATCATTACAGAGCATACTTCATGGCAAATTAGGGATGGGAGGCAAGATGATTTTTTTATGGATTCTTGGGATGGGTTGGAGACCCTGGGAGCAGATTGAAATCTAGAAGAAGTGAAGAATATCCTCTGTTTGTAGTGGGGATTGAAAGTCAGATATTATATGGAAACAAGAATGGTGGATGAAAATTGGAGTGGGTTTGGAAATTGGTGGAGAATGCGCTTGCAAGTGATCATCACATAAGACTAATTGAGGAAATTTTTAGTAGAAGGAAGGTTATTTTATCAAAAAGAGAGGACAAAGTTGTGTGGTGTGGAGAAAAAGATGACAATTATTCAATCAAAATTGGCTACCGGTTTCTTGATAGAGATGAGAGAGAGCAGGGGTGATTGACAAGCTTGTGTTGGGGGAAGGAATGTTTGTAAAAGGCAAGTACATTTGTATGGTTAGCCATAAAAGGAAGAATCCTCATGGGAGAAAGAAGGAAAAGAGTGGGATCATGGGCCCAACAAAGTGTGTGATGTGTGATAAGGCGGAAGAAAGTGTTGATCATTTACTGCTAAACTGCGACTTTGCCAAAAAATGTTGGATGGTGGTCTTACAAAAATTGGGCTGGTATGGCCCTCTCCCTAAATTGTTGAAAGATGTTTTCTTTGGATGGCCTATATCTAGAAAGAAATTGGCCTTCTCTTGTGTATGGAATATAAACCCATCGATGATAGTTTGGGAAATTTAGAAAGAAAGAAACAGGTGGATTTTCTAAGATAAACTTGAATCTATTGATAGAGTTTGCAACAGGATAAACACTGTAATTAAAGAGGTGGTCGGAGTAGCCACTTCACAATAACATAAAGAAAAGGTTTTGTTTACAAAGGAGGATAGTATAATTCAATAGCGTTGGCCCAAAATTAAGTTCCATCCCATTCATGGGCCTTGTCGGGTTAATATGGTTGAGCATCAAATATCTCCTAAAGGTGACCCAAGAATATCAAGGACATGGTTTGTATTAAGAGATTTATTGGGTAATATCTTAGTGATGGGAGCAAAAAAAATTGCTAGTAGGAACTGTATATGGTGAAAATGGATAACAATAATGACAATATTGAAAGGCTAAATGAATTCAACCACAAAACCCTAGCCTAACAATCAACAAAGATCCACCATAACATATGAAGATTACCTAAGACAATGCAAATCAAATGAAATCACAAAGATTATACCATCACATGTCCAATAGGGTTTTGATCTCCATTCTTCCTATCTCCATTGATCTTGCTTGATATATTTGCTCTCAGATTTTATATGCACAAGAGCTCAACAAAGAATGGAATGTGGTTGCAAGTAGGATCGTAGTGTAGTCAAGTCCTTAAGATGATTCATTAGAATGATTGATTAGGGTTTGATAATGAAGGAAGCATCTCATTAAATAGAAGACACAATATGAAATGGAGGGATAAGATTGAGAGGTGTAAAAGGAGGTCGGCTAAGATTAGAGGGTAGGTAGAAGAAATAATAAAATAATGAAAGGGGTAGGTAATGTATGAATTAAGAGATGAATGACATGTGTCATGGGTAGAAAAAGCTAATGAATTAATTAAATAAATAAAGATTTATTTAATTAATAGAAGAAGTGGGATCAATTAAATAAATAAGATATTTATTTAATTTAGGAAAATGATAATTTAAATAAATAAATGTATTTATTTAAATGAGAAATAAGGCTAGAAGAGGATAAATGAATTAATTAAATAAATAAGGATTTATTTAATTAATAGAAGAATTAAGCTTAGATAATTAAATAAATAAAATATTTATTTAATTAGACATGACAATTTTAGGTGTCTACATTTTGCCCCTCTTTGAGACAATGCGGCTTGTCGCGTTGTTTCAAAGAAGATAAGATGAACTGATATAGAGTTGCCCCAGGATGGGAATGATATGCCCCCTCGAGAGATTGGATGAAAATGTCTGAAAAGATTGCAGACAATCTCTCGATAAGAAAGACGGGATAGAATGGACTGACTGGATAAAGTGACAAAGTCACGGGATAATGAAGACTGACTCGGGAAATGAAGGCTAAGGCTAGGGTAGGCTATAAGATAGACCACGGGCAAAAGACATCCTCATTGTCATCTACACATCCACAAGAGCATATTGCAGAGCGAAAATAGAGCAGCAGCAGTTAGCAGCGATGGCCTTCACTCACAGATTCGACCGCGTTCGCCGATTTCAGAGGCCAGCAGAGGCAGGAGAGCCGGTAAGTACCATCAAACCTCCTCGTATTTTGATGCATGTATTTTTGTCATTAATGCATGCTAGTTAGAGCAATAAATGCGCTTAGGAATAGGGTACCAAAAAAGTCTGAAAATGTGCAATCGCGTCTGCGTCGGTGCCAGGCACGTCTGTGTCCGACAGGCGCGTCTATGTCGGTGCCAGGCACGTCTATGTCTGGAACCGCGTTTGTGTCGATTGCGGGCGCGTCTGCGTCGTGTAGGGGCGTCTGCGTCGCCAAGTCGCGTTTATGCACGGTATGAGCGCGTTTGCGTTATACAGGCGCGTCTATGTTGTACAGGCGCGTTTGTGCAGTCTATAGGCGCGTTTGTGTCAGTCAAGCGCGTTTGTGTCAGTCAAGCGCGTTTGCGTTGAAAAATGCAAGTTTTGGTCTTCTAGGTCAAATCGGCAGTTCTGTGATAAACATACGCTGTCGATTGGATAAGCTGCTGAGAGGATACACTCAAGCAGGTCCTCTAGGAAGACTAGGATAGATCAAGGCACTTTGTGATGAACAGTGAGTACCAAGATAGAGTACTTTGTGATGAACAGGGAGTACCCAAAGTATGAGCAGCACTTTGTGATAAACAGGGAGTGCAAATGTGAGTAACACTTTGTGATGAACAGGGAGTGTCACACACGTAGTACTTTGTGATGAACAGGGAGTACTACTAGAATAGAAGTAACACTTTGTGACGAACAGTGAGTGTCACTAGGATAGATAACCATATGCATTTAGATAAAAAGTAGCATTTTGTGATTAACAGTGAATGCCACCATGACTGACATGATTAATTTGCTTGACTGCAGGAGTACTTGCTGATGCTAGAGTCACGGGAGAGATTCCCGTCGACGCAGAGATTGCGACCTGAGCTGACCTTCGAGGACAGAGCTACTATTGAGGCTATGGGTTTGAGACATATTCTGTATGTGCCTGAGTTTCGGGCGAACATGGGTTTGCTGACTGCGCTTGCTGAGAGATGGCACTCTGAGATGTGCACATTCCATTTACCGATGGGTGAGATGACAGTCACCCTGGAGGATGTATATAGGATTATGCAGATACCGATTGATGGGGAGCTGATTCTGTACGATCAAGACGGAGATAGGGATGCCCTTAGATGAGTGTTCTAGGATCCAAGACTGGAGATGAGGGTGGGACGCGTGGCATGGGATACCATGACATGGATAGGATTAGCACTACCAATAGTGTTGGCAGGAGTGATCAGTGAGTTCCTCTGTATCAGTTTTGTACCATTTTGTATAATGATGTAGACACCTGGGGGTGATTGTAGCCATATGATTTTGACATCATTGTATCATGACACTTTATATATATATATATATATATATATATATATATATATATATATATATATGAGATGATGCATCTTTGCGGCAGCTATATGCATGTGTACCTATGTGATGAGATGTTCTTATGTGATGCTTATGATATGGATGCAAATATGTATATGATGCAATGCAATATTTTTATTTTTTTTGGTTCGTTTATGTTTTATATGTGTATGCATGATGCAAATGTGAATGTAAGTAATGCAGATGAATATGATAATGCAAATGTAAATTGTGCTAACAGGTGTTGTGTGCAGGATGTGATGCAGTTGTGATATCTATATGTATGTATGAAATGCTTATATGTGGTAATGTAGGTGCAACTGCATGAAATGCAAATGTTTTTGGTGTGTCATTATACTCAGTCATGTGATAGCAGGCTAAGCGGACTCGAGAAGGATGATGGAAGTCAATCAAGAAAGGGGGGATGAAAGACAGAAGATATGAAAGTGAAAGAGCTTCTTGTGCGTTATCATCATTGAGCTTTATTATGGCAAAATAGGTTATGACAATCGAGGCATATGTTCGACCTAGAAAGTCATTGTACCTGTTTGCACGGAGATAAGACAATCACAAACAAGGAATGCCCCAGTTCACACTAGACTCACAGTGTCCTCATATCCTTGGACAAGTCATAGCATTACTAAGAGACAATCCACAGACAACAAATACAAATAGGTGACGATACCCCATCCTCGCCTTTCTAGTCAAAGACATCCTGGAGATAGAATCTCTAGTCAAAGACATCTTGGAAAAGCTAAAAGACATGTCACCAGAAAGATAAAATCAAAAGAAAACCAAGACTCAACGCCAACATCCACTGTAGTCCTCAAGTTTAGTGTCTCTTGTCACCTGTATAAGTCTTATTTGATTGTGGTCACAATGTTTACTTTCACAGAAAGGATAGATAGCACTGAACCATAATGTTGTCTGAGTCTGTTGAAAGATTTGATTTGTTGAAGCACATTGTTGCTGTTGTGTCTCATCTGAAACTGACTGAATCCATGAAGCTGATACTTTATTGCGGAGAAGATGAAGCTTTATTGCGGATCTGTGATGCAAATGCTGCTTTATTGCGGATTGTGCGCGGATAGATTGAAGGAAGCTGGAAGAAACTGTACTCCTCGAAACATGTGATGTTCTCAGTTCCACACCCATCACTAGACATAGGATTTGCCTTAGCCACAGATAGGATCTGATTTATTATGGATGGAAAAGGAGGTTTATTATGAATGGCTAACCAATCTTAGGTAGATCAATAACAAGCCATGATGGGAATGGGTAAGTTTATTATGAATGAATTGGTCGTGAGTGTGTGCAAAGTGAAATGATGAAAGTGAATCCTGAAAGAGGGAGGACCAATGTCTCTACGCATGGCGCTGGTGACCCAGTTTTCACCATGGTACTTGCCCAGGGCACCACCGAAGTGGTTTTCACCGTTGGACAAAATTATTTCTCTTTACTTTTTTTATTTTTCAATGTTTTTTGTGTCACAAGGCGCCTGTTTGCCAGGTTTTCACCAAGTAACGATTTTTTTTGTTTTATAATTTTTTTTTGTATTTTTGAATTAGGATATTTCGACGAGCTATGTGTAGAACCTGCGAAGGTGCATGCTGTTGATAGGATCCTCCAAAGGTTCACCTTCTGTAGTTGAGAGCTGATATGCCCCAGATCCATATACTGCTGTGATGATGTAAGGACCAAGCCAGTTTGGTTCAAACTTGCCCTTCTTCTCTCTGTCTTGCTGATTCTTGGGGTTTTCTCTGAGATCCAAGTCACCTACCTCAAATGTGCGAGGCTTGACCTTGTGATTGTAGCTGCGACTCATTCGTTGTTGGTAAGCCTTGAGATGATTAAAAGCAGTTTGTCTCTGTTCATCCAGCAGTTCTAGTTCCTGTAAGCGAGAGACCCTGTAGTCTTCATCAGTGATGATGTTTTGCAAAGAGACCCGTAAAGAGGGTAACTCGACCTCAATAGGCAAGATGGCTTCAGAACCATAGACTAGTGAATAGGGTGTAGCTCCTGTAGGTGTACGGATGCTTGTGCGGTAGGCCCAAAGTACAGGATTGAGTTGGACATGCCAATTACGGCCAGCGTCGTTGACTGTCTTCTTGAGGATTTTAAGGATTGTTTTATTAGACGCCTCAGCTTGGCCATTACCTTGGGGGTAATATGGTGTGGAGAAACGATGGGAAATATGGAAGCGGTCACAGAGTTCGCGGACATCCTGATTTTTGAAGGGACGCCCGTTATCAGTGATAATGGAAACCGGAATACCGTATCGGCAAATGACATAGTCAAGGATGAATGTAGCAATTTGCTTTCTCGTAACTTGTGTGAGAGGCACGACTTCAATCCATTTTGTAAAATACTCTGTGGCAGTGATAATGAATTTATGACCATTGGAAGAAGGAGGATGATTCTTGCCTATGAGATCGAGTCCCCACTGACAAAAGGGCCAAGGAGACGCAAGTGGTTGTAGTTCTTGTGTTGGTGCATGTATGAGGTCTCCATGAATTTGACATTGCTTACATTTCTTGACAAACTGATATGAGTCTTTTTCCATATTGGGCCAGTAATATCCAGTCCTAATGAGTTTCTTGGCCAAGGTAGGACCACTAGTATGTGGACCACATATCCCTTCATGCACTTCACGTAACGCAATCTGAGCTTCGTCGCTTTCTAGACATCTAAGAAGAGTGCCATCTAGACCTCGCCGGTATAGGATATCAGCTAAAATGACATATCAAGAGGATTGGCGAATGAAGGTGCGGCGTTGGTTATTTGATAGATCAGGAGGTAGGGTATTGTCGCGAAGGTATGTGAAGATGGAACCATATAACTGGGATTCAGGACCAACAACGCATATCATCTCGGTAGGCATTATCTCATATGAAGGGACCAAAAGGTTATCCACCAAGAACTCATAGCGGGTCTCGTTTGGAGGTAAATCAATCAATGAAGCAATTGTAGCCATGGCATCCGCAGCGCGATTCTGCTCTCTTGGTATCTGCTCAAAGTCTATCTTTGTAAAGTGTTGTTTCAGATCATCCACCATTTGTTTATAAGGCATTAACTTTTCATCTTTTGTTTGATAATCACCAGTTGCTTGACGGATAACAAGTTGGGAGTCTCCAAAAACACGAAGTTCCTGGATCTTCCATTGAACTGCAATTCGTAATCCTGTTGTTAATGCCTCATATTCCGCTATATTGTTAGTGCAAGGAAATGATAAGCGGTATGATTTTGGTATAGAATCCCCTTGAGGAGTTATAAAGAGGATGCCAGCTCCTGCCCCATGCTGTGTATAAGAGCCGTCAAAGTATAGTTGCCATGGCTTTGCATGTGACACTATTAAAATGGATTCATCTAGAAATTCTGAACTTAGAGGAACATCATCTATCCTGGGAGCATCTGCTAATTGATCTGCAATGGCTTGTCCTTTTATTGCTTTTATGTCCACATACTCGATGTCGAATTCACTCAGTATCATTACCCATTTGCCCAGTCGCCCAGTAAGTGTTGCTTTATTGAGAAGGTATTTTAATGGATCAATTTTTGCAACCAACTTAGTCTTATGAGTGAGCATGTAATGTCGTAATTTCTGTGAAGCAAAGACCACAGCGAGACATGCGCGCTCAATTGGTGTGTAGTTTAGCTCGTATTCCACCAATGTGCGACTGATATAGTATACTGCTTTTTCTTTGCCCCCAGCAATTTGTTGTGCTAAGAGTGCCCCTAGTGCTGTCGGAGTAGCTGATATGTATAGTAGCAGTGGTTGATCTGGAATTGGTGGCATCAGAACTGGTGGATTTAGGAGATAGTCTTTGAGCGTCTGGAAAGCCTGTTGACAGTTGTCATCCCATTTGAATTTGATGTTTTTATGTAGCAGGTGCTGAAAAGGATTACACTTATCCGCCAGTTGTGCTATGAATCTTCGTATGGACTGGAGTCTACCTTGTAAGGATCGAAGTTGACTGATATTTCTTGGTGGTTGCATTTCCAAGATAGCTTTGACTTTTGCTGGATCCGCTTCAATTCCTCTTTTGGACACGATGAATCCTAGGAGCTTCCCTGAGGTTACTCCAAAGACACATTTCTTGGGGTTTAATCTTACTTTGTATTTTTCCAACCGATCAAAGGCAACTGAAAGTATGTCCAAGTGTGTATTTCTATCTATTGATTTGACCAAGAGGTCGTCAACATAATCTTCCACAGTTACATGCATGAGATCATGAAAGATAGTAGTCATAGCTCTTTGATATGTAGCACCTGCATTTTTTAGCCCAAAGGGCATGACATTCCAACATAAAGTTCTCCACGGACAAGTAAATGTCATTTTGTGTTGATCCTCGGGTGCAATTCTTATCTGAATATAGCCAGAGAATCCATCCATTAATGATAGCATTTCATGACCTGCTGTGAGATCAATGATCAAGTCAATGTTTGGTAATGGGAAGTCATCCTTTGGACAAGCTTTGTTGATGTCTCCGAAATCTGTGCAAATTCTGATGCTGCGATCTGGTTTACTGACAGGTACCAAGTTAGAGATCCATTCCGGATAATCAATTGGGCATATGAATCCGACATCCAATAACTTCTCCAGCTCTGCTTTGACTAGTAATGCCACTTGTGGATGCATTTTTCTCAATTTCTGTTTTACTGGTTTTGCCCCCGGTTTGATTGTCAGATGATGCATTACCAAATCCGGATCCAATCCAGGCATATCAGCGTATGACCAGGCGAAGTTGATTTGTCGCTCTTTGAAGAAATTTATGAATTTTGACCTTTCAGACTCTGTCAGTGATTGAGCTAGGAATATGTTGTGCGGAACCTCTTCTGTACCGATGTTTGTTTTGATAGTTTCTTCTATCAACATGGATGATTTTTCCTCATATGATGATGGGAGAATGTCGAGCCTTCCATCTTCGGGCACCTCAGAGAGGTTTTCACCCTCAGATACGTCCTTTCTTTTTACTTTTTTGGGGTCAGATAGCGCCACAGTGTGGTTTTCGCCATAAGACCCTTGATTTGTTCTTTTTTTCACATTTTTGCGACTAGAAGGTCCGACACTCTCACCAAAATATGCCACGCTATTGAGTTCTATGGTGTATCCCGCTTTATGGTCTCCAGGGGGAAGATCATTTCGTATGCCTAGATAATCAATAAAAGCTTCATCGTTTTGGAATGTATCCAACTGTGGAGGTCCTTCATTATCCTAGTCAATGAGTTGGTGATGAACAAGGGGAAGGCCGTTAATGTCTTCGAAGTTAGCGGGGCTAAGAGTGAAGATGTGGTTATATTCGGGTATGTCAAGGTAATTATCGAGGTCATCGATGGCACTCTCCTCATCAGTCTCGATCACGAGCGAGTCCAAATTATCATTACTAGTAGCGCATTCCGGAACAAGTGTTCTCATCCTATGTGATTTCAACCTAGAACCTTGAGACAAGGACTGTGTAGACTCCTCATGGGTTGTTTCTTGACCAACTCTAAATTTGTTATAAAACTCCTCCTCTTCTATGTGTTCACCTGGCTCTCTGAATGTCTCGGTGAGCTCATAGTCACTGGAGGATTTGTCTGAACCCCATTCCCATTCATTGGAGTCTGTGGAATAGCGATCCTCTTGTTGAATTTTGGCAATTTTGATTTGTGATGCCTCTTCCATCCTTTTAGTGTGGATCTTGGAAGTCAGAAAACCAAGTCCCTTCGAGCATTCCCTTTTTATAGTCAATTCAGGTTGTAAGGGCTCCATAACGCCTTCTTTGCGTAACCCAAGAGGGCTTTTTCCATCATACCCAAATTTTTGTAAAATCTTGAAGCCTTTGCCATATTTCTCATAGGGTATATTGATCTGATCTTGTGTGTCATATTCAATGTCTTTGTAGAGCATTTTATATAAACCTTCCTCTTCTAGTTCGCCCCATCTTTGAAAGGTAGTAGGGTCCCATTTGAGCGTCATGATGGATGTTTGCTTGTTAGGATGTGGCCTTCCATATTCTTTTGGAGAGCTCATGACTTGTCGTAAATACATGGTCTGATTTAAAGTGTATTCTCCCATGCCTTTATCCTGAAATCTGCCTTTAAGTTCACCCTGTTTTGATGTCGAAGGTTTCAATGACTCAGGGTCAATGTATGCCGAAGAAGGAACAGCTTCACGATTACTGGGAATGATGGTCTCAGTATGTGATCTCAAGTTATTGCAATATATGAATGGATTAGGATCGCCGTTAACTGTTACCTCGAATCCATTGTGAGGAAATTTAATGCATTGGTGATATGTCGATGGGACTGCCCTCATTTCATGAATCCAAGGACGTCCTAGCAATATATTATAAGTGAGATCTAAATCTAGGACCTGACAAACCACATCCTTTGTAACTGGCCCAATTCTTAGAGGTAAGGTGACTGTGCCCTTGGATGAGCGTTCTTCATCATCATATGCCTTGATGGTGATTTGATTCTTTGAATTCACAACTTTATTGGAATATCCCAATTGTTTAATGGTGCTCAATGTACAAATGTTTAGACCAGCTCCTCCATCTATCAGGACTCGCTTTATTCGATGTTTGTGTATGAAGGCTTCAATATGTAATGGTGCATTATGTGGCTGACTTATGGAGGCGTCATCAGCTTCTGTGAATGTAAGGGAATGTGGAATGGAAAGGTATCCCACCATGGCTTGAAACTGGTCCACGTTCAGATCAGTAGGAACGACGGTGTCTCTTAAGATTTTGTCAAGAATAGCTTTATGAGCGGGGGATATGCGTAAGAGCTGAAGGATGGAGATGAGCGCGGGTGTCTTCCCTAACTGTTCTACAAGGTCATACTCAGGTTTGGTAGATGAAGAAGCGGTGTTTTTAGTTGAAGCACCTGGCAAAGTAATTTTACCTCGACGAGTTGTAACATGACATTCAGAGGTAGACTCAGAAGAAGATCCAACACCTCTTAGGACAATCCTGGGTCGCTGAGGAGGATTCTCAGGGTTTTTGTTCTTGATGGTAATAGTAGAGATATGATTGTCCATCGAGATATGATTGATAGTTGAATCATAGTTGTAAGGTGTTCTAGTATAGTTAGCTTGATCATCTGTGACTTTAGCTTTTCCATTGTTGTGCTTTGGGAATGGTTCCTTAAACATCTCATGTTCTTGATTGGATGAGTGTCCCTCAATCTCAATGTCACCTCTATCAATGAGATCTTGCACAATGTTCTTCAGTCGATGACAATTACCCATTTTATGACCCTTGCTTTTATGAAATTCACAATACTCATCATCATTCCACCAATTTGGTTTGACCTTTGGTTCATATGGCGGGAAATCTGGAATTGTGATCACCTTGTTTGCCACTAGCTTCTTGAAGACTGACTCGAGTGGTTCTCCTAATGGAGTGTACTTCCTTCGTGATCTAGAAGTTGTTTGAGTATTCACTTGATTGCTTGTAGAACTTGATCCTGAAAAGATGAATTTGGGTCACACCGTGTTGGCATCAACCACACCATCATTGACTGTGCTCTTGTTTTTATTCCAAAATCTTGGCTTGTCTTTTCCTTTATAGTCATCTTTGTTTTCCTTAAATATCTTAATGACTCCTTGTTCAATTAGGACCTTTTCTGTTGCTAGTCCTTTTTTGATAACGTCCTTGAAGGTAGACAAACAAGCTTTTCTTAGATCATAGCCAATGTCTTTGTTAACATTCTGGGTGAACATCTCTACCATTTGTTTTTGTGGAATTTCACAAGAGCATCTGCTGGCTAGATTTCTCCATCTTTGTAAAAATGATGCAAAAGATTCTCCCTCTTTTTGCTTGGTATTGCACAAAGTAGTGACTGATATGTCTGTCTCTATGTTATAGGAGAAATGTTGAATAAATGCCTCTGCTAAGTCACCCCATGACTTAATACCAGGTGGGAGTTGGGAGAACCATTCCATAGCTTGATCGCCTAAGCTTTGTGGGAACAATCTCATCAAGTATGTCTCTTCTGTTGCTACCTCAATGCAAGCTGTGAAAAATTGTCTTATGTGTGCCTTAGGATCCCCTTTTCCTCTATACTTGTCAAATTTAGGCGTCACAAAGTGTGTAGGAAATGGAGGCATTGGAATGCTCTTGTCAAGTGGATAAGGACATATGTCTCTCATTGTGTATGTTGGCTTCGGTGTATTTATGTCCTCCATTTTCTTTTGTAAGTCCCGGATTTGTTGCTCCAAATTGCTCTTAGGTGGAGATCGACTTCTTGGACCATATCCTGTGTTTGAGGTACCCATTGAAGGAGGTACATGTTGCATATATGGATGATATTGATCATACACATGTTCGTATGGAGGAGGTTTATAGTGATGCTGCGTATATGGACCACTTGGTATAGATTCATGTTGAGGAACACCATATCTATTTTGTGCATGTAGACCATACTCTACAGGCATGTCCTGTTCTATTGTATTGCCCCCAAATTTGACATGAGGTTTCCTTGTGTCCAAATTTTGAGCATGCCTTGGAATATCCCATTGCTTTGGTGGTCGATCCTTAGCATTGATATGTGATTGAGCATATTTTTCTCCATAAGACTTCCATAATGGTCTGCGAAGATGAGTATCATATGTTTGACCATGTGTATGTGGGACCTCTGGTTTTTGAAGCAAAGCTGATGGTGATTCAGGTACCATGTGTGGTCCTCTATTTCCTCCACTATTAGGTCTCCTTTGATGCATGTTGGAGTGAGGTTGCTGCAAAGGTCTATGTTCCATTATTTGAGACATGTCAAAATCATGAGGTATCTTGGCTCCACTTTGCGCCATCACGTGTAAGAAGTATTGTCTATCCCTCCTCATTATCTCCACAATCAGTCGATTGAAATGGGGATTCATAATGGATTCTTCCACATCTGCTGAATGTATTGATAAGTTGTCCAAATTGTCATTGTGTGTAGCATTGTTGTTTAGAGTGTCCATGTTCTCAACATTTGGGATGTTTCTATAAGCCTCCATGTCCGGCAATGTAGTGTGATCAGTATTGAAAAATAAATCATTGTCATACTCATAAGAACTCATGTTTGCGGACTCTTGAGCTTCTTTAGTTTCTCTCCTAGATTTTTGAAGACGGGTTTCAACCATGAACTAGGTATTAACCAAGATGTGTGAGACTAGATGAAAAATGGAAAGAGTACGGAAGACCAAGAGTTGGATGAAATGTAAATGAGTCTGAAGTGTACTTGCAATGTCCAAAGTGTAAGACCAAGTATGTATGTAGTAGAGTAGGTGTGACTTCCAAAGAGAGGATAGTTTCTCTTGATGAGGTAAGCTGACCTTGACCCTAAGTAAGACCAAATGAGACCCAAAGGTAAGAAACCTTGATGAGGGACCACTTAGCAAAGTGTTGTTGTATGTGATGTGTTGACAAAGTATGATGAGGACAAGCAAGTGACCTTTTGACTCAAGTTTAGACAAATGTGAATGTAATGTAAGGTGTAAAGCAATGATGGACTTTGTGAGACCCAAGGACAGGTTGAATGCTAAATGAAACCTTAGAGAGATGACCTAGGAAGCTCAAGATTTCCGAAACTGACTGTATTTGCTTGCTGGATTGTAACAGTTTTTCAATTCTGGACACAGACGCGACTGTATACTTCACAGACACGGTTTCCTGACACAGACGCTACTCTGTTCAACACAGACGCGCTTCTAAGATTTTCCTGTTTATGTTTGCTGGACTGTAACAGTTTTTCAATTCTGGACACAGACGCGACTGTATACTTCACAGACGCGGTTTCCTGACACAGACGCTACTCTGTTCAACACAGACGCGCTTCTGAGATTTTCCTATTTATGTTTGCTGGACTGTAACAGTTTTTCAATTCTGGACACAAACGCGACTGTATACTTCACAGACGCGGTTTCCTGACACAGACGCTACTCTGTTCAACACAAACGCGCTTCTGAGATTTTCCTGTTTATGTTTGCTGGACTGTAACAGTTTTTCAATTCTGGACACAGACGCGACTGTATACTTCACAGACGCGGTTTCCTGACACAGACGCTACTCTGTTCAACACAGACGTGCTTCTGAGATTTTCCTGTTTATGTTTGTTGGACTGTAACAGTTTTTCAATTCTGGACACAGACGCGACTGTATACTTCACAGACGCGGTTTCCTGACACAGACGCTACTCTGTTCAACACAGACGCGCTTCTGAGATTTTCCTGTTTATGTTTGCTGGACTGTAACAGTTTTTCAATTCCGGACACAGACGCGACTGTATACTTCACAGACACGGTTACCCGACACAGACGTGCCTATATTAAACACAGACGCTGTTATAAACACAGACGCTATTCTGCCCTTCACAGACGCGCCTAGACAACACAGACGCTGTTAAAACAGACACAGACGTGTTTCTGTAAAAGTTGTGCAATTTTTTTCCAATCTGTGAAGTTGTTTTGTTGTGACCAAATCTGACTGTTTGACTGTTTTTCGTGACAAGAGGACACAGTGTTGATGAAGACCCAATGTTTGCAAATGTCTAGACTCAAAATGACTCCAAGAAAAGTGTGTTATTTGATGTAAAATGTTTTGCATACACTTGAAGACACAAAAGACATAATGTTTTGTTGTTCGGTCTTGAATGTTTTGAATGTTTAACATAAGTCAACCACAATTCTTATGGCTGGCCAAGACAATAGTTGTTGATCCCACATGGGGTTTTACCCCCGAGGCTACGCTATTCAGAGCGGATACTTAGATGCTTGACCTCACTGGCTCCACCCTCGGCACTCACTTCTCGGGTCAGCCAAGCATCAGTCCCCATGAAAACTCCCGATGGCGAACTTTGTATCTCTACTAAGAACTGTATGTGTGTGGGCCGCTACCAGAGGTCCGACCTCCTGCCTCAACAACTAGAAGGATTTGGGCCTCTAAAACAAAAAGGTGCTAGTAAGGGCATCCGCTCGTGTGGCCATACATGCGGCACTTTCAGCTCTGTAAATACAGAAGGCTCCCAGCCGGTAGGGGTTACGCCCTACAACTGATCAAATAAATTTGATCAAACGGGTTTATAGGGAGACAAAGTGTCGGTATGAACTAATCAGCACACGTTATTCATAGTTTTCACCATGAATACATTTGATTATAGTGGTTCAGATGAGGTGGGTTTTCCTCGCTACCACTTGGGTCGTCCTCTTCTCACTAGTAGTCCTAATGACCACACGGGAAGACAGGCCCTCTAAAGAATAAACAAAAAGAGCCTATTGCTCAAGACACAAAAGACAATGATTCAATTTTAGTGCACCAATGGAAGTGTTTGCTAGTCTATGACAACAAGGCACACAATAAAATTCAAAAACCCTAGCCAAGGACCTGCAACAAAAGTTGTTAGTAGTTCGGGTTGTTTCAAATGATCACCCATTCCTGCAAGCACACAAGTTAGGTAAATTTTAAAACCCAAAAGACTTTGTGAAAATAGGGGCCTTCAACCAAACGATTTTGCTTCCAAGACAAGCTGCACCAATTTTGTTAGCTAGATCTGAAAGTGTTAGTCCAAAAATAAACCAGATCTGAAACCCTAAGTACAAAATCCGAAAATTGAATCAATGAAAAATTTCAAAATTCTGAAATAGTAAATACACAGACGCTGTTACCCTCAACACATACGCGTCTGGATAAATCAGACGTGGTTCTATTATGCACAGACGCACCTGAAAATCACAGACGCTCCTTTCCGACACAGACGCGGGTGCATGCGACACAGACGCGCTTCTGTAACACAGACGCGGATAGAAAAGACACAGACGCGCCTATCCCGGAACCTGCAAAACGAAATATTGACAAAACACAGACGCGGATAAAGTTGCCTCAGATGCGCCTGAAAATCAAAAACGTGATCCGAAAGTGTGCAGACGCGAAAATACCAAAAATGCTGCCGAAAATGTCCGATCTGCAACTTCAAAACACAAGATCTGCAACAAGGAGGTTAAATGCAAAGGGACAAGTGTCCCACCGGGCGTGCCAAAATGTATATGGTGAAAATGGATAACAATAATGACAATATTGAAAGGCTAAATGAATTCAACCACAAAACCCTAGCCTAACAATCAACAAAGATCCACCATAACATATGAAGATTACCTAAGACAATGCAAATCAAATGAAATCACAAAGATTATACCATCACATGTCCAATAGGGTTTTGATCTCCATTCTTCCTATCTCCATTGATCTTGCTTGATATATTTGCTCTCAGATTTTATATGCACAAGAGCTCAACAAAGAACGGAATGTGGTTGCAAGTAGGATCGTAGTGTAGTCAAGTCCTTAAGATGATTCATTAGGGTTTGATAATGAAGGAAGTATCTCCTTAAATAGAAGACACAATATGAAATGGAGGGATAAGATTGAGAGGTGTAAAAGGAGGTCGGCTAAGATTAGAGGGTAGGTAGAAGAAATAATAAAATAATGAAAGGGGTAGGTAATGTATGAATTAAGAGATGAATGACATGTGTCATGGGTAGAAAAAGCTAATGAATTAATTAAATAAATAAAGATTTATTTAATTAATAGAAGAAGTGGGATCAATTAAATAAATAAGATATTTATTTAATTTAGGAAAATGATAATTTAAATAAATAAATGTATTTATTTAAATGAGAAATAAGGCTAGAAGAGGATAAATGAATTAATTAAATAAATAAGGATTTATTTAATTAATAGAAGAATTAAGCTTAGATAATTAAATAAATAAAATATTTATTTAATTAGACATGACAATTTTAGGTGTCTACAGGAACAATCAACATGGTAGAGGCACAGGCAACCATGTTGGCGATATGATGGGTAGAAAAATTGGGTACATTCAAAATTTTCATTTAGAAGGAGATTCTTTCATAATAATTAATGCAATTATGAAAGGTGAGGCTCAAGCATGGCATCTCAACGAATACATTTTTCCTATTTTAAATGATTTAAAAACATTTAATAATTACTGCATCACCCATGTACAAAGGGAAGGGAATGAGGTGGTGGATTCCTTTCAAACTGGGCATTATCATTTGATAATGAGGATGAAGTACATGTTGAAGATTACTGAGATCACATGAATGATGATGTGGATGGGGGAGAGTACAATGCTGGGTAAGTGCACAAAGATGATGGTCAAAAAGGGGGGTATAAGTGGACACTTTTTTTTTAAAAATTAGGTGAACCTGAACTTGGAGGCAAAATTTGAAAGTCATCCACTCAAGATATGAAGATAATCAAAGAACAAATATTGTAGTACTTTGAATCTAGTTTCCAAACTACTAAACTTTTTCAAAATTGGATGAGATTAAGGGGGTCAAATCCTTCGCGCACGAAAAACTGACCCTAATTTTTTTCTGAAAAACATAACATAGTGTCTGACGTGCGCATCAAAAAAGTCATAGTTAGATTTAGTATTTTGACAAATCTTTTGGCAGAAAGATATTTAAGAGTGAGCACTAGAAGATGTGTATTTTTTTGTAATTTTTTGTTGAGTATTTTTTTTTTATGATTTTTCCAATCGAGCACATCCTGAAAATTAGGTACCTGTTCATGCGTGAAGCATAAGTTGCACTAAACAAATCGAAAATACAATTTTTTTTTAAAATTGTAAAGGATCAAGTGCACTACAATAATATATAAAGTATTTTAAATTTGGATTAGTATATCAAAAGTTATTCAAAAAATGGTGCACCTATATCTGTGAGAACTATGGAGACACTGGTAAAAGAAATTCAATAATAATATGTTATTGTTGTTCAAATTGCAAAAAAATTATATGGTTAGAAAGCTCAGAAGATGGGTGAAAATATGGTGGCAATTTTAGAAATACCCACTTGATGAAGTGTAAACCTAATGATGACAAAGTTGATAAACCAAGTTGATAAAATAAAACACGTCAAAAATGAGAGAAATGGAGGGAATTCAAACTTCCAAACCATAGCTTTGTCATCCAGGCCTATTTCCAAGCCTAAACAGTCAAAAGCACGTACGAGGTACTTATGGTGTAAGCAGCACATACATGCTTGTTTTCCTATAAACAACGTGTACGCACTCTTTTTACTATAAATAGCACGTACATGCTATTTTATAATATGATATTCTATATGCAATATGTGTATATACATATAATATATGTAATATATAATGTGTATAATATGATATTGTATATATAATATGTGTATATACATATAATATATAATATATATGTATATATATATATAATATATTAAACATATATATACATATGTAAGTGTATTGTCTCCCCCTCTCAAACGCATACAAGGTACCTCTCTCTCTCTCTCTCTCTCTCCATACCCCATCCCTCTCTCTCTCCCTCCCTCTCTTCCCTTCTCCCTTCCTCCATACCCATCCCTCCCTCTCTCCCCTTATCCCTTCCTCATCTCTCTCTCTCTCTCTCTCTCTCTCTCCATACCCCATCCCTCTTTCTCTTCTTCTCTCCCTCCCTCCCTCCATACCCCACTGCAACTGTGTCTGCACTTCTATAGAAGTAAGTGAATTTATTTCTTGTCTGCAATTTGATTTTTATCATGTATGCTCTCCTAAGAAAATTGACTTGTGGATTTGTGTGTGTATATTGAATAGGAGGAATAGGGTTTGAAATTGAACCACAGGTGTATTACCATGACAAACAAGGAAACCTGCAACAATATTCTTCTCGAATGTGTTTTTAATGAGCAGAGCAGATGTGGAAAACAGTGTCAACAAAGCAACATGATGAGTCAGAGTACCTGCAATATGTTTTTCAAAAGGAAACAAAAGGTAGGAAGAGAAAGAGGAAGAGTAACACAAATGATGTCTTGTAGAATGATAGTGGTGGGTATGCGAGAGTTCCCATGTTGTTACACAGTGCTTGTCACCTAAAGAAATTAAAGTTTGTTGTATGCATGGCAATGGTAGTATATGATGATCATCACTTGTCAAACAACTTGGAACGGTACATACCCATGAAAGAAATCAAGTGTGTAATTCCTATAGTCACAATCAAGATCAGTCTTATAACCTTACAAATTTAATAGCATCATATGTTTTATAACTTAGGCAGTACTCTTAGGGTTAGGTCAAGCTCTTACACTTGCTTTTTAGCGAAGCCTTGTTGTTTGTTCGCTTGGAGTCTCGTTGTATGATATTCTATTCATAACTTTAAATTTAATATATCATTTTATTAGCCCACCATATGACCCCTTAGGTGTCATTAGAGGTCGTATTGTTTCCTAAGAGGTCATATGGTGTCCTGTGACCCCTTAAGACCCCTTGGGACACCAATGACCCATAACAACACCATATGGTGTTCTAAAGGGTCGTATGGTGTTCTATGACCCCTTAGGACACCATTTGGTGTCGTTATAGATCCTATGGTGTGCTAAGGGATAATATAGTGTCATATGACCCCTTAGGACACCCTATGACTCCTTAGATGTTGTTAGGGGTCATATTGTGTCCTGGATTCGATATCTCTTCCTCTCCCTCCCTCCCCCTCCTTCTTCTCTCCCTCTCTCTCTCTCTCTCTCTCTCTCTCTCTCTCTCCTTCTCCCTTCCTCCATACCCCACCCCTCTCTCTCTCTCTCTCCCCTCCTCTCTTCATCCATACCCCATCCCTCTTTCTCTTCTTCTCTCCCTCCCTCTTTCTCTTCTTTTGTAATTCCTATAGTCACAATCGAGATCAGTCATATGGTGTCTTGTGTGTATGTGTGTGTGTGTGTGTGTGTGTGTGTCTCTCTCTCTCTCTCTCTCTCTCTCTCTCTCTCTCCCTCTCCCTTCTCTCCCTATCCCTTCCTCCATACCCCTTCTTCTCTCCCCCCTCCCCCCTCTTCTCTCCCTCTCTCCCTCCCTCCTTCCCTTTTGCCCCCCTCCTCTCTCCCTCCCCCCTACTCTCTCTCTCTCTCTCTCTCTCTCTTTTCATTCACATCTTTTCTACTACCAATAGCGCGTATGGGGTATTGAAACTATTAGTTCACTGCCCTGCCATAACTTTTTTAAGGCAAAGGAGTGCTTGCGCGGTACTTATTACTTGTAAGCGCGTACGGGGTACTGAGCCCATTATTCATTACCCTGTGATAACATTTTTTAGGCTTAGGAGCGCATACACGCTACTTATTAGTCCATAATGGGAAAAAAGAATATTGTTGGGCTTGTCAACATTTTATGGAGTAACAATGCGTACACAATTTATAGACATAGTTTTAGTTGCCCAAGAGCCTCAACAACCTCAATAGAAGTTTTTGAGGTCGTTGAAGGCCCCATTGGAACTATGTCTGCACTTCTATCACTGTTTTATACATAGAAGTAAGTGAATTTTTTGTTTTTGCATGATTTCAAATGATTGAATTGTTGTTCGTATTAGTTTTTGTCAATAGTATTATGATTGTTTAATAGTTTGATTCCAAAAAATAGTGATAAGATGCATATTTATGGTTATTTGTTTGTTTATGAACTTTTGTTTACATATATATGTAATATGATTCTATTTAGGACAACCGATATCAACCATGGGAAAGAACAAGCGAGGAACGATGGAACAACGAGAGGCTCAAAAGGAAAGACAAAGGCAACATATGAAGAAATTGCGCGACATAAGAACAATGGGAGAAGAAGGTATGTCATCCTCAACATCTCAATTTGATTTACCAAACGAATATAATGCACCTAATGCAATTGAAGAAGAGACATTTGATTTACCGTTTGAACCTAATGCAATTGAAGAAGATACCGCATTGAATAATCAATCAAATGATGAACATATTACACCTTCTCTACTTGATGAATTGAATGTACATAATGCACCAATGTTAACACCTCCTAGAATCATTCATAGGAAACCAAATTATCTAATTGACATTGATGAGAATATATTGAAGCCAATGCCCAATAAAATGAATGAACAAACTTGTAGGAGAATGGTTAAAAGAATATGGAAAAACTATTTGAGCATTCTTCATTCTTGTATAATCATGGAAAATTATTTGAGTCATTATCGGGTCATAGGGGTCATAGATTGAGACTAGATACAATTTGAGAAAAAAATGTCATTGTTGTCAAAAAAATTGTCAAAAAAGTTGTCAAAAAAGTTGTCAAGCAACTTTTACATTGTGTCGGTATGGTATGACTCTCGACGTTTCGGCGCTTTGGGATGCATGATAGGGGCATGCCTAGCGTAAACCTACCCACCCGGACGTGCTCACGACGTCGGTTTGTGCACACGACGAACCGAATCGGTTCTAGCCAATCTGACAAATTTGCATTGCATGCAACTGACGGTTTTTGCAGCAGGCAAAAAAATGCTACCAATTGAAAATGGCTCTGACTCGTCAAAAACTAAGACAAGCCATTGTAGAGGAGCCTCACGCGACCCCACGGATTCAAACGGATCGACCATATGTGTCCTGGATTTGAAGAAACAGTCCATCAAATTTTGACTTTTTTTGGACTCAGGGCACTTAAGAGATCGCACCGGTACAGTATGACTCTCGATGTTCCAACGCTTTGGGATGCATGACAAGGGCATGCCTAGCGTAAAAGACGCGCTCGCAACGTTGGTTTGTGCACACGATGAACCGAATCAATTCTAGACAATCTGGCAACTTTGCATTGCATGCAACTGACGGTTTTTGTAGCAGGCAAAAAATGCTACCAATTGAAAATGGTTCCGACTCGTCTAAAACCGAGACATGACATTGTAGAGGAGCTTCATGTGACCCCATGGTTCAAACGAATCGACCATATGTGTCCTGGATTTGAAGAAACAGTCCGTCAAATTTTGATAATTTTTTGGACTTAGGGCACTCGAGAGATCGCACCAGTACGGTATGACTCTCGATGTTACAGTTCTTTGGGATGCACGACAGGGGCATGCCTAGCATAAAACTACCCACCCGGATGCGCTCATGACATCGGTTTGTGCACACGACGAACCGAATCAATTATAGCCAATCTGGCAACTTTGCATTGCATGCAATTGACGGTTTTTGCAGTAGGCGAAAAAATGCTACTAATTGAAAATGGCTCTGACTCGTAAAAAAACCAAGATAGGCCATTGTAGAGGAGCCTCACGTGACCCCACAGGTTCAAAAGGATCAACCGTGTGTCCTGGATTTGAAGAAACAGTCCATCAAATTTTGACAATTTTTTGGACTCAGGGCACTTGAGAGATTGCACTGGTATGGTATGACTCTCGACGTTCCGGGGCTTTGGGATGCATGACAGGGGCATGCCTAGTGTAAACCTGCCCACCCAAATGCGCTCGCGATGTCGGTTTGTGCACATGACGAACAAAATTTGACCATTGCGAGCGCGAGGGTGCTCTCGCACCAAACACATATTATTGTTTATATTCATATTGTCAATTTTTGTTGTTTATATTCATATTGTTGATTACATATGCAAATATTCATTTAAATTAATAAAAGGGCAGCCACCAAATACAACGAATACACAATAATGAACTGAATACAAGGAGTTTTGTAGGGTTAATTCAACATTTTAGAAATTTTATCAAATCATATTCCATGATTGCAATGTTTTATATCATATATTTTTGTTGTTTATATTCATATTGTTGATTACATATGCAAATATTCATTTAAATTTATAAAAGGACAACCACAAAATACAACGAATACAAAACAATGAACTCAGTACACATTTATTGGATTGAATATCGATATTTATATATATAAAAAAGGCATGTCTGCCAAATCAAACAAGTACTACAAAAATGTGGCGTATGCCATGTCCAAATCGATATAAAATAAAAATGTAGAATATATCTACATGCATTGGTCATTCTATGATCAAAACTAACACTATATGATCCTAAACTTGTGGTGGATCATCAAAATCAAGCCTCTTCGATGCAATATGCGGCTCTGTAGATGGCTGCAAAACCACAATTCAAAAGCCAAGTTAGAATTCTTTTGTAGAAAATAGTTCACAATTAACAACATAACTATGCATTTAACTTTAATTCCCTTGCAATTGAAATGTAGATTACCTCATCGGCTGATCTAGGAGCTAATGTCTTCGCTCTCCTCTCCTTGTCACTCTGAGGAGTTTTCTTGAAGACATACTTAAATGGATCCACATTACGGTCGTACCGCGAAGGGGTCTATTGTAGATTAAATGTACAATTAATACAATTTACTAACATAAATATATCAAAAACACTTAAAAGCTATAATATAGAGAACAATGACGTACCTGTACCTGAGATGCTTCTCCAATGGACTGAGGATGGCTACCTATACAAAAAAATGTTCAAAGATTAAATATAATTAATATAATGACAAGTATTGAAGGTTAAAAACAATTAATTTTACATATCAAACAAAGTGTACCGGATCCTGAGATGCTTCTCCAGTACACAGAGGAGGGTTCGCCATTGATGAAATAGGTATGGATATTTCCTGTATGAAAAAATTATAAGATTATAATATATCACAAGTTCACATGTACGTGTGCATATAATCATGGAATCAAGCAAATAAAGTAGAGATACATACCTTCGCCCTCTCTTGATCCACGGGCGAATCGGGTGCATTCAACAAATCCACATAGCTCAATGGCCACCGTACATGTAAAATAGACAAAAAAACACTAATCAATCTACAAACCCCAACTAATACTTGATTTCAACATTTTCAAACAATTGTACAACTAAAAATGTGTTCAATTACCTTCTTCCCACATTTTGGCGTCTTCGAGGAATTCTTTTTCTTAGGATGAGCCCTAGACGCGGAGGGGGTACCCTAAAAAAAATAAATTAACATGAGATATTAGTATAGATAATAAATTAAACATAATTTTAAAAATCTAAAATGAAACGACTTGCATATTCCATCAAAACAATACATAAAAAGGGTTGTACAAAATATGATACCGTATAGCCTTGTAGGCCAAAATCGATTGTTGAGAGCGTGATGTCATCAATCTGGGACATTTCGTCCCCTGTCAACACCTACAAACCAGAAATTGGACCAAGCATTAAAGATAGTTAGTATATCTTGTATTTTTTTGAATTCAAAGTGTACTATTATATTTTAACATGTTACAAAATTTATACCTCAAGCATCGAAGTTGCAGCTATAGTAATTGGGGGAGGAGTATGGGATACCGCTGCTGCATCCTGAAATGCATATTATTTGTCTCAATTTAAATCGATGTATAAATGAAAATTCATTTATGTAATTACAAATTTAAAATGACTGATAAATAAAATGCTATGAATTCAAATCAACACATCTGTGTCTATGGCTCATGGGCAAACACCATGTTCATCAACTCATCTATCAGCACGAAATCCTCAACCGTGTGGGCTTGACATCTACTCCCACAAATCATGCACAAATGAGATGAGGATCCATCTGTATCGGCTGCATCATCTATCCCCGAGCAACCGACACACATGTTGGATGAGCTCTCTGTCGCCACCTAATGGCTCATCATCCAATACAATAGGGTGTGCTAATGACATCCCATGCTGGATGATGGCACCAATCAATGTTGTGGCCGCCTAAAGAGTCTGTAGCTCCATCGACTCTTTCAGCTCTACTGGGACATCTTGATGCACCTTGGGTTTGGGTGCTAGGGGGCAGCGACTCTCCGCGGGTAATCGCCTACGGGCTCCAGGTCTATCTTGGGCAGAGCCACCACCTCTACCATGGAACTCTCTCATGTCAAAATAGTTTGAGCGCACATTGAACACAAACTCACAATATACTTTTCTCAAAAAATATAATGGCACCTCATAATTATTACAAGGTGGATCATCAAAGACCATCCACCACCTCTGCCAAAAAAGATTCTTCATCTGCACATTGGTACACCAATGTATGGGAAACCTCTTTGCATTAAGAGGTAATGACTGACCAGTTTTGGGATCAACGAAAAGGGCACATATTTTTTGTTTAGTAATATTTTTGTTTTTTATTCCATCGTATGATAGCCCATTGACATAGAATTGATGACACCTATCCCTAAAGCTTCCCCATTTGGTAATTTGTGTGGAAACAACTATGGCACCACTAGCTAATGTTTATAGGCTAGTGGCGAGGGATTGATGATGCTCAAGTTCAGAAGTTTTCAATTTAACAATCATCCTATTGATTTTAGATGTATTTTGTCATAACTGATTAATTAATTGCTCCTATGTTTTGGGTGTGCGGTCAAAAGGAGGAATTGGGGGTTGTTCTTGTGTGTTTTCAGGAGGTGCATTTGGTTATTCTTGTGGGTTTTCAGGAGGTGCATTTGGTTGTTCTTGTGGGTTTTCAGGAGGTGCATTTGGTTGTTCTTGTTCTGGATTAGAATAATCTAGTTTTTGAAACAAAAAATGAAAAAACCTAATCAAAATTAATGAAATTAAATTAAAAATTTAAAACAAATTGAACAAACAGGAAAGAAAGACAAAAATAAATAAAAACTAACCTTGATCCATAGCTTGGAGGACAAATCTAGCACCCCGTTTGCGGTTTAGGAGAGGAAATGGAAAAAAAACGAAGTAAAAATGCGCTATTCACGGGTAAATGAGAACCAATTTTTTTTTAAAAACTTTTTTTACCAGGCACTGCATACACAGTTATATTTGGATTATTAGCGCGTACGTGCTCATTTTCCTAAAAGCAGCGCGTACGCGCTACCTTCTCTAGGCTCGGGAAGAACAAACCTAAGTGCGTACGTGAGAATTTCAAATTTTAAAACCGCGTACGTGCTGCTTGTTTTTCCATGTTTTTTTTGGGTGGTGTCCACTTTTCTGACCACCATCTTTGTGCACATACCCTGCTATAGGTATTGACAATTATGTTTTAGCAAGGTCAAATGTGTAGGAAAAGGTGTAAAAGGTGTCAGGGTATGATTTGAGTTTGATTCAAGGTTGTTGGTGGTGACGTGTTTGTGCGAATGGAGGCCACCTTCACAATCTACACTTCCAAGCAACAACTGGCATTTGGAGGGTATATTTTTGTGAAGAGAATGAAGTGTGTTTTCAAACATGGGGATGAGGCCTTCTTGCAGATAATGGAGACCCTGTTGGGAGATTTTTTTTTGAGGATGATGGACAAATATAGAACCAATGTGGACATTGTCACGATGGTTTTGTCTTGGAGGAGAATGAGGGTGCCATTGTGAGGGTTTTGAGGGGATGTGTGGAGGACGACTGGTTGTATGGTTTGAATGAGCTTCTGGAAATGGCGATGTCGGGTGCAGGGTTTGATGTGGGTGTGGGTCTTGATATAGATGGGGTGCATGAGCTCCAAGAGTTGTTTCCTTTCATATGGTGGCCTTTTGGACTGAACCGACATGAAAGGTGTGTGGAGGTTACGATTGGATGTGACTCCTTGAAAATGTACTTGAGGGAGAAGGAGATTGAGTCTCAGGGAGTCAGAGAGTGTGGGCTTCCAACACAAGTTGGGAAGGAAAAGGGTAAAAGGAAGGGTGTGAGTGGGGAAGGCTCGACAGGGAAGGAAGAAGAAGTTGTAGGGTGGAGCATAGGCATCCATGGGTGTGGAGTGGGTGATGGTGCGAGCTTCCTTGTGAGAGATGAGCTTTAGCCCTTTTTCTTTTGTTTTTGTGTTTTTGTCAACTTTTTTGGTAATATAGTCTATATGGCCCAATTTTTTTGGTGTGGCTAGTAATTCTATATATGGACGTCTATAAATGTCATACAAGCCCTATGAAAGAAAGTGATGTAAACTTGTCATTAGGGTAGAATTATGGGGTGTTTGCAAGTTTAGGTGGGGTTTGTTACGACAGTGTTGGGGGTAGTTTCTGTCTCTTTCTTTTTTTTTTTTAAAAGCTAGGGATTAAAAATGGTTGCATTCTCTATGCGAGTGTATTGGCAATGGTGAAGTCCGTTGTAGGGGTATGCGATATTGTCTGGTTTGGGTGGGTGGTTTTTTGTTGAAGTATTTGGGAAACTTTTGTTATAGCATGTAAAACTCTTTTTATATATCAATAAAAATAAACATTATTACCGACCGAAAAAAATAGAAATTAAATAATAACTAATAATAAATTCACAATAAATTTATAATTTTTAATATTGATTGATAGTAGTCTTAACAATCGATTCAATTAGAATTTAAAAAATGATAAACAAACAATACTTAATTAGGGTCATGACATCCTTCCCCCACTAAGACTCTACATTGTCCCAAAATACATTGATAGTTGTATCCTAATGATTCATTGGGTGTGATTCAAAACATTGAACAAAACACATACATAGTTTTATCTAAAGATCTCATTCAGAATGAAGAGGAAGGTTTTCATCAAAAGACTAATATTTTCATTCATTGAATTGAAGATCCAGATTGGCCAAAACATCTACAGTTCTATTGGCTTCTCTGAAAGAGCGAGTAATCTTTCTTCTATATAGTTTCTAATTTTCCATGGAGAAACTTTAGAGTTCTTGATCAAATCTACTATCAATTTTGAATCCACTTCTATTTTCACCCTTTGAAAGGCAAGAAGAATGCATTTTTGATACCCCACTAAGCAACTATAGCTTTTGCTTCATTGTTTGTTTTACACCCAATATTTATTGCAAAACAATCAATCATTAACCTATTTTCATCTCTTAGAACCCCACAAACAATAGCTTGACTGAGATCACCTTTACTACAACCATCAAAGTTTCTAAGTTTTATCCATCATTTATGAGGTTTCTTCAATTTCATATGCTTTCTCAAGAGGTTCTTGGAAGGCTTAATCTTATCCATGGTTTGAGTTATCCCCCAAATTTTGACCTATTTTTAACTCAATAGAGGAAGGCAACTTCTTGACAACACCTAGTTTAGCCACATCAACATTTTCTTGTAAATCATTTTTAATAGTTCGAAACACTTCTTTGATGTCTCTCTTTCGCTCTTTAAATTTTTTATTATTGCGCTCCTTTCAAAGACCTTAGGTAGTACATAATGGGATTTGATTCTATATTTCTCTCATCATAAGATGTGTGATAAGGGAATTCTACTTCTCACACCTAGACTACTTTATGTTTATTTATAAGTCCATTTGATTAGATTATTCTAAATTAACTCAAAGAAAACCGTATTTACTATTACAACATATTTCAAATTATTAAAATATAATTAAGATAAACTAGATGATTGATAGTAAAACAAAGAATAAAGAGGATTCACGGTAAAATATATGCAATCAAATCATGTTAAGTTGACCACAGAATATTTAATCCTCTTTTCTTAAAATGCAAGCAACATGAAAATGACGGTTTACTGTAAAAAACTGTCATTCAACGTCAAATATTAAATTAATCCTTCTTTAGAATTTGACCTCTCTTGACGAATATCTTCTTTTATGATAAAAAGCTAAGGTAAAAGATTCCACTCCACTTATATATATCTTCTTTTATGATAAAATGCTAAGGTAAAAGATTCCACTCCACTTATATATATCTTCTTTTATGATAAAATGCTAAGGTAAAAGATTCCACTTCACTTATATAGTAATATAGTAACGGCGTCAAAAAAAATAAAAAATGAGCGAAACATTGAACGTTTTAATTTTATTAACAAACCAAAAATACAGTTACGTGAAGGCTAAGCCGGGAAAGCCAATTTATTCCCGGCAAGGAAGAACACGACATCACGAGGCTGACATTATAATCCACCTAAATGGAATATTTATTGGCATATCCTTTTTATTCTATGACTTGGCTGGTTTATTATCAGTCTTACAATCACGGCAGCGGTTTATTAGATTTCCGTCGCTTTACAAGAGTTTCAGGGTGATTTTCAGACGCTTCATACGTACTGTAATGGAAGTATTCAGCTTTCCAACTTCTTCCCTATTTAAATGAAGAAGCCATTCTGTTTTCTCACAGTATTTTGCAGTCCTGTTTATTTTCTTTGCAGAGAAGAAATGGGGGAGATCAAAATGGAGGGGCAGATTAAAACTGTGGTTGTTCTTGTGCAAGAGAATCGATCGTTCGACCACATGTTCGGATGGATGAAGCGGCTTAATCCACAAATTGATGGCGTAACAGGGCAAGAATGGAATCCTCTGTCCATTGCAGACCCCGATTTCGCCAGAATTTTTTTCGATGACAAGTCGGAATATGTGGATCCAGATCCTGGCCATTCTTACAAAGCCACTAAAGAACAGGTCTTTGGAAATTCCACAGACACGTCGGCGGATCCTCCTCCTATGAACGGATTCGCTCAGCAGGCCGAAACCGTTGAGAAGGGCATGTCAGAGACTGTGATGAATGGCTTCAAACCAGAAGCTGTTCCAGTCTACACTACCTTGGTTAAAGAATTTGCAGTCTTTGACAGATGGTTTTCGTCCGTACCAGCCTCAACGCAGCCGAACAGACTCTTTGTTCACTCTGCAACTTCTCACGGTGCAACCAGCAACGACGCCATTAAGCTCATCGAAGGATATCCGCAAAAGACGATCTTTGAATCTGTTTACGAATCTGGCCTCGACTTCGGTATTTATTACCAGTATCCCCCATCTACTCTGTTCTACAGAAATCTCAGAAAGCTCAAGTACATAACAAAGTTTCACCAGTTCGATCTCTCCTTCAAATCTCATGCGAAGCAGGGGAAATTGCCTAACTATGTCGTCATTGAGCAGCGATATTTTGATCTGAAGATACTTCCAGCGAATGATGATCATCCTTCGCACGATGTTGCCGAAGGCCAGAAATTTGTGAAAGAGGTTTACGAGACGCTGAGATCGAGTCCACAATGGAACGAAATGGTGTTCATTGTTACTTACGATGAGCACGGGGGTTTCTTTGATCATGTTCCCACGCCTGTCAGAAATGTGCCGTCTCCTGACGGAATTGTAGGCCCCAAACCCTATTACTTCAAGTTCGACAGATTAGGTGTTCGTGTGCCTACAATAGTCATTTCTCCCTGGATCAATCCAGGAACCGGTATATTTTCTCTCCTCAATTTAACTTTCCTGTCAAAAACAAGTGCAAAATGAAAATAATCACAAATGTGGCTTGTTGCATTTGCAGTGGTGCATAAACCTAGCGGGCCATATCCTTCCTCCGAATTCGAGCACTCATCGATTCCTGCAACAGTGAAGAAAATTTTCAATCTGAAAGCAGATTTCTTGACAAAGAGAGATGCTTGGGCGGGAACATTCGAAGGCATATTAAAATTGCGGGAGAGTCCAAGAACAGATTGCCCGGGTATCAGATTCTCCTCACTTGTTCTGTTTCAAATATTCTTTCCTTGTATAAAACAAATCTGATTTCTTCGTCAATTTTGTGTGTGCAACTGCAGTTACGCTGCCAGAACCGTCAAAGCTAAGACCAGGAGAAGCAAAAGAGGAGGCGCGTTTAAACGAGTTTCAGAGTGAGTTGGTTCAGCTGGCAGCTCAATTGAATGGAGATCACGCTCTAGATAGCTACCCGGATGAGCTCCCAAACAAGATGTGCGTAAGAGAAGCTCAACAATACGTTGAGCGCTCTGTAAATCGATTCTTTCAGGCTTGCGAAAAGGCAAGGATGGACGGTGAAGATGAATCGTATATTGTGAAGCTTCCATGTGAGACGACAGGTGACGAAGGGGGCTCGTCAAAGGCTTCCGGAATCCGGCAGGCTTTAAGAAATATGATATCCTGCCTTGCCTGTGGCACTAAAAATTAGTAAGAGATTATACCTTTATCTATATTTTTCTCACAGCAAACTCCACGAATTCAAATTAAATTTAAGCCTAAATAAATGGGGGCTCCCTGTAGCTGCCTCGCAATCGTCCAATTCAAATTGTTGTACTGTAACTAGCAGTTGAACCTTCATGAAAGGAAAAAGAGAAGTTAGTGTATGTAATTTGATTTTAGTTGTTGTTTGTAAAGTCTTTTGTGTATATACATAATACAAATATTTTTTAGTGTATTTTTATATATTAGTAGTTATTTGTATCTGTTTTTATAGTAATCTTGTATTTAACTTGATTCAATTATTTTTATTTATTATATTAAGAAAAAAAATTCTTGTAGCATATATATTTTAAAAGTAAACATTTTGAAATAAATCAGATCTTTCTTCATAAATCTTTCATTTAATAAATAATAATGATTTCATTTATTAAAAATAATCTTTATCTTATGTTTGAAGGTCATATAATTAAAACAAATTATGTATTAATCAAGAAAACTCAATCTCTTTTAACATACCCATAAATCCTTGTAAAAAAAAAGCCCCACTTAAAAGAAGGTAGTAAGCATCATTAAAAAAATAGAAGAATAATGGAAGATTGTCTTCATCATTACAAATGTGACCATCAATATTACTAATGCATCAAGAAAAAATGATAGCAAATTAAATATTAAATAAAAATAATATATAAAAAATACAACAAAAAATATACGAAAGGATAAATAAGTATAATAGAAAATAATTAAAAATTAAATCAGACAAAATAAAATAGTAAAGAGTAAATTAATTGTTGCAAAGCATAAAGTTCAAAGAATTTTTATATTATATTAAAAAAAATTAAAAAATAATAATAATTAAACGTATTAATAAATAAATATTAAAAAAATATTATTTGGAGAGTAAGGAGTGTAATAACGTGAACGTATTGGAAAAAATTCAAACTATAAAATAATTCTTATTAAATAAAATTTTAAAAATATAAATAAATTTAAACAATTCTTAAATAAAATAACTCTCTTAAATAAATAAAACCCTTTTAAATAAATTAAGTCACCATTTATAAATAAATAAAAATAATTTTAAAATAAAATAATTCTTATATAAAAGAATATGTTTAAGATATCTATACCAATTTGGTAATTAGTTTTGACTTAGAATAGTAATGATGATAGATTAGATTCTATACATACACTTAAGTCTTCTCTTAATAACACAAAATCTATACGTTTATCATTTTTCAATAAATTTTGATGCAATGAAACACATTCATTCATTAAGAATGTAAGTAATAAAAGAACCTTGCTTATGAATCAACTTTTACTAGATAAACAAGTGCCATGTAGTGGCTAGTACTTGTACTAGCCATTTAGATTTGTAACATTAATTGAGTATGCTTTTTTAAAACAATTAGCAAATAGAAGGATTAATAATCTAATTTAATTTCTTTTAAATCTAAATTGAGAAAATACAATTTAATTTTCATCATCTTATTGACAGAATAATAATAATAACTTTGAGTGCAACACAAAATATTTATGAATAATTTAAAATACATTAAAAAATATAAATTGAATTTATGAACACTAATAATTGTTATTGAACCAAATGAATGAACAAATATGAATATTAGGTGAAAGTATATTCTAAGTTTATTAAATGTGATGAAAGGAATCTATATTAAATGTGGAGTACTTATTTATTTTAATCTAAATTTATTAATTAATTAGCATCAAAATATTTTCACCCAGTTACAATAATATAGTTAAACAATTATAATCTAGTTAAAGAATTATAATATAGTTTTTTTTGAGTTATAATTTTTTTATATTTGTTAAGTTGATTTACTATGTTAGTTTAATTAAATATTTTAAAGGCTTAATCAAGATGAAAGAAGTGTTTAGTAAAGTAACTCATGCAATTTCAAATATCAAATGTAGAGCACTTATTTCTTTTAAATCTAATTTCTTTTAAATCTAAATTGAGCAAATACAATTTAATTTCCATATGAAATTCATTAAAATTTTGTCTAAAAAAATTATCCGGTAATAAGATGCAAATTATTTGAGCCAATTAGATTGAAGAAAAACAATTTAGATAAATTGAAAACCTAAAAATCATGCATCTTAACTATTAAAAAATTTAAAAAACACATAGAAAGAAAAAATTCATAGATATAATTGATAGAAAAGCAATTCAATAATAACCAATTAATGAAAATTGAATGCAACCTATTACAATAGTACTAACCTAATGACAAATACTAATAACTAGTAACTTTGAAATATAAAAAAATGCAATATAAATTAAATTCTCACTTAAATTTATATATCACTCAATTATGAAATAAATTTCTAAAAATGATCATTATCGTATGACAAGTATACTCATCAATATTAACACCGCCTCCAATCATACCTTATTTTCTTCTATCACAAAAAGAAAAAAACAATTCTTTTTATAACAAATAAAGCACATTTTGAGTTCACTTAACCTAAAATTAGATACCAATCCTAACTCAAAACATGCCTAATTTTGTTCTCACAACTTTTAGTTTGTAAAAGGAAAGAAAGAAAAACACGGAGACTATATGTACTTAGCTATACCTAATTAAATTGATGTGAATAATTTTTTTTTTGGAGTGTAAAGATGGGAAGTGGAGAAAAGAAGGGAAATCACTTGACTGTGACAAAACAACTCCTCCAATTCCGTGTTGTCCATCACTTTGGTTGTGCCGTTGCGGTTGGTCTATAACTAAATAACATCAAGCAAATAATCTAGGAATGCAATGTGACATGTGAGACAATTATATAGTAACTCAAAATATATTTTATAAAAATAACGTTTGCTAAGGAATTTAATGATTTATCTAAAATACCACTTTTATAATCTTTATATAATAAATGAGTGAGGTATGTTTCACATACATTGTTATATTTGTACCCATCATATAAACATATGGTTATAAATGGATACAATGTAATTGTATCAAGTACTTAAAATAATGAATTAGAGGGGCATATCTCACCAACATTTATGGAGCACAGTACGATTACACCCTTAGAAGGGATGTTACACTAGATTTCACATTCTTAAGTTTCAAGTTTTTTCTAGACCCAACTCTAGGAAAATAATGTTAATCTAGATAGGGATTCACTATACACACTCATGGAGGTTGTAGAAAATAGGTGTGAGTAGGACCCTTTTAAGCTCACTTGCAACCTTTATTGTTAATATTGTTAGAATCTAATTAAGTTGATTCAAAAGAAAAATAAACTATGATAGAAAAATATAATATATTTTTGCTAATATCATCACATGGTTGGAGTTTGAGAAGGTTACTCTTGCCACAAAATTAAAACGAGTCCTTGAATAAATATCAACCTTAGTATGTAGCCTTTGAGACATTATTGTGAATGTGATTAATCAATTTAAAAAATTAGGAAATGAGGGTTGTGAAGGTAAGAGGTCGATAGAAGTTGTTGCACAAGGTTATTATTAGGCCATGGGCCATTTGATGTGCATTTTCCTAAGTTGTCTATATCATTATAAAAAAATGTGTAATGGTGCAGGTACTAAGAAGTGACAATTTGGATATTTGATATTGAGTTCTCTTTTGAAAAGGAAAGTGTTTGCATAAGAGGTGAATACAAGGGAAGGGAATTAAGTGAAATAAGGGTTGGCTTCTCACATGAATTGGATGAATCTTATCCTCTATTTTACTGATTATTTTATCATATTATTGGGTTAGCAAGTTATTTAAGAGGAAAAAACTCTTTGTTGAGGTTTGATCTATAGATTTAACATTCTATGGTCGAGGCTAACTAATTTACAATTGTAGATAACAAAAAATGGTGATAGGAGGCATGTACAAACCTAAAAGGGTTAATATAAATTAATCCTATCATGTTCAAGGTTTCATATGTTGCTATATCAATGTGGGAGGATTGAGAGTACATATTAGCAAGAGAGTCTTGGTTCTAGGATAATTTGGTGTAGTTAGTGAAATTATGCTTTATTGAGTTGGCTATACATTTTTGTTATTCTTAATATGGATTAGGCTACCTTATTTTTTGCTCCAATTTTGTGTAGATTCTTATTTTCATGGGACAAGGAATTAGTTGTGTGATTTATTATTAATTTTGAACCAAAAATAGATGGTTTTGTCCATTCTATTTTTGCTAGGATTTAAGTAGTGTATTTAAAAATGATTACCAATAAAAGTTTATTTGTAGGTGTAGCGTCCTAAAATTGCGACACTTGCAATTTCGACTGCATTTGGGTCTTCACGATGGCGGCGCAACGTTGAACCCGAATGGAGACCCCGAAACCTGTTTACGACATCAAAAACTGCATCTTTCCGCACCTTGGCCTGATCCTCCTTGCACCCTGCTGTCCCGGGAGGTGGGACCATGGTGCCCAGCGCCCTAGTCCCTCAGGACCATGGCGCCTAGCGCTCTGGTCCCTTAGGACCATGGCACCTAGCGCCCTGGTCCCTGGCCCTATTTTGGGCCCGGTCTCTTGTTGGGCATCGGGTCTTTAAGTTTGCAATTTGGAAAATAATGCTTCTAGGTCGGCCTAAGGTCGGAAAAATCAGTCTCCTAACCCTAATTGACAAGTATATAAACTACATTTCCCCTTTCAGAAAGGGGGAGAGGAAAAACATATGTGTGCAAGAAGTGGAAGCGATAGGCAAATATTCAAACATTCAAGCATTCAAGCATTCCTTCAAGCAATTGAGCATTCTAAGTCTCCATTCAAGGCTAAGTGTTGCATTCAAGACAAGGATTCAACCATTGAAGAGGAGATCACTTACAACATACAACATACAACATCATTACACCTTCGCATGTAAGAATACAAACATTCTTACAACAAGTTATCAGTACTTGATTACATTATAGACATTTACATTTACAACATTCTCATTTCTTGGTTAATTCCAAAACCGGGGTTTGACCTAAAGGCAAACCCCTAATCCCTAACCTCCCAATCGTCCTCTCTTTTCTGTGTGTAGGTTGCAGGTACGCGGCTGTAATTGAAGATCTGGAATCCTTGTGCAGAGACGAACAGATCCCCCTTCGTTTCGCGGATTTTTCGGAGGACCGTGTGCACTCCGGGCGCCATCGTCCCATCAACTTTTGCTCATATTTGCAGGACAGCTTTGTCTCGACATTTTACTGCTAATTTCAGGTCCGCAGCTTCATCCCGCGTCCCTATCTCTGTTTACAAGCGAATCTTTCTTACTTTACATACATTCCTAGTTCAATCCTTCTATCTACATTCTTTACAAAAGAGGGGACCCTTGATGCCTCCACCCTTGAAACTCATTTAGAATCCAGTCTTGCATTGTGTGGGATTGGATCTTGTGGGTTTCAACCCCTCTTTTGAATGTAAAGTCTCTCCTAAGTGAAAACCGTCAACTCTAGTGACCTCCTTTCTCTCTCCATGGAGTGGGGGAACACCTAGGGTTTGATTTTCCGCTTTACAGTAGGTAAGTGGGTGCATTTGGAAGTAGGTTTTGGACTATGAAAACGTCTCATTTATATGTAGACACTACTCTTAGGTAGGTCACATTGCTGCAAAATGCTCTAAGTAGAACCATAAAATATGAAATAAGTGGCATGGTTGTAGGTGACACCGTTTTATCATCTATCTATTAAAATGGGAGGTGCCATATTTAGCTAATGATTCAAAGGATGATAAGACAACCAATATTTGCCTCTTCAAATATGCTCTCATAATTAAAATTCTTCAAAAGTTAAAAATATTTTTATTAGTATAATTTTTTTTAAAGAAAACCCTAAATGTCCAATTTTATTTATTGAATTACAAGTAGCGATTCATTTGTTTTTCTCTTTCATAGATCTCCTTTTCACATCCCCTTCTTTACTACTGGGTAAAAGAACAAAACCATGTCACGTTTCAGGCCAACTTATCAGCACAAATGAATTTAAGTAATTCTAACTAAAAATTAATTTTAGTCAAACATATGGTCTATAGAGATGCATTATAGCTATCTTATACATAGGCCACAACATTTCCAATTGGAATTGTCTACTAAATGTATATTCTATACCACTTTGGGTCTAATTACCAATATTTTTTTTGTTGTTGAAAAACTCAATGTTTCAACAACTCCTACTCTTATAAAATTTTTTTTTTTGAAATGTAAAAAATACCCTTTTATAGATCTATAAGTGAATTTTCCAAAATATACATCTTTTAATATTTTAATTAGTTTTTATATTTTATATTTTTTTTAATTGAAAGTAGGTCATCAACACTAAAATATAAGGTTGATTATCTTGTAAAGGAAAAATACTAAAATTTATTTAAAATTTTTGAAAAAAATAAATGCACTAGAGAAAAGAGTCTATGTCAAGTTGATATGTTTTTTCTAATTTGGATAAATAATTAAAAAAAAAGGTGACACCAAATGGAAAGAGTTATATTTCAGTACATGCAATTTTTCAAATTTATTGAAATATATATACATAAAAAACAGTGAAAAATATATTTTTGCACGGAAGTTTCAATTTACTATGGAAGAGAAAGCTAGAAAACTTGCACATATATATTATATAATACGTACAAAAATCCTTATTTTTATGACACTCCAATGAAAGGTATTACTTAATATTACAACTAAATTAGAGGGAAAAATATGGAAGAGAAAGCTAGAAAGCATACACATATTTTGTAGCACATAAAAAAATCCCTATTTATATGGAATTCCTTGATGTAGGTCAATCATTGATAAATTTCACTTATAATATAGAGTAAACTATTAAAATGAAATATTTTTAGAAAATTATGTAAATCTAAAGTAATGACCATGTCATTAGTTGATTAACCATAAATTAGATGTGTGAAAGTATAAATTAGCAAACCTTAAGCTATAAACACATGACACCATATGTATGTGGAGAAATTCTTTTAAGAAAAAATCCATCACCAAAGGGAGCACAAATCTATACTAATCTTGAAAGAAATGTATATTATCAATCCCTTTCATCTTAGAATATTTTGATAGTAATCATGTACTTATAAATGACCCATAAAATAACTATAAGAACCCTAATAATTGTTATGAGCTAATAATATTTAGAACTTTGATTATTTTTAATCAAATTTGACTAACCAAGAAAGTTCCTTTATAAACTCTAATATATAACTCTAACAATTTACTTCTAGTTTTAATATTAAATCCTAATGTTATAAAATTAGATTGAATCATCATGGGGTTTAAAAAACACTAATAACCTAGACTCTATAAAATAAAGAAACTACCCATTACAAAATATTAATATTATTATATATTTTATCATACGAAAAGTATAACAAGAAATAACCACAATAGTAGCTAGTAGATTGGTTGTAGTAGGTGTAAATATAATTGAAAATTATCTATAATTTGTCTACAATAGTTTTCTAATGTGTTGAAGGCATAATGTGGATTAGATTCGTGATAGTGTAATACTTTATCCACCTCTAGATTAAGTCATCTCACTAGGTCAAAGGGTTTTCTTCCTCAGCCTATAGATGAAAGGCTCTTCATCCTCTAGTTCTCTATAGATTTGAAGGTTTTCATCCTCAGGTCTAACACTCTAAGCAACATGTACTCTAAGAAATTTGCTAAGGTTTCGATTGAAGGAAAATATACTAACTTTTTTTAGATATGCATCCAAATTTTGATAATATGAAGATCCACAATCAAAATGAGTTCCTACTTAAAATAATGGTTGAGATTCATGATCACCAAGGGGTTTGTTTGCAACCACTATAATAAATAAAGCACACTTGTGTCTTCCCCTTTTAGCATTACAAAAACATGTGAGAATCTATGTCCAAAATAATAATAATAAAATTCTTTGATAGTAAAATACATTTTGGAGTGGTTGCTAATTTAGAATTGGTCATTAATTATTTTTTGGGTCATGTAGGGGTAGGTGGGAATGGACAGTAAAAAATGGTAGGAGTCTTAGGTTTTGAGAGTTAGGAATACGATAAACCTCATACTTTTTTTCAAGAGTTGAGGACATAGAGTTTGAGGAAGAGGCATTCTAGTAGTAAGAAGTCTAATACTCTAAATGAAATAATAAAGAAAGGTTAGGGTTGGATGAAATGTATGTAAGGATGGATAACTCTGATTACTTGATAAGAGTAAGAGAAAGTTTGGAGGAAAGGCATGTTGATAGGGATAATTTTGAGACCTCAATAAGGAAAAATGGAGTGTAGTTTGATGAAAAGGTAGGCTGGGTTGACAAAGTCTAAAATTTCAACAAAAATCTCACACATAGGAGTTTGAATACAAAATCCACTATACTTAGAGAACCTTTAAGAACAATATTGGTGGGATCAATCATTATTAGCTTATCAAAAAAGGGGAAACAATTTTTAGTTCCAACATGAATTCATTGAAAAAGTGACTACATAAGCTTGGCCTTCCCCAAATTTATTGTTCTCAAACAATGAAAATTATGGTTGTCGTGCTCTGTGAAGTGTACCTGTACCTGCAAACACAATGCACTCAATAAATCATTACAAGCAATGGTTAGTAAATTGAAACAATGAAAGACAAAACCATAGCTAATCGACTTATCGCCTCCTAGTAAATGCGAGTATGAAAATGCTCTCAGATCTGATTATGCAAATTCCAGTGACTTGACTACACTTAGATGGAGGATTTGAATGATGAAAATGCATGATCTAGCAAGAATAGCATGATTAAGCTATATGAGTTCATGATTGATCTAGAAAATGAACTAAGATTAAGATGCAATTAAGCTAAAATTGAGCATGATTACATTGCTAAGAATGATAAACTAGAAGCTAGATGCCTATAGTAACAATGCTTGAATGCAAATGATATGAATCAAATGATATGCAAAATCATATGAAATTGGGACCCTTTGTGCTCCAAAATGAGGTCTATTTATAGGATTTTCCAAGGCTAGGGGTGAGGTGGCAAGAATCAATGGTCAAGATTGATCTGAAGATATCAATGGTTAAATTGGAGGAGGTTGGCAAAGGGGGTTGGATTAAAGGGAGCATCTGTCATCTCTATGGTGACAAGTGTCAAGAGGATTCTAGAAGAGGTTAGATGAAAGGGAACACTTAGTGACAAGTGTCACAAGGTTCTAGAAGATGTTGGATGAAAGGGGACATGGTGGTAGGTAGACTGGGTTAGGTTTAGGAGTGGTAGAAGTTAAGAGAATTTGAATTTAAAAATTCAAATAATGGGAAAAGGCTAATTAATTTCAACAACTCATGAATTTGATTTGTTTTAATTAATTAAGGGATTAGAAGAAATGATTTTGATGGGGGGAATTAATTAATTTGAATTAATTAATCAAAGGGGATGAAATGAACCTATTAAATAAATCCTTAGATTTATTAATAAGTAGATGAAAGGGGGAATTTAATCAAATTGTTTAGTGAATTTAATTAAATCGGGGAGGGAGATTAATTAAATAATTGCTTATTCAATTAATTATCTTCAAACCATTTTTAGGTGTATACAATGGTGTTCTAATATTTTTGGTGCTTCCTACATAGAATCTTCAAGAGGTACAAGTCTTTCCAATTGGTCAAGTACATTTTGTGATGCTTCTCCTTCTCAATTTTTTTGCCTTACTATCTTTTAATTATTCAATTATCAAAATAGATTACCTCCATTATTCAAAGACAAAAAATCTATTGAAGGCATAATATGTTTACCTAAAGCCCTTTTCAAATAAGAGGTCCACAAAAATATTACGGATTCTTCTGTTCTTTAGAAAATCTGGTACATATGCCACTTTTCTCATCCTCCTTATAAATTCATAGGGCTCACAGAACAACAACACATACAACTAAAAATACTTTATGTTTTCTCATAATAGTATACTAATGTACTTAGCACGATGTCAATTAGAATTATAATAATAAAATCCTCTATTGACCTCCAAATGAATTCATTTCACTAGGTCAAATGTTTTTCATCATCAACTTGTATCTACTAAAGGGTCTTTGTCCTTTTGTTGTCTATAGATATGAAGGTTTTCATCCTCACGTTTGACACTTTGAATAATACATGCTTTGATTGGTTTACTAAGGTTTCAATTAAGGAAAGTAGCCTAAACTTTCCAAGAACATTTCCAACCTTTGATAACATGAAGATCCATGATCAAAATTAATTTACACTCAAAATAGTAATTAAGATTCATGGTGACCAAGGGGCTAGAGTTACAATCACCATAATAAATGAAGCAAAATAATCTTGCCATTACAATATTATAAAAACATGATAAAATTGATGTAAGGTTGATCAGAATGAGCTTCTTATGTGTTGTCATTGATGTCAACATGCTTTGGTTGTCATTAGTGATTGATTGGTATAACTGTTGTTGAGTTTTTCTATGTAGTTGTGCTAAGTATTTGCTTCGCATATCTTCTATGTTACATATCTATTCTTGTAGTTTGGACACATTGCTAGTCTATGCTTGGAGATGTTATATTCTAGATTTGGTGTTCCAGATTGTTGTGTTTACCGGTATGATTGATAGCGTTTGACAGTGTTTTTGTATGAAATGCATGCTCCGCATTTCTCCATGTTATGGTTTTTGGCATTGCGTTTTTGGAGTTAAGTTATTATTGTCCTTAACTTCATTCTATTCAGTTGGCACATGTTCTTGGGCTTTAGAAGTGTGATTTTGAAGTTTGAAGGTGTTTACTCTAAGTTTGGCCAACCTCGGGTGTCTACACTTTACTTTGTTGGTTCGATGATTATGGACTTTTGCATGACGTGATTGATAACTGTTTTGGTCTTTATTAAGATGTGTTGTGGTCCACTTTACATTCTTTTTCACCATGGGAATGGTTAGTGCCGACCTAATTTGAATTGTGTTAAGTTAAGTTGCTTAGCCAACCTTGGGAGATTTTACATATGTGAAGATGATATATATACAGTGATGCTTGAGTATTGTGAATGGTATGGGTGAAAGAAAGTGAAATGTGATGAAGGTGTATGAAAGAGGATCTATCTTCCTGGTTGTTTGATAGTTGATGTTGAGTTGGAGAAAAGTGTTGAGTAGTGTGAGCTTTCATGTGTTAGCTACCATAAGCAGTGATCCGAAGGTATCTACAGATCCTATGATTGCAAAAGTGCATATGTGGTGGATTCTTTCTCTTGTATTTGTCTTCATTCTAGCAGTGAGACCTCTGACAATGAGCCTCTTCTTTCCTTATCTCAGGTAGTGAGCCCTATGGTAATGATCCCTTCTTTGTAAAAATCACCTTAACTGTGTCACCCTAATAGATGTTTATATATTCAAAATAGCTTCTTTGTGGCTTTTCCCCTAATAGGGTTTTCCATATAAAATCTGGTGTCTCATTGTGGACGGTGTGCTGGATGTTTCATGTTCATATCTTTCCATAGATTATGTGTTAAATTTAAATTGTTGTAGATCTAATTTGGGAAATAGATTTTAAGATTTTATACAACTGATTCACCCACCCCTCTAAGTTGTCTTGTGTGCGGGTATATTCAACAATTGGTATAAGAGCTTTGGTTCCTTGGAGAAGAGCTTAGCCACTTGAGGAGATCCTAATGGTGCACAAATTAACAATCCCTATGTTTGATGGATTTGACTATGCTTTCTGGAAATTGAAGATGCAAGGTTACCTAATTTCTCTTGGCTATGAAGTATGAAAGTCTGTTACAAATGAGTATGTTAAACCACAGTCTGGGGTGAACACTCCAGATGAGATCAAGGGTTTTGAAGACAATGAAAAGGAAAGGTGTGCTATCTTCAGTGAGATTTCTAAGACTGAAATAATAAAGGTTGTATCTTTGGGATCTACTTATGAACACCTTATAAAGTTTGGGATAAATTAGAAATGACTTATGAAGGACATGATACTGTTAAAGAAGCTAAGTTGCAAAATGCTAAAACTAAATATGAATGCATGAAGATGGAAGAAGAAGACAATATAACTAGCTATAACTAGCTACTTGTAGAAGATAAATGATGTTGTAATGAGATCAAAGGTCTTGGAGGTAACTTATTGGAAGATGAAGTTGTGAAAAAGGCACTCAGAAATCTTACTAAATCTTATAGCTCTAAAGTTTCAGCAATAGAAGAATTGTGCAGAATAAGAATAAGTACACTAGAGAATACTTGTATGGCTCTTTAATTGCTTTTGAGATGAGAGATGGTACTACTAGTGTGAGAAAAGAGATAACATTCAAGGCTGCTAGATCAACGAAAGATGATGAATCTGATGAAGAGAAATTTGATGAGATCGAGAGAAAGTTTGTGAGAAGGGTGAAGAAAGGAACCAAAAAGTACAAAAGTAAATTGCCCTTTAAATGTTCCAGCTATGGAAAGATAGTTCATTATGCTTCTAGATGTCCTGACAGAATTGCAAATCAAAAGAATAAGGAGTTCAAGAAAATTCAATAAGAAGGCTTATTATGTTAAAGAAGATGCAAATATTTCTAATGATGAATCTGATTATGAAGAAGACAATGAATGTTTGTTCTTGGCTATAAAGGAAGAATCTTGTTCTGCTAACCCTGCTAAAGTTGTGATAGAAAAAGCTCTGAAAGATGCTGCTAAAAGAGAAGGTACTATTGTATCTACTTTTCATGCTAAAAGAGATAAGGATGAATGGATTATTGAGAGTGGATGTTCAAATCACGTGACTAGTGACAAGAGTAAGTTTGTAAAGCTTGAGAAATTTGATGGAGGAGTTTTTTGATTTAAAGATGATCAGGCAACTAGGATAGTTGGAGTTGTTCAATCAACTTTGATGGCATACATTTAATACAAACAATGTTTTCTATGTTAAAGGCCTGAATCGTAGCCTTTTGAGTGTTGGACAAAGGTATGGAAATGGATATAATCTTGTTTTTCCGGATGATGGATGTGAGATCAAGAAGAGATATTGAACCTTATTGCAGCTAGAAAAAGGACACATGGAAATGTATATCATGAAGACCGTTGGTGGATACTACTTGATGATGCATATTATTGAGTTTTTGCTATGACATCTAATGACGTGTTAGATTAATTTTGATAATCTGGTGAGGATTACTTCAATTCAAGTTGTGAGAGATTTACCAAAGATCACAAAACCTGCTAATACTATTTACAAGGAATGTCAAGTTGGAAAACAAACAAGGAGAAACTTCGATGTTAAAGAACAATCTTCTCCTAGATTGTTGGAGTTAGTGCATAGTGATCTTTGTGGACTGACCAAAAGTAGAAGTCAACATGGTAACATATATTTCATGATCTTAGTTGATGATTACTCTAGAATGACTTGGGTTACCTTCTTAAGAGAAACATATGAAGCTCTAGAAAAGTTTAGTAAATTCAAGGTCATGTTGAAAATGAAATAGATATAAGAATCAAATGCTTGAGATCTGACAAAAATGGAGAGTTTACTTCTAATGAATTCAATAACTTTTGTGAGAATTATGGGATAAGAAGACACTTGTCTGCTCCTATCCTCGAGGCTACACATGACCATTGGAAGTTGACCTAATCAGTAATTTACTTAGAGAACCCTTTGTAAAGGCATCCTATCAATTCATTTTCACCTAAGAAGAAAGGGTGCCTACAAGGAGTTTAGTCCACTTTTTGGCCAAAAAGTGGAAGTGTTTTCCCCGTTTTTTAGAATTAGCCCTGATTGACCTAAAAAATTGAAGCAATTAAAGAATGAATCTTAGAAAAAGTCAGTAATAGAAAATGTAGTGCTCAAAGTCTAGTTTCCAAATATGTAAGTTAATTTAATACCCTGATCTTAAAAATTAAGTTTGAAAAACCTATAGTTTAAAAGTCACTTTTCCAGGACCATACCATGCCCATGTACAACAAGAATAATTTGACCTAAATGAAAGTTTTTTTTAAATCCTTTTGGGAAAAGATTTGTAACTCACTCACCTTTGGTGAGGATATTTTTTTTGTAATTTTTTTCTGCATATTTTTTTTTGTTAATTTTTTATTTGGAATAATTGTTGTTTTAAAAAACCCTCATGTACGACAAACATAATTTGACCTAAACTTAACATTTTTTTTAACTATATAGATTTGTCTTTAGTTTGATGCCATATAATTTGTTTTACAAAAAAATTAAAGAAACAAATTTATTAAAAAACTAAGAAACCCTGCCATTTCAAGTTTATGGACCTCTTCCATTATAAATTATTTAAAAAATATAAAATTGGTCCAATTTTTTTTTAAATTGCATATTTGGAATCTAGATAGTCTCCACTGTAATTGATTTTCATTTTTTTATTTTTTTTTGCAAATTTGGTGTTCAGATATATTTTTGAAGTCATTATTCTGTATGGAGATTGATTTGGCCTTCAAGTTACAGGTCAAACCAGGTCCAAGCCAAAGAGTTGGCACTCCAAGCCATTCCCGAAACCAAAATCCGAAGGAGATACTAGACCAAAATTCAGATTTTTTACAAATGGGATCTTGTTTAGGATACGATATCCCATTTTTTTTTTAAATAATTAAAAAAACATTTATAAAATGAGATCCCGTTTTAAAACTAAACAAGATACTGTTTTGGATATGGGATCCTGTTTATTTTATTTTATTTTTTTTCAATTTTTTTTTATATATAGCAATTATTTTTAGTAATATAAAATGTCCTTTTGTACGACTTTTTATGCATTATTTTATGATCTAGTTGTCTTGTGGATGCTCTTTTGTTGCAATTTTATATCCATTTTTTGAAGGTGTCAATCATTGCATAATTTTTTAGTCATGGGATCTAAACAACGTCAAAAGAAGAAACAAAGGAGGGACATGATTGCAGAGGAAATTCAAGCACAAAGAGAGAAGGAAGTCAAACGTCAAAGAGATAGAAGAATGAGGATTCGACAAATGAATAATCATGATGCTTTTGGATCCATGACAATGGAAGAGACAAACATTCAAGATGATGCCTTGAGGGATAAGATGGACGTAGATGATGTAATTATGGACGATGTTGATGTGGAAGATAATATGATTATGGAGACTAATCCAGGTACTACATCCTCAAATCTAGGTACATCTTCAAATTATCCAGGTACATCTTCAAATCCTTCTTTGAAAGACATGGATAATGTGATTATAGATGATATTCATGGTTATGATTTACTAGAAGTTGGATATAGCAATGTTGAGATTGATGTTGTTCATGACAAAATGAAACAAATTAGAGACATTGAAAATGAAAACCCTTGTGTTGGTGAAGATGAGATTCTTTGGGATGTTGAAAGTTAAAATACATATGAACATGGTGAAAATGAAAATCCTCCTATTAACTAGTTCGTACAAGGTCAAAAAATCCACATACATCAATGTGTATGAGCTATAATTTATATCTATACATGCACGTGATATTATTTAAAAGTATTTAAAATTATTCACCTGAAATGCAACCTATGTCTCCAGAAATTTACCAAGAGGACCATATGGGTGTGAAAAACCCATCCTAATAGTCATGTCCACCTGTTTACAAAATTCAATTTTTAAGTTACAACTTAAGTTCTAGATAATGTGTACATGTGTATATATACATGTGTACATGTTTTATAATATATAATTTATATCTAGATACAAAATTGAAAGGTCAGTTTCAACGTACACTAACTGGAGGCTCATTTGCAACAACTGATCTCGGAGGAGCACTCACCACAACCGCAGGTGGATGATCCGACGTGGAAGTTGGTGTCACAATTCCCTTTTAAAAGTTCATACATACCAACAAATTAATATATACATGTAGACATATAAAAAAGTTACTTGACTTAGAATCAATCTTTTACTTTAAAATCAATGAATTAAAAATATTACCCCAAAAGGCGTGCCAAGATCCATAGGTGCCGACAGTAGACTAAATCGATCGACATATCTAGTCGATGTGCCCGTAGCCATGGCCTAGAGACACAATTGATACATATATGAAACTTTATTTAAAATATATATTTAATTTATATATTTGAAGTTTTTTTTTAATATTGAACAAATTTATATCTGTAGTATGTACTTTTCTATCACAATGATCCATCAAATGATCATTGGCACATAGGAATTCAACATATGAACCAATATTATCATGATCATCGGATGCTCCCTGTGCAACAATTGAAGGGATGGATCATGATGTGAACTGGATGCACCTGGATCACCATAGGGCCCATAACATAATCGATGACAGCTAGTACAAAAATGGGGTGTTGATGTACAAGGCATGTATGTAATGTCATCATCATCTCCTCCTAATGCTCCACCAGCATCAGGACCAACTACCAAATCAACGGTCCTATTTCAGCAAAGAGGTCCTAATCATCTCCTACACCTGTTTCCTACACATTTCAAAATTAAATTTTAAGGGGTTTCAAATGTTATAAATCAAGGATGTAGATTATTATTGCCTGGGTCTTAAAATCCGAGTTCATGTCAAGAACTAGTACATGTATATATGTTGAAAGAATCTAATACTTCCTAGGTCATGTCATAATTAATGTCTTAAGGGGCCTTATTTTAGCTTTAGAGAGGTTTGTCCTAATAAGATCCTAAATATGTATTAGGTACATATGTACATTGAAAGTATAATTGAAAGTATAATTAAGGGGTCCTATAAATCAATTAGAGGTCCTAATGAAATCCTGAATGTTAGGTACACATTTCAAAAGTTTAAGGGGGGTTGGATGTGATAATGAATGTCTTAAGGGGTCATGCTAATTATGTCTTAATCCTGGGTCATGTGTGTGATAATGAATGTTTTAACTAGGGGTCACATGTGTGTACACGTTTTCGTTTTCATTTTCATTTTTTGTTTTTGATTTCATTTTCATTTTCAAGCTTTTGATTTCATTTTTGTTTTGATTATTGATTTCGCTTTGGTTTTTATTTTCATTTTTATTTTTGTTTTCGTTTTAGTTTTTATTTTCATTTTTGTTTTTGTTTTTGTTTTTGAACGTTTTCAATTTCATTCAATATTCAAAACAAATAATTTTATAAAAAAAATTGCTTACACATTAAACCCTAAAATAAAATTTTGAAGAAAAACCTAAATTAAATAATAAATTTTCATTCTTAATTTGGAAAAAAACTTCAATGAAATGATTACTTTTCAATTAAAAAAAAATTAAATGAAACAGAAAAAATTCTTTCATAAATTGAAAAAAAGCCATTAAAAACTAAAATACAAAAAAGGGACAAACCAACCTACCTGGAAGGCTTGGTGGGCTAGGCACTGCAAATCGGGATCTCAGTGATGAAAAATGAACTGGATCCCATTTAAAAAAAAAAAAGATATTTTTTCGAAACGAGATCCCATTTCGTTTAAAACGGGATCCTGTTTCATTTTAGAAAAGGATTCCGTTTTATTTTAAATGGTATCCAATTTTTAAAATTAGGCTCGGGACCCCAAAGCTAATGGGATCCCGATGCGTTTTTAGGCTTGGGATCCTGAGACTAATCAGGATCCCGTTTCATCTCCTGTGCGCTTCGCTTGATTTGGACTTGTTTTCTAAGTGTAAAATTTCTACATTAAATGAACTCAACTTCTTCCACTTACCCAAAATTAATTAATCCATCTGTATTATTTGTGCATCCGTGAATCATTCATCATCAAGCATTTTTAGAGATTTAAGGCTGCATATTCATCATTCAAGCATCGTAGAGCAAAGTTACATCAATATTCATGCAAGCATGTGTGTGTGATTATGGTTTTTCATGCCCATGTGTTTGTCATGCCATTACATTCAATATTTTTAATTACATTCAAAGAGCATTGCATCACCATCAATAATTGCAGGTCTGAGGTATATCTCCTTAACACTTATTTCAGTATTTGCATTATTTCATTCAAGGTTATTTGCTAAACCGAGGTTTGAATTAGGCAAACCCCTATCCACAACATATTTCCCTCTCTTTCTATGTGTAGGAAATAGGTGTAAGAGTTGTACTCGAGAATTCCATTAGTGTTGACAATGACGAATAGGTTCAGCTTTCAACAACAAAAAATGTAGAAGACCAAGGTAGATCTGTGCAACCTGGTCTCGAAACATTAGGCTGAACTTCTGAGAATAGGTTTTGAATATATTCTTTCGACCAGATCCTAGTTTGTGGCTCTGTGGGACATCTGTAGCATTCTATATTCATCAAGTTACTTAGACTCTCTCATTTTGCCCTAATTTCATAGCTACATTCCAAATTCAACTAAGAAAGAGGATAATCAATATTAGCCTGTTGAATCCAATCAGAATATCAACCCCTTTCCCCATTGGGGTTGAGCCTATATCTATTGGCTTCAACCCTCTTTTAATGTAATTATGTTAATTGGGCTATTTATTGGTTCTACTTGGTAATGTTCCCTAATTCCCAATTTTCATATATTACATTTTGGTGAACTTGATACGAGGTCATTCCTTGTGTGAAGTTGTTTGTTTGCTCAAGGATTCTCTCTTATGTAAGAGGTGTGTATCCTTGACTACAACCTCTTCTACACTTGGCAATGTATATCTATTATAAAAAAAACCTTCATTTTGGGTCAAAAGTGTGTCATCCTTCATGAAGAATCCATTTCACCTAGCAATAGGGAGAAGGTATGTATTCTTGTTCTCCTTCCTCTCTTTTGGTCAATGATGTTATTTTTGTTCAAAAATCTCCTCTTGGAGGTAGATTTCTTTGGGGAAAGATCTCTTCTCCTCCAAGGATTCTCTTTACACTTGTTCCAAGATATCTATTTTTCAACTATCTTTTCCTTTCTTATAAGAGTAATGTCTCTTTAGGTTGGATTTATGAACATTGCTGCATAAAAGAATATCTCCTTGGTGTTGAAGGTGTGTATCCTTGTTTCTAGATTCCTTAGGACATCAACATAGGACTATGTTGACATCTTAAGAGGGGGAGGGGGGGGGTATAGCATATCACCCTCTTTGTACTATATTTTGCATGTCTTATATGAGGTGTTCAGACTTGAAACCAAACAAAACAAATTCTTATACAAGATGCTTCATTCCCAAAACCAAACACAACATTTTTATATATCTCTTATATGAGGTACACATTCTTAAAACCAGACAAAACAAAGTCTTATATGAGATGTTCCTGAAGCTAGGAATATATTTGTCTTATACAGGGTACACATTGTTGAAAATAGACCAACAAAGTCTTATACAAGACGTTCTTGAAACTAGACACATTTTCATTTCATGTCTTATGCAGGTTATTGCATGCTCAAAACTAGATAAAACAAAGTCTTATACGACATGCTTAATTCTTGAAACCAGACAACAATATATGTCTAGCAGGATGAGTGAAATTAGCAAAACATAGCTACACTATTCTAACTCTCCTCCCCAACATGGATCACCTAGCATAACACAACTTGCTAGCCCATTGAATCCATGTCTTCTCTCTTTTCTCTTCCCCATGAGCTCATAGATTTTCTATTTGTGAATCATGGTTCATCATTTTATGCATGCTCTTGCTCTTTTTATGTGATCTCTTGTGTTCTTGTGATAGTATTATGAGAATGATATTAATGGTTGAGACATTTTGATTATTAAGGTCTCTTCAAATAGTCGACTTGGAGCCTTTTTGTGTTGAGTGTCTTTTGTCTTTGTTTGTTTGCCTTTTTGTATTTGTCTTGTTTTGTGTGTCCTTGCACGTGAGTGTGTGAGTTAAGATCCTAAGATTAGGGGCTTGGTACCTCAAAATTAGTGATGTCTTATATCCTTGTGATCTCGCTCCTAATTTCTTATCTCTCACATCTTTCTATATTATCTCAAGTATTTGCATAGGATCATTCTCCCATTAAAGTGGGGGCTAAATGTAGCATCATAAATTGTAAATAATACAATTTACACCCCATGTTTATGCTCCTACTTTAGCGTGTCATATCTCCATATCCTCTCTAGGTCCGATTTGACCCTATTCTCTAATTTTGATGTTATGAACAACATTTGGTGGGTCTCATCTTGGAGATCCTTCTCCCATTTTTCTTTGTATTGAACCTGTTTGTTGGATGACTAGAGCATGGAGTGCCCTGGTCTAGATTAGGGTGCCCCAAAACACCCTGGTCCCCCTCAAACAAGCCTTAATTTGAAACGGGGTCAATCCTTTACCTCTCTAATGGTTTCTAGTCCTCGGGGATACACATGATTGTTAGAGGTTATCCTAATTGGTAGTTTACCTAGGGAACCCTATATAAAGGCATCTTATCAATCCATTTTCACCTAAGAAGAAATTGAAGACTTCATCTATATTTTTCGTGCATTCATGAAGTATTAATCATCAAGCATTTTCAGAGATTCAAGGCTGCATATTCATCATTCAAGCATTGTGGAGAAAAGTTGCATCAATCTTCATGCAAGCATGTGTGTGTGATTAGGGTTTTTCGTGTCCATGTGTTTGTCATGCCATTACATTCAACATTTGTGATTACATTCAAACAACATTGCATCATCATCAACAATTACATATATGAGGTATATCTCCTTAACATTTATTTCAATATTTACATTATTTCATTCAAGGTTAATTCCTAAACCGAGGTTTGACTTAGGAAAACCCCTATCCACAACATCTTTCTCTCTGCGTGTGTAGGAAATAGGTGCAAGAGTTGTACTCAAGAATTTCGGCAATGTTCACAGTGACGAACATGTTCAACTTTTGATGATGGAAATTTCGAAGGACCAAGGCAGATATGTGCTGCCTAGTCTCAAAAAGTCAAGCTAAACTTCTGAGAATAGGTTTTGAATCTATTCTTTTGTCTAAATCCCAGTCTATGGTTGAGTGGGACATCTGTAGTATTTCATATTCGTCAAGTTACTTCAAATATCTCTCATTTTCCACTAATTTCATAACTACATTCCAAATTCAACTAAGAAAGAGGATAACCAATATTCACCTATTGATTCCAATTAGAATCTCAACCCCTTTCTCCATTGGGATGAGCCTAGATCTATTGGCTTCAACCCTCTTTCAATGTAGTTGTGTTAATTGGGTTATATAGTGGATTTAATTGGTAAAACCTTGATTTCTAATTTCCATACATTACATTATCAAAATTAGTCATTAATGGCATTTTAGGTCATGAAGGGGTAGGTTGGAATTAACAATGAAATAATGGAAAGAGTGTCAAGATTTAGGAGTTGAGGATATTGTAAAACTTGTATCATTAATTAGGAGTTTAAGACTTAGGATTTGAGCAAGAGATATGTTGGTAGGACAAAGTTTAATACTCTAAAAGAAATAAAGGAAAAAAGTGGGGGATGGATGAAAGGTATGCGAGGATAGATACATTCAATGACCTAACAAAGGAAGTAAAATAAAAGGTTGTAGGAAAGGCATGCCACAAGGGAGAAGCTTATAATATTGACATAAAAAAAAATAGAACAAGTGGGATTTGATGGAAAGGTAAGTTGAGATGACAATGTATCAAACTCTAGAAAAATATGACACATAGGATTTTGAACACAAAATTGACTATACTTAGAGAACCTATGACCAAGATGATCGGGATTGATCAGGATTAGCTTAAAAAAAAAGAAAAAGAAAAATGACTTTCAGTTCCAACATGAATTCATTATATAGGGGTCATTACAACTATCAAGGGTAGCCAATTCAAAGAGAAGAGTTAAGGGGAAATCACTAATAGATTCATGAAACCAAAACTACTAGAATACATGTTATTGTAAAAACTTGATTAACCTTATGACCAAGTAATAAATGCTCTATGCATAGTATCCCTAATAGCATCTTTAACATCATTTAAAATATAGTAATCAATTACGTAAGAAAGATGTTCCACTCTCTCCTTTAACACCTAGAATCAAGAATAATTTCCATTACCATGCTACTCATTCCTCATGAATGCCATGTTAAGACTATTGTTCAATTCAAATGAGAGAATAATTAAAATAATAATATCTATCAACTACCTATATGAGCATCCAAGTACTATCTCCAAGATGCTTGGAGATCATAGGAATACATATGTATGAGGTTTGCAACTAAATATCATACCATCCTAATATTATCCCACTTGATATTATACATTTAATGAAATAAATTGAAAGTATAAAATAGATTAGGTATAGAATCCAAGGTCCATGGCCTCCTTGCACCAATTACACTTATTTGTGCTCACTAGTTTCATAAGTGAATTTGCAACATTCTCTTGAGAGTCAAAATTTGATAATATTACCTTATAGTTATTTAGTGATATTATACATCACAATGTATCTAATACAAGCATAATAACTAGGATTCTCAACCAAATAAATAATAATTTAATTATCATATTTAATTTGGATTAGTATGTAATTAAGACTAGATCTTGAACATTGCTTCTATAATCATACCACCTCTTTATCTAAGAATGTGTATTAATCATATATTCTAATCCAATAGAAGATAAAAAGAAACCACATGCTTCCTCTTGCTTATTCAAGTAATAGCACCACCAAAAAGAGAAAATATTAAACCACTAGTGGACCACTAACTATCCAAATCATCAACTTGCATCAATAAAGCCTTATATGCCTAATAATTTTCTCAAATCATTAAACTATGATAACATAATAAATAATCATAAGTTCATCATAAATATATAAATACCTCTTAACATGAATTCACTGCCATGACTAAACATAAACTTGATAATAAATCCTATTACTTGGGTAATATTTAGCCCAGTACAAACCATTTCATACATTAGGCTACTAAGACCACTGAAATAAGGCACATTATATATGTGTAATATACATAATCATCTAACTTAATACATATCTAATGAAAGATTAGTGTATAAATAAATGAATATTAAGTAGTTAATCATGCATAACAAAGCATTGCAAAATGGTTTCAACATACTTTGACTAATCCAAAGATTTCTGTAAGTTCAATTCTTGCAAATCCATTCTCAAAATAAACATTTATTCCCCTATACCCTTCATGTCAAATGTTCTAGAAAGTTGAGCTTTAAGCTCCCTAACCATTACCTTACTATTACCTATAAACAACATGCCATCCACATACAAGATAACAATTAGAATCTTATCATTAATATATTTAATATAAACATAGTCATCCTTTTCACTTTTAATGAAACCCAACTTCAAAGCATGCATCAAATTTTTGATACCACATTTGAGGAAATTGTTTCAAACCATTCAAAGATTGTTTAAGCCTATAAACTAATTTTTCTTTATTGCAACATATCTTATCGATGTCTTAAAGAACAATTATGTTGCTAGAACCTACCAAAAATTGATGAATAAAGTTAGCTAATAGAATTCATATAAAATGTAGGCACATAAGGCCAACACTTTGCCCTTTTATTTTGTTGTAGTTACATCTCTCCATAGATTTCGATTAATTTGAATTTTCATAAATTTAAAATCCTTCTCGGTATTAAAAAATGTCTACCTATTCAAGGTAATTTTATCCAAGAATTATCTCAAAATTTAAGAAGAAAAGACATCTAAGATTTAACAAATATTTTTCACATGTCATAATCATAAATTTATTACAAATTTGATAATATTTTAATTTTATGATTTTATTCCACATATTATACTCATATATTCATTTAAAAATATTATATAGTCTAAATCTTTTTGATGATATCCATTATAATCTCAACCACACCAAAGCACAATCGTCTACACCTCTTAGATCAACTTTGTTCATCCAAGCTTCCCCAAATTTTTGTGGAACTCTCTTTATCTCTCTAAGTCAATTATAGAAGATGGCCATCAATTTCTTATATCATTTATAATACATTTTTTTAATTATTTATGTAAATACTTATTTTTTATTAGTTGTACCAAAAAAATGTTACTAACATGTTGATCTTTGAACTACAAAAAGAATCTATCCATATCATTAAATATTGATTGTTGACACCTAAGAATTATTTGTAGATGATATTGTTTAAGTCAATGCATAGATGTGAACAATTAAACTTGATAATCCCTATCAAATCTCAATATATATCAGACCATATCACTCATTGGCATTTGTTAATCTTATCAATTTATACTTATTTCTATGTATTTGATTAGATTGACCTAGATTAAGTCCAAAAAAATCACATTTTCAATTAAAAATGAAAAAAATCAAATCCTAAAAAATTAAAAGAACTAATTAAAGTCATTCTACACTTACTATTTTCACTTTATGAAGTCTCTTGAGAAAGAATTGAATTAAAATATTTCATATGCTTAAAAGCTTATGAATATGGAGGGAAGTTAAAGATTAGAAAGTATCATTGAAACATTCAATTTTGTTTTTTCTTATTTAAAAATCATCATAAAAATAAACAATATGTGATTTAACTTTTATAAAAATTTCAAAATTGATCATATTCTCTAATTCATCATTAAATTGATAGAAAAAGATTACAAGATTTTAAAAATTCGATCATATGATTTTAACTTATATTGTAATTTCAAATTTCAAATTAATCAATACTCTTTAATTCATTATTAAAATAAGAAAAAAATAAACCAATCCTTTTCAAAAAAAAATATAACTATCATTAAAAAAATTCTTTATAAATATATTTAATTAAATGATTTTTAAATTTTCTTTTATCGAATCAGAATATTTCAATAGCTTAAATGGTGGGTTCAGCATGTTAGCGGAATGTGCTGGTGACTTGCTGCGTGGGTCGCCCACGCTACTAATTGTCAACGTATTTCTATACACGTTAAAATACAGAAATTTATTCCCGGCAAGAAACAAGAAAGACAACACGACAGACATATCGTTGACATTACCCTTCCACCTAAATGGAATCTTTATTATGGAACATCGGTATATTCTTCCTCTTCTATGCGTTGGCTTTCACGGCACTGTTTTATTTATTCATTTAATTTCCGTCGCTTAACGAGAGTTGCAGGGTGATTTTAGACGCTTCATACTCTGCAATGGAGTTATCCATTTACCATCTTCTCCCCTATTTAAATGAACAGGGTGCTCTGTTTTCCTACAGTATTCTACAGTCTTGTTTATCTTCTTTGCAGAGAAGAGATGGGGGAAATAAAGATCGAAGGGCCGATAAAAACTATCGTTGTTCTTGTTCAAGAGAATCGATCTTTCGACCACATGCTCGGATGGATGAAGCGGCTTAATCCAGAAATTGATGGCGTAACAGGGCAAGAATGGAATCCTCTGTCCACTGCAGATCCTAACTCCGCCAAATTGTTTTTCGACGAAAAGTCGGAATATGTGGATCCAGATCCTGGCCATTCTTACCAAGCCATCAGAGAGCAGATCTTCGGAAATTCTACAGACACTGAGGCAAATCCTCCTCCCATGAATGGATTCGCTCAGCAGGCCGAGAGCATTCAGACAGGCATGTCGGAGACCGTGATGAATGGCTTCAAACCAGAAGCTGTTCCAGTCTACGAGGCCTTGGTTAAAGAATTTGCAGTCTTTGACAGATGGTTTGCGTCCGTACCTGCCTCAACGCAACCGAACAGACTCTTTGTTCACTCTGCAACTTCTCACGGTGCAATCAGCAACGATTCCGTCAAGCTCATTGAAGGATATCCGCAAAAGACTATCTTTGAATCCGTTCATGAATCCGGCCTGGAGTTCGGTATTTATTACCAGTATCCCCCTGCTACTCTGTTCTACAGGAATCTCAGAAAGCTCAAGTACATAACCAAGTTTCACCAGTACAATCTCAAGTTCAAGTCTGATGCAAAGAACGGGAAACTGCCGAACTATGTCGTCATTGAGCAGCGATATTTTGATCTCAAGATTTTGCCAGGAAATGATGATCATCCTTCGCATGATGTTGCCGAAGGTCAGAAATTTGTGAAAGAGGTTTACGAGACGCTGAGATCGAGTCCTCAGTGGAACGAAATGGTGTTCATTATTACTTACGATGAGCACGGGGGTTTCTTTGATCATGTTCCTACGCCTGTCAGAGATGTGCCCTCTCCTGACGAAATTGTAGGCCCCAAACCCGATTTCTTCAAATTCGACAGATTAGGTGTTCGTGTGCCTACCATGGTGATTTCTCCCTGGATCAATCCAGGAACTGGTATATTTTCTCTCCTCAATTTTTACTTTCCTCTCACAAACAAAAGAAAAATGAAAATAATCATAAATGTGGCTTGCATTTGCAGTGGTGCATAAACCAAGCGGGCCATACCCTTCCTCAGAATTCGAGCACTCATCAATACCTGCAACCGTGAAGAAAATCTTCAATCTGAAAGCAGATTTCTTGACAAAGAGAGATGCTTGGGCGGGAACTTTCGAAGGCGTATTAAAATTGCGGGAGAGTCCAAGGACAGATTGCCCGGGTATCAAATTCTCCTCACTTGTTCTGCTTAAAATCTTTCCTGTTATAAAATAAATCTGATTTCTTCGTCAAATTTGTTTGTGCAGTTACTCTACCAGAACCCTCAAAGCTGAGACCAGGAGAAGCAAATGAGGAGGCGCGTTTAAACGAATTTCAGAGTGAACTGGTTCAACTGGCAGCTCAATTGAACGGAGACCACGCTCTGCCTAGCTACCCGGATGAGCTCCCAAACAAGATGTGCGTAAGAGAAGCTCAGCAATACATTGAGCGCTCTGTAAATCGCTTCTTTGAGGCCTGCGAAAAGGCAAGGATGGACGGTGAAGACGAATCATATATTGTAAATCTTCCATGTGAGACGACAGGCGACGGAGCGGATTCATCAGAGCCTTCGGGAATCCGGCGGGTTTTACGAAAATTGATATCCTGCATTACCTGTAGCACTTAAAATTACTAAAAAATTATATCTTAATCTCCAGCCATGTGTAGCGACAGATTATCCGGAGTTGGAAGTCAGAATTTGCCCTGAATCTTAATATTTTTCTCACAGGAAACTCCACGAATTCAAATTAAATTTTAGCCCTAATAAACACAGAGGCTTCTGTAACTGCCGAGTTGCAGAATAACGAGGTAGCGTTTGCCGCTGAAGACAAAAGTTTTAAGCAATTTGTTGTTGGACTTTTTTTTCGTCTTGTTGCTCTCTGGTTTGTTTGGTGTTCAGCTTTGATTTTGAGTTTTAGCAGCTCTGAGGAATGATTAAATATGTGATTGTCAAGTCAGAGCATAGTTTGGCTCTAGTTTTGGCCTGTAACGTTGTAGCTCTGGTAGCTGCTTATTTTTTTATTCATTGTAATCAGTGCTTTGTTTGATATATTTAAAAAAGTTTGACTAAAAGTTGGAAAATATGGGTTTATGATTTTTTTCATATTTTCATTATAAAAGATGATGTACGGATTTTAATTTGTTTCATTTTAAAATAGATTTTTATTTTTTTATATGGATATCTTTTTATAAAAAAGTTGAAATTATAACTTTTTTATATAGATTGACAATATTAATATCAATATCTATTGCATAATTTTTTTTTATATTTTTGATTTCATATTTAATTTTTTAATTAGTTTTTGAAGTGAGACTAATTATAATTTAAATATAAGTTTATTTCATATATATATATATAATTTTTTTCCCTTGAAATAAGCATATCAATAGTTAATGCACACTATTTTTAGATTTTTTTTTCTTTTTTAATTTTTCATGTGTGGAATAAAATTTTGATGTTGGTAAAAATTTATGTTCACCACATATATAAAATCAATATAACAATCAAATAAAATATATTCAAAATTATAATTTTTGGAAAGCTTAGATTAAGGGATATATACTTACAAAATCGATTTTCTAAATTACTTCATTTAATTCTTCAAAAGGTGAAGCATAAGTAAATTTTTGACAATATTTTAATAGCTGCAAAGGAGACTCAATTGAAGGTTTGATTTAAGACTAGGAAGGTTCTGAACCAAGAGGGTCTAACACCATTTGATTAAACTCCTTTAGATGGAATCCCTCAAGGTTTGAATCGTTAATTTTTCTAAAGAATAAACAATTTTAGGGAAAAACTTTAAATTTCACATAAATGGATTTGCATGAGATTTTCCTTGAGATCGTGTAAAACCTTATTAAAAGCATCTTCTTTTTCTTTTTTTTGAAGCCAATCGTGTTCAGGCTATTCCTACTCGTGGCCCTTAACTTGTTCATTATTCATTTTTGGTTTCTAAACCTTGGACTCAAAAAATTATCATTTCCAAAGAAAAGACTCTTTAGGTCCCTATCTAGGTTGAGTTCACTTGCTTACAATTTCCATGTTAATTTTTTTAAGTCAAATAGCTTCCTCTTTAGGCTCTACAATTTGTTTTCAAGTTTGATGATTCTATTAAGCTCATTCTTAGTACGAAGTTCTCTTATTGAGATAATGCTTCCAAAATATTTAAACCAAACTATGGATATCCAAATTGGACAAATGATATGCACTTAATGCATTCTTTACCTAAAATTTCTAAATACTTGATATCATATCCAATCTTTCAAACATAAGATTCAAGACTTCCCTTTAGCTTCTCCCTAACTTAATCCTTCCACACAACCTATCTCTAGGTCGTTGCCTCCTATAAGAAAGAGGAAGATTGGCTTACAATAGTTAGTCATAAAGCTAAAAAAATGGTAATAATAGTCTTTCACCCAAGCCTTATTCAAGAATTGGGAGTTATGTTTTGATAAATGTTTCTAGATGTTCAAATTTAGAAAAAAACTAATTTATTCTATCTTGGGAAAACTTTTAGTGAGACCAAATTTGTAAGAGCTATGCTAGCAATCATTGTTGTCTCAACCACTAGCCAACATTATTCGACATGCTTCCCCCCCTCCAATTATGTAATGAAGGTTTGATAGAGCATTTGTGAATCTAGAAGAGGGAGAATATGTACCAAATAAATAGTGACCTATCTAGCTTAACTTTTGGATATGAAGATTTGGTTCAAATGAAGCTCTTCTACAAAATAGTTTTTTTAATCTTGATGCTTGATGAATAACAAAGGGATGACTCTTGACACTATTTATGAATCGTGTCTCCTATAATATTTAGGGTATAAAAAAATTCCCTTAGAATCATTTCATTCAAGATGCTCTAGCATGGTTTTTAAGTCTAGACATTCTTTATTTGCAATAGGTGTGTTTTTTACTTGTTTTTTTACTTTCTACAATTTGTTTTATTTGGACTTCTAGAACTATTTTTTTGTAGTAACCACAAAGTAGGTTGGGGTGGTCTTGTCACATTTTTCTCTCTTACGTGGGACTAACAATTAGTTGACCAAGGATGTCACCCCAGTAGCTAAGTGTTGTGAGCTTTTTTCAACATTGATAACCATTACTTTGGAATTATTAATATTTCTGTTTTGAATGATATCTTTGATAGATCTTCCCTTTAGATATGGATCATCAATCCAATGCCTATCACCGCTTGGGTTTTGTGCAGATATTTTAATATGATTAAAATGACTTATCATAAATGTGGTGTCTTACCTAGATAAGATTTAAAATTGATCCTTCGAAGGCAATCAAGTAATTTAATTGAGCCATGATGTCAACTCAATATTTTTTCTTTGTAACTTGTTACTCTTGGTTACTTAATCCTTTGTTAGATATTATTATTTCATGCCACTTTCCAATATAATTTTATATTAAATAAAAAATTTCCAAACTAAAGGCTATGAAGAATCATTTTTTTAAAACATGTTATTACTTAGTCACAAGGTCACATCAATTCATATCAATGTGTTTAAAATTTAGAACCATGTTCCATGCATAAAACTAAATGGATAGCCTCGTGGAATGATGACATCACTCTTACTTCTCATTTCCTTCACATTTGTAGTCTTCATTTGGCTCATTTATGTCACTTTCCATATAGGGCCACCAACTCAAAGCTCTATCAAGCCATCATCACTTTGGAAGCACAACCATTTGATTTTTCCACTTAGCTTCGGGTCACTTTACTTTGAAGGATCAAATGCTAGATTGATACAAAACTTTGAAAGAGTACAAGCATTTATAGAAGGAATGAGTATGTGGTTACAAGAACCAAATATACATAATAGGAAATAAACCATATTGGACAATGTAAATAAGGTATTTACAACAACATTCCCCCCCTTACTACATTATTCCTAGATATATCATCCAAACCTCAAGTTTCAGCTAGCCAAGGAAACCCCCCTTAATGTTAAGAAAATAGTGTCTCAACGTTGCAATAATAAAAGGTTACTTTTAATGCATGAGTGATGGGGGTTTTAGGGTAGCGCCCAAGACTATAGGGGGTTGCATGGGGGTCATCCCTAGCTAGCCACAATACTATGACCATTTGGAGGTCCACAGGATAGTGCACCCCAATGGGGGTTTTCGGAGGTAGCACAATCGAAATAAAATTTTATTTATAACTTATCATTGTGAATCCTAACCATTTATAATTAGGTCATAGATCTGATAGTGGATATTTTGTGTGCTTTGTTTGCCCTAGAAGGCAACTCTACTTTATGAGAACATTGTATTACGACTATGTATTGTGATGTATTTGAAGAGTCTAATAGCTACTAAGTTGCCTCTGGATCTTTATTGGTGATACTCCTATGAGAAGCTTGCTCAACAAGTAAATTATAATTTATTGTTAATTTTTAAATAATTTATTGGGTGGCTTTTGGAGTGTTGGGTTTTTCTCCTGAAAGGGTTTTCCCCACGTAAATCATTGTGTTGTGGTATGCATGTTATTTGTGTTAAGTTTTTGTAAAGATCTATAATTTAAATTGCATTACCCTCCTCTCAAGGTTAGTGTAGGAAGTTGTTATGCTACTTAACTTCCTTACACTTAAGACTTGCATCACAAAACTTGCTGATTATAAAACAAAAACATATTTTTGAGATCTTTCTTTAAAGAAACAAATCTTGAATCAAGTGGAACTACATCAAGCTACCTCGTGACCCAAAAGGTCGACCCTCATAAAGGCATAACTCTAAGATGAATTCTCGAGCTTGTAGTCTCAAACTCTCAAATCACAAACACTGAACTATTCTTGACAACAATCCATATTGAGCTCCACACACATAACACTCCATCATGTTGTCTTTGACCCTCGCAAGGGTGATAATTATCAATCATAGTCTCATAAAATCTTTGAGAAACCATGTATATTGATCTCTACACCAAATCCCTTACCTATCTCCAAAAATCAAAATCCACCATACATGTATTCTTTCAAAATTTTCAACATCAAAAAGGAAATCTAAACGAAAGTACAGTTTTGCACTTAGGGCCAAAAGAAGTATCATTCATATAAGCTTCATCATCTGGTGAAGCATCATCCTTAATGTAGGCTAAGTTACCTTCATCTAGTTGATCTTTGATTTTTTCTTTAAGAAGATCACTAGATCGAATTCTACAAAACCATACTTTGTGACCCTTTTTCTCATAGTAGAAACATGTACTTTTTCTTCTTTTTTTTACATGGTTGTTTATCATTGCTTCATGAATATAGTGCTTTTTGTTGTTGAGGATCATCTTCTGCATCTTATTTTGTCCTCTTTTCTTCTACTATAAGGATTGAATCATATCTTCTAAAGTTTGTGAAGTTATTTGACTAAGTGTAATAATAAATTAATTATATTTTGACGACAAGCTATTCAAGAATCTATAACTTTAACATTGTCATCATATACTAGAGCCTTAACTTCTACTACCTACCTAATGAGAGACCTCAAATTACTTATATGATTTGACATCATGATTCCATCTTCCATTTTGAACCTAAGCAATTGAAGTTTTATGGAGAATTTTTGCCAATGATTTATCTAAAATCTATATGATGTAATTGAAAGTCAAAAAGAGCAAGACCAATTTAATAATAGCCTTGGATTTATCATCTCTACTACTTGAATCTAATAACTTAGTTGCATTTATAATTGTTTTTCTTTCCACTTACTATTTCCCATAAATATTGATTCATTAGATGCATTTGAATAGATTCATTCTCCTAATATAGAAATTGAAACCAGAATATTTGTCCAATAGAATCTTCATTAAAATTTGCAAACAAATATCAACCTTATGATGGATCACAGAGTATGATCCGAAACATTGATGATTAAAAAAGTGCACACAATAAAATCTAGAAGTCACTCACTTAAATATCAACCTTATCACTCCAAACAATCACACCCAACCCTTGTTACACCTACTTCAAATCAATTTAGAAAGAGTGGGAAAATCTCAAAATTACTCACCTAAATATCTTCAAAATAACATTAATTAAAAAGCTTCACACTCTCATATAACGATTAGATTGAGTTCTCTTCATCTCCCTGATGGCAAATATTAGTTAAGAATTCCTTTAGAGAAAACCAAGACGGTGGTGGTATACAGATATCACAGTGATCTCCATTAAAATCTTCATTCCTTACTGCAAACACTGTGCTTCCACATTAGCATCTTAAATATAGTTATTCATACCATTCTTCATACCCTCTTCAATGTCGTTTCAATCTAATATCAATAAAAACCTCAATGCAACAGCAAAAACTACAATGAATTCCTTTTTCACGTTTTACACTTCAAAACTCTACCACTGGTGACTCAGGTTCTGAAAGCTTCTATCTCTATCTTCAGATGCTATGAAGGATCAGATGGTAGATTGATATAAAACATTGAAAGAGTACTCGCATAAGTGTGATTCCTTCCTTATCAGGTTTCTAATTATTGTTGCATTCTTTGTTATTATCTTCTCACCAAAGGAGATTTGTGGTAGGCTATTTTTTTTTATGTCTAACGATAAGGCTCTTGGTTTGGATAGATTTTCCTAAGTATTTCATAATTTTTTTTCATATACTATGGACGGAGATCTTCATAGCTTTTCATACATTTATTATTTAGGAAATGGATAATAATAAATTCATACCTAAATTTGGTAACCCTAAAGAAATCTACAATTGATGGCCTATCACTTTTTTTTGAATATCTCATACAAGACTAGTGTTAAGGCTCTAGCTCCTAAGCTCAGGCCTCTTCTTTCCTATCTAGTTTTCTTTAAACAAATTGATTTTATGAAATTCAAATATTCTTGATAATATCATTATTATTTGGGAAGGAATGGAATAGACCCAAAGTTATTAGCAATCTATTATTTTTTTTTATTAAAAATGATTTTTCTAAGGCTTATGATAATTTTGAATGACCTTTTATTATTGCCATGCTTTAAGCACTTGAATTTGAACCTTATTTTATCTACTTTGTGTAGATCTTGTTTGTTTATGCCTCAACTTATATTACCAATAATGACCTTAGCAATCCAAATCATTTGGTATATTCTAGTCCATCCATCAAGGGTACACTCTTTAACTCTTTATGTGCTTGTCGTAAAAGGATTTAGATATTTATTGCCTCATATGGATCTTAAACCCTAGCTAAGGGGGTTTCTCTTTCTTAATTCTTTCAATCAATTGGTTTATGGTCATTTCTCCAATGATTCCTTCCTCGACCTCATTAAGGAGGAAGATAATTTCATATAATCTCTTCATCGCATTGATACTTTTTGCTAAGCCTCTAGTTTAAGTATTCAATAAAAAAAACCTTATGCTATAGGAAATCATTTCTTCCTAAGCTAAGCTAGATATATAATTATGTTTGGAAACAAATTGGTAATGGGTAAATGGAGTATTTCATTTCTTTTCAATGTTCTCAAATTACCCTCTAACAAGCTACTATTGCCAAGATTGAGAAAAAAACACGATTGATAGATTATAAAGCCTCTTTCTTTGGAAAGTTGGTATATTCAATATTTTCTCTAGAATTTAAACTACCACTCATTCATAGTATTCCTCTTATTAGCTGCCTTCAAAATCCTCTAATTTGAAGGCGACTTTCTCTAGGGCCTTCATTGACGCGCATCAACGATTCACCACATGTTACTTGGGAATTTTGTTGTCCTCATTATGACTTTAGTGGCTTAGGATTTATTTCAATTCATTGATAGGTATTACCTATGTTCTAAATGGATTCTTAGGCAACTTGAGGGAAATGAAGCTTGGAAAATTATCATAAAGAATTATATCGATTTAGATATACCTTTTGAGAAAATAGCTTGGAAAGGCCTAGATCTTGGAATGTGCCTCACCACAAGGGTGTTAGGTCCCAGAGACAACTGAGGGGGGGAGGGGTGAATCAATTGTCAACTAATTTCAAACCAAAAACAACTTAACCAACTTAATGCTTAATACCGGTAAACTAGTTAAGTATGCCGGTAGATAGTGTCAACAGTTAGTAGCTATACCGGTAAAGATTAATGCATGAAACATAAACAAAAAGTCATCCACAACACATGACACCAATATTTGTACGTGGAAACCCTGTAAGGGGAAAAACCACGGTGGGAAACCTTACCCACAATCAGATTATACTACTGTAGATAGTAAGTGCACATAAATGGGGTCTGCACATGTAGAAAGGCCAACAGCCTAGAGCTCACTGCTCAATCACAAAATGGGAGTCACACTGACTATAGTTGGATGGTTAAATCCAATAAGAATGTACTGCACAAAATAGCATCTTCATATGCTAGATTCAGTACCGGTGTAATGCTGATATGCTTTCACAAAAACCTAACTTCACCTTCAAATGATGTCTTCGTGTATAGCTCTGCTTAATCTTGCATATACCTTCACACAATTCTTTTTCGCATTCCACATTCGATCTTACAAATAAGATCTTACATTTATACCATAACCTAAGACAAATTTTAGTAGGTCGACTCTACAAGATATTACAATAAAAACATTTTACAAACAATATAATATTCGATGCAATAACTGATTGAACATGTCGGCTTAATGCATTTATAACAATAATTAATCATTTCCTTAGCGTGCCATGCTGATCTGGAAAAGATAAACCTACCGGTGTAACCCTAGGTAACCCTGGACCTATTTGCTGGTAAAAGAAAATATGCAAATATGAATATACCAATGAACAAAACTCCAGGACAAGATGTCCAAACAATGTCTTCGATATTACCAAGTGTCTTCCACATAATTCCAAGTGTCGATGATCATTATATCCTGCTGGTGAACCATATACCAGTAACTATGCAATAGTTACTTGCTTGCCGGTGAATGTTGCTGGATCTCCAAAGTGCTAGTGTTTTAGTAGGTGTTGACATCAATGACAAAACCGTACCAAAATACCAACAATCTCCTCCTTTGGCATTGATGGCAACACAAGATGGAAAAACCATCAAAGTGCCAAATACCAATAACCAACAATCTCTCCTAAACAACAATCTCTCCCCTTGGGAGCAACATGTGTTATCCAAAGTTTCCATACCAAAAAAAAGATAATGTGTTTTTCCATATATATCTCTCCCCCTTTGACATCAAATGCCAAAGTTACAATAATACCAAGTTCATATACAAAATACCAACTACTCCCCCTGAGAAGTAGCTTCCTTATCAAAGACCGGAGTAAAAGTTTTATCTTTTAATTCTGTCAGTTGATGACAATCATCAATTGTCTAAATCTCTACCGGTGGTGGTATGACTCCAAGCTGATCTCTGAGATATTCAAAAGTCTCCTTAGGCAAAGGTTTTGTGAAAATATCTGCAAGCTGTTCTTTAGTGTTCACATAAACTAGTTTTATCTCCTTTTCTTCAACTTTTTTCCTTAGAAAATTCAGTTTGATAGAAACATGTTTTGTTTTAGAATGTAGTACTGGATTCTTAGATATATCAATTGTTGCAGTGTTATCACAATATATGGTAATAGGTTCCTTGCATTTTACCTTTATGTCTTTCAACATTTGCTTAAGCCATAGTACCTGTGTACAGTTAGTTGCTGCTGCAACATATTTTGATACTACTGTTGATAAAGATGTACAACTCTATTTCTTACTCAACCAGGAAATTAATCTCTTTCCAAGAAAGAATGCTCCGTCGGTGGTGCTTTTTCTATCATCCACATCTCCTGCCCAATTTGCATATGTGTATGCACATAATTCAAAGTTTTCATCTCTAGGATACCATAATCCAAGATTTATAGTGCCTCGCAAGTACCGGAAAATCCTTTTTACTGCTGATTCATGATTTTATCTAGGATTACTTTTAAAATCTTGAAACAATACATACTGCATTCATAATATCAGGTTTGGTTTGTGTTAAATACAATAAACCTCCTATCATAGATTTGTATCTAGTTGGGTTAACAGGTGTAGATTCATCCCTTTGAGATAATTTGTCATTTGTAGTCATAGGTGTGCTTACTGGTTTAGAGTTCTCCATCCCAAATTTCTTTAGTAACTCTTTTAAGTATTTGGATTGACTCAAGAATATACCTTTGTCAGTTTGTGAAATTTGCAATCCTAAAAAGAATTTTATTTCTCCAATCATAGACATTTCAAATTCTTGCTGCATTTTAGTAGAAAATTCCTTACATTATTCGTCTTCTCCTCCAAAGATTATATCATCAACAAATACTTCTATAATCAAGATGTCATCATTAGTTATTTTGTAATATAAATTAATGTCTGCATTTCCTTTAGTAAAACCAATCTTTAAAAGATACTTAACCAATCTTGCATACCAAGCTCTTGGGGCTTGTTTCAGTCCATACAGAGCTTTCCTTAACCTGCAAACCATATCATTGTCATATGTCAAAGAAAATCCATCAGGTTGTTCAATGTATACTTCCTCTTCAAGATCTCCATTCAAAAATGCACATTTAATATCCATTTGATAAACTTTGTAGTTCTTGTGTGCTGCAAAAGCCAAGAATAATCTGACTGCCTCAATTCTAGCTACCGATGCAAAGGTTTCATTGTAATCAACTCCTTCTTTCTGAGAATATCCCTTACACACTAGTCTTGCTTTATTTCTGACAACCTTACCATCTTCATTAAGTTTGTTTTTGAATACCCATTTGGTTCCAATTACATTTTTATCTTTAGGTCGAGGAACTAATGTCCAAGTGTTATTTTTCTCACTTTGTTCTAATTCTTCTTCCATAGCTTTAATCCAAAATTTATCCTCACATGCTTCATTAACAGATGATGGTTCTATTTGAAAAATAAGACATACCTCTTCATTTGCCAATCTTCCTCTTGTCATAACTCCTTTAAATTTATTTCCAATTATCTGATCTTCAAAATGATTCAATCTTACATACCGGGGTGTCTTTGTTTGCTATTGTTCTTCAGTTATTGTGGAATTCTCAGATGGTATCGGGGTAACCGGATCTTCATTCTATACCGGTGGATTTGGTGTAGGTTGATTTGTCAAAATTTCTATTGCCGGTTCAGAGTCTATATACCTTGTAGTTTCTCTGAATTGTTCATCAATTTTTACATTTGTACTCTCAACAATTTTCTGCAATCTCTTGTTAAAAAATCTATATGCTTTGCTCTTAGATGAATAACCAAGAAATATTCCTTCATCACTTCTAGGATCAAATTTGCCAATATACTCATCTCTTCTAATATAACATTTACTTCCAAAAATTCTGAAATATTTAAGAGTAGGAGTATTACCAAACCATAGTTCATGAGGGGTCTTACCGGTTTCACCTTTGATGTGAACTTTGTTGAATGTATAGATCGCTATGCTGACTGCTTCTCTCCAGTACACATGTGGTAAATTTGCTTCTGATAACATACTTCTTGCTGCATCCATGATAGTTCTGTTTTTCCTTTCAACAACTCCATTCTACTGTGGTGTCCGAGGTCCTGATAGCTGTCTTCTGATTCCATTCACTTCACAAAATGTATTAAAGTCCCTAGATGTGAATTCTCCTCCTTGATCTGATCTTAAACATTTGATTTTCTTACCAGTTTCATTTTCAACCATTGCTTTGAATAGTTTAAACTTTCTAAGTGCTTCTGATTTTTCTCTGAGAAAAGTAACCCAACGCATTCTAGAATAGTCATCAATGATTAGCATGAAATATCTATCACCTTGTAAGCTTTTAGTTCTAGCTAGACCACATAAATCAGTGTGAATCAAATCAAGAGTATTATTGGATTTTTTGGGAGTACTTTTGAAACTAGCTCTAACTTGTTTTCCAAATTGACATTCCTTACATATTGTGTTATGAGGTTTGACAATTTTAGGTAGATCTCTAACTGCCTTAGTAGTACTGATCTTTACCATGCAATCAAAGTTTACATGACAGAGTCTCTTATGCCATAACCAACTTTCATCTATATGTGCAATCAAGCATGTCTTTTCACTATTATTCAAGTGAAAGATATTACCTCTAGTCTGATTACCGGTTGCAATTTCCAAACCAGTTCTATTCATGATTTTTCATTTTTCATTTTTAAATTGTAACTGAAATCCTTTCTCAACTAGTTGACCAACACTTAAAAGATTATGCTTCAATCCTTCAACATAGTAGACATTGTCAGTGTTATGCTTACTATCAAGAGATATTGTACCCTTACCTTTGATTGAACAAGCTTTGTCATCTCCAAATCTTACTAAACCTCCATTGTATTCTTGAAAGTTCAAGAATTTACCTTTGTCCTTTGTCTCCTGTCATATGATGTGAGCATCCTGAGTCAATGATCCATTCATCCTTTACTTCAACTTTAGCTGCTAGGGCTTGTTCTACCGGTTGAGCAGTAGGTGCCAGTTGATCTTCTATTATAGCAACAAAAACCCATCCATTGTCTACCGGATCCTCATCAGAATCATCAGTCACACCTTTATCAGCAATGTAACAAGATTTGTCTTTGTTCTTCTTGAATCTATATCTCTGATATTCAGGATTAGGTTTGTATGTCCTTCTAGCTTCTTCTCTTAGTCTAGCATGTCTATCAAGGCATCTCGAAGCCATATGACCAATCTTATTGCAGTTAAAACATTTAAAAGGTGCTTTACCTTCATACTTACTTCCAATTGGACCTTTAGGCATTTTCCTTGCAAATAGTGCTTCAAGTTCTTCATTTTCTTTCTTGCTTTCTTCAAGTTCTCTTGCATAAAAGGCTTTCCAATCAGATTTGTCAAATGATGGAGCAGATGATAATGATGCTTTAAAGGCTAAATCTGTCTTTATAGTAGCAACAGGACCAAATTCTTCAATTTCAAAAGCTGAAAGTTTCCCAATCAATGTATCCCTAGTTACTGATGTATTAGGCATTGTTCTTAACTCATTTATAGTAGTAACCTTCATTTTATATACCGGTGGCAATCCTCTTAAGATTTTTGAAACAATTTCATCCTCACTTAAGGTTCCTCCACAACATTTAATACCCAAAACAATTTCATTTACTCTTTCCATAAAAGCAGAAATCCTTTCATCTTCTTCCATTTTCAGATGTTCATACCTAACCCAGAAGCTTTCAAGTTTTGCAATTTTGACTGTGGAATCTCCTTCATTCAGTGTTTCCAAATGATCCCAAATAGCTTTAGCAATAGACCTATCTGATAATCCCATGATTTGTTGATATGATAATATGCTCAAAAGTGCTTCTCTTGCTTTGCAATCATTTTCCTCATCTTTAGCCAAGGTAGTTCGACTAGGCTGACCAGATACAGCAACAGTGTAACCTTTCTTTGTAACTTCCTAGACGTCTTTGCCAATGCAATTTATATGTGTCTTCATTCTGATTTTCCATATGCCATAGTTGGTTCCATCAAGTTTAGGACTGTCCTTCCTGAAATAATTAGTAGACATTGGATCTCCTCAAGTTGTTAAACTTTTGCAAAAGAGGACTAAGCTCTGATACCAATTGTTAGGTCCCAAAGACAACTGAGAGGGAGGGGGGGGGGGGGTGAATCGGTTGTCAACTAATTTCAAACCAAAAACAACTTAACCAACTTAATGCTTAATACTGGTAAACCAGTTAAGTATGCCAGTAGACAGTTAGTAGCTATACCGGTAAAAATTAATGCATGAAACATAAACAAAAAATCATCCACAACACATGACATCAATATTTGTACATGGAAACCCTGTAAGGGGAAAAACCATGGTGGGAAACCTTACCCATAAGCAGATGATACTACTTCAGATAGTAAGTGTACATAAATGGGGTCTACACATGCAGAAAGGCCAACAGCCTAGAGCTCACTGCTCAATCACAAAATGGGAGTCACACTGACTACAGTTGGATGGTTAAATCCAATAAGAATGTACTGCACAAAATAGCATCTTCATATGCTAGATTCAGTACCGGTGTAACGCTGATATGCTTTCACAAAAACCTAACTTCACCTTCAAATGATGTCTTCGTGTATAGCTCTGCTTAATCTCGCATATACCTTCACACAATTCTTTTTCGCATTCCACATTCGATCTTACAAATAAGATCTTACATTTATACCATAACCTAAGACCAATTTTAGTAGGTCAGCTCTACAAGATATTACAATAAAAACATTTTAAAAACAATATAATATCCGATGCAATAACCGATTGAACATGTTGGCTTAATGCATTTATAACAATAATTAATCATTTCCTTAGCGTGCCATGCTGATTTGGAAAAGATAAACCCACCGGTGTAACCTTAGGTAACCCTGGACCTATTTGCCGGTAAAAGCAAATATGCAAATATGAATATACCAATGAACAAAACTCCTGGACAAGATGTCCAAACAATGTCTTTGACATTACCAAGTGTCTTCCACATAATTCCGAATGTCGGTGATCATTATATCCTGCCGGTGAACCATATACCAGTAACTGTGCAATAGTTACTTGCTTGCCGGTGAATGCTGCTGGATCTCCAAAGTGCTAGTGTTTTAGTAGGTGTTGACATCAATGACAAAACCATACCAAAATACCAACAAAGGGACCTAGCATAGTCTCAAGAAAAAAAAATTAAGAAAATCTAGGAATTCTTTGGGCCAAAAATGATTTCTTTAATGTCCTTTCTATTAATCAACAATGTATTGGTGATCACTTTTTCTATATTGTCAAGACCACCATTTGGTTAAGCTTACATGGATCCACTCCTTGAAATTGCTCAAATGGGGCATTAAAATGCTATCAAATCCCATTAAAATACATAAAAACAATTTTCTTTCTTTGCCAAAAATAAATATGAAATTCAACTTGTCTAATCAAGATTAACAAACAAAATTCCTAATTATTATTGATGTTATTCCTCCCAAATGATTCACAAAATTGAAGTTAAATCATTCAATCCTTTTTGAAAGGAATGGAAATGGTACCCTCATATGTCATTTCATAATTAAAACCCTTGTAAAGGATATTTGTGGCTTTCTCCTTATCTTTCAATAGTTGATCAGCTAAACCATCATTGTTAGCTTCAATCTTCTATCTATATTTGGAATCATCAGCTCTAGTTTATTTAGTTGACTTTTCTTTAGCCTAAATTCCCATTTTTTTTGGTACATTCTTTATTAAGGTTTTCTACTTGGTTCTCATTTAACTCATCTAGGATTTTTCAATCTTCATTATTCATTTTGTGGTTTTTTCAAGATATTCAAACTTCTCTTCTAGTTTTACACCATGTTGAATATCCAGGCAACTAAGAGGGGGGTGAATTTGATGACAACTTAAATAATTTCTTCAATGCTTTCACACATCCAGAATAACCAAAAGAATTAATTAAAACATGAAAAAAACATACACACAACACATCACACAATGAACACCAGATGTGACATGGAAAACCCAAGAAGGGAAAAACCACAGATAATGTTAGTTTTCAATATAAAACACCGGTTAAGGTGACACCGGTTGAGGTGGTTTTTTCAAAGGGTGTCTCACTGTTAGAATGCTCACTGTAGGAGGGCTCACTATCGAAGAAAGAAAGAAAGGTAATCCACCACTGTAACACACACTACAAAACTGGAACTGCTTCTGGTGCCTCAACACCAACACACTTCACACATAATCAATAATCAGATCCTTCCTTTTCAATCTTGCATATCTTCAATAATAACGCTGCACTCTTTCCATGTTAACACAATCAGATCATCCTCATATATATACTATCTTCTGGGAAGCATAATCTTCTAAGTTAGCAAAGACAAAGATCTAAAATAGGTCAACACTAAACATTCCACTGGTGGAAAGGAATGAGAAGTAGACCATACCACAACACACATCATCGATTAGATTAACAAGTTACATCCATTACAAATTCTGGACCCAAATCATGACTCACATGCTGAACCAATGCCGCTACTCATCCTCGAATTTTGGACTTAATCTGGACCCAAAAACCATTGCCCAATACAAAAAAAAAAGGAATGGAACCAAGATATACATGAATACAATCGATCAAACACCATATCCAATAAACAAAAATATCAGAATCACCATCAACTCAACTAGTCCATACTGAAACACATCTTCCAGAGCACTAAAGGTTCCAGGGACACATCTTTTGGATCACCAATACCAAGATCAAATGTTGACACCAATGACAACCAATCATACTCATCAACAACACATTTTCAACAATCTCCCCCTTTGACATCGATGACAACATCCATCAACAACAAACAACAAAAATTTCTCTGCACAACTCTACAACTCTGCAACTTTGCATCCCTTCATCTTCTCTGCATCTTCAGATTAGTAACTTTGCATCTCTCCCCCTTTGATATCAAGGACAAAGGCGGGCATAAATCCCCCAATGAAATTAACTCCTACTCCCCCTAAGAGGAAGCACCTAGACATCAGTCTAGATAATGATATACAAGTAGTTCACTAGACCAATGCACATCCAAATGTACATTAGTTCAAGATAGGAAGGGGTAGTACCCCTAACTTCTATTGGAGATACTCAAAAGTATCATTGTACAACACTTTTGTGAAGATATATGCAATCTTCTTTTTTGTAGGTACATTCTCAAGCTTTACTTCACTATCCAACACCTTTTCCCTCAAGAAGTGATATCGAATGGATATATTCTTTGTTTTAGAATGTTGTACCAAATTCTTAGAAAAGTTTATTGCACTAGTGTTATCACACATAATAGAGATGGGTTCATTGAATGTTATGCCAATATCCTTCAAAGTCTACTTCATCCATAGAATCTAGGTGCAACATGAAGTTGCAATATATTCTACTTTAGTTGTAGATAAAGAGACCAAATATTGCTTGTTACTTGACTAAGCAACTAATCGGGAGCCCAGAAAGAATACTCCACCACTTGTACTTTTCATGTCATCAACACTTCTTGCGCAATGTGCATCAGTATATGTTGTTAGAGTGAAGTTTAAAATTATGGGATACCATAAGCCAAACTCTTTTGTTCCTTTTAGATATCTGAAAAATTCTTTTTACCACCACAACATGTAATTCCTTTGGTTCTTGCTGAAATCTAGCTGCCAAACATACTGCATACATGATATCTAGTGTGGTAGCAGTCAAATACAATAGTCCTCCAATCATTGATATGTTTCGACTTGCATCTACTTTAGGGGACTTATCATCTTTTGTCAACTTGCATCCGATGGTCATAAGTGTACACACCGGTTTGGAATTCTCCAACCCAAACTTCTTTAACAATTCCTTAATGTATTTAGACTAAGAAATGAAAATTTCTTTGTCATTCTGATTTACTTGCAAACCAAGAAAGAAATTTAACTCACTGACCATGGACATCTCAAATTCCTTATGCATTTAATTAGGAAAGTTTCTACACATGCCTTCATTTCCTCCAAATATTATGTCATCAACATAAACTACAACAATTAAATTTTTACCTAAGTCAGTTTTGAAGTATAAATTATTGTTAGTCAATCCCTTCTGAAAACCTTGATCAGTCAAATACTTATCTATCCTTCCATACCAAACTCTAGGAGCTTGTTTCAATCCATACAGGGCCTTCTTCAATCTACAAATAATGTTCAGATCATCTTTCAATTTAAATCCTTCTGGTTGTTCAATGTAAACTTGTTGTTTCATCTCTCCATTTAGAAATGCTGATTTCACTTCCATCTGATAGACCTTAAAATCCTTAAAAACTACAAAAGCAAGAAACATTGTGATTGCCTCCATCCGAGCAACCGAGGCATATGTCTCCTCAAAGTCGATGCCTTCAACCTGAGTGTAACCTTTACAAACCAACCTCGCTTTATTTTTACAAATTTTCCATCTTCATCCAACTTGTTTTAAAAGACCCAGCTTGTTCCAATCACATTCTTATTTGTCAATCTATGAGCTAATTCCCATGTTTGATTCTTCTCAATTTGATCTAGTTCTTCTCTCATTTCTTTTATCCAATTTTGATCATTTCATGCTTCTTCTACTATTTTCAGTTCAATCTCTAATAGTAAACATAAAAAAACTTGTTCTTTAGCTGCTTTACTTCTTGTGGTGATTCATTTGTTCTTATCTCTAATAATTTGATCTACTGAATGATTCTTCTGAACATATCTTGGGGTTTTAGATGTAGATGTCGGAGCTTCCCGAGCTTCCTTTTCTCCTTCTCCTTCTATGATTTTCTCTTCCCTTTCTCCTATCACCTAGTTCATTAGACTCATATCCTCCCACTTTATCAAACTCTTTAGAAGTATCTTCATCAACCTTCAGATTTGCACTTTCAACAATCTTGTTTAGTCTTTTATTGAAACACGCTTGCTCCTTGTAGAATATCCTAGGAATATGCCTTCATCTACTTTGCTATCAAACTTTCCTAGATTATCTTCATCTGTCTGAATATAGCACTTGCTTCCAAATACCTTGAAATATTTCACTGTTGGATTTATACCATTCCATAGCTCATATGATGTCTTTTCATGTCTTTTCCGAAATAGAATTTTGTTAAAAGTGTAGACTACAGTATGAATTGCTTCTCTCCAATAGACTTTCGAGAGTTCTGCTCTGTTGATCATTGTTTTGGCTGCCTCTTGTATAGTTCGACTCATCCTTTCCACTACACCATTCTATTGTGGTGTCCTTGAGATAGGCAACTATCTTCTAATAGCATGTTTCTCACAAAAAATGTTAAACTCGTCAGAAGTAAATTCTCCTCCTTTGTCAAACCTCAAACACTTAATCTTTATGTCAGCTTCATTATCTACTTTAGCCTTGAATATATTGAATTTTACTAATGCTTATGACTTCTCTCTAAAAAATGCAACCCATGACATTCTAGAATAGTCATCAATCGACAACATGAAATACTTCTCACCTTGTATACTCCTTGTTCTGATAGGACCACAAAGGTCTATGTTCACTAAATCCAACAATCTGATGGACCAATGCTCCTTTCCTCTGTAATTTCCTTTTGTTTGCGTTCCAACTTGACATTCTCTACAAATGTTGTTATCTAGTTTGGTCAGCCTAGGCAAATCTGTCACTGCACTTGATGAGCTAATCTTCACCAAGTTGTCAAAATTAATATGATAGATCCTCTGATTCCAGAGCCAGCTATCATTGATCTAAGATAACAAACAATTCTTTGTAGCTCCTTCTAGTAGATGCATGTTTCCACCAATCCTTTTCCCTGCTGCAATAACAATTTCAGATCCCTACCAGACCTCACAACCATCATCGTAAAAAATAACATTATTTTCACACATCTGTCCAACACTCAAAAGATTATGATGAAAATCCTTCACATAGCAAACATTGTCAGTATTACATTTTTCATCAAAAGAAATAGAACCAATTCTCACAATGTATGCTATCTGATAATCTCTGAACCACACTTTTCAAGTTTTACAAATTTACTTTTATCACCATTCATATGATTTGAACATCATTTGTCAATCAACCATTCATTTCCATCTCTTCCAACATGTAAAGAAGTAGCAACAGTCTTAGGAATATCAATTTTAGGTACATCTCTTTCTACCAAAAACAAACAATCACCATCCTCATAATCTGATTCATCATTTGAAATTCCAACATCATCTTTGACAAAATAGGCTCTCTTATTAAACTTTCCTTTACCATCTCTAGACGTTTGTATTGAACCTTTTTCCGGACACCTAGTAGCAATATGACCAATCTTTCCACATCTAAAGCATTTAGGAGGTAACATACTCTTATTTTTTTGGTGCCTTTCTTCAGTTTCCTTAGAAAGTTTGCTTCCATCTCATCTGAACTTTCATCTTCCGGATCTTCTTCAAAGGCTTTAAAGGTAGACTCAGATTTATCTTTGTCTTTTCCAAACTTCCTTATCTCAAATACAAATAATGTACCATACAATTGTTCTCTAGTAAACTTATTCAGATCATAAGTTTCTTCAATAGAAAAGATCTTGTCACTATAGATTTTTAGTAGGGATATCATAATCTTCTCAATTATGTGTTCATTTGTCAAGGTGCCACCAAGTTCTCCGATTTCATTTTTTTCACTGTCAACCTTCTGAAATTAGCTTGTTACGTCTTCTCCTTCTTTCATCTTCAAATTCTCATATCTGTGCTTAGCTGTTAGCTTCTTTGATAATTTAACTCTATCACTTCCTTCATGTATTTCTCTCAACTTTTCTCAAACCTAATAAGAAGTATTCAATGAAATAATTTTTGTCAATTCAGTCTTCTATAAATCACTAAAGATAGTATACCTTGCCTTTTCATTCTCCTCATAAGCTTGAATCTCAGCCAGAGTGGTAAGATTTTTTTTCAGTTGAACATACTTAGTTTCCATTGCTTTTCAAGTATTGTAGCCCAAGGAGATCAGGTAACCTCTCATCTTCACTTTCCAAAAACTATAGTCAGATCCTTCAAAGATAGGAATAGTCAATTTATGTGCCATTGGATCAAGATCTACCTCAAGTGGTTAAGCTCTTCTCCAAGGAACCAAATCTCTAATACCAATTGTTGAATATCTTGGCAACTAAGAGGGTAGGGGTGAATCAGTTGGAAACAAATAATTTCTTCAATGCTTTCACACATCTAGAGTAGCCAACACAATTAATTAAAACATGAAAAATTCATGCACACAACACATGACACAAAGAATACCAGACGTGATGTGGAAAACCCAAGAAGGGAAAAACCACAGAGAATGTTAGTTTTCAATATAAAACACTGATTAAGGTGACACCGGTTAAGGTGATTTTTACAAAGTGTGGTTCATTGCGAAAATGCTCACTGCAGGAGGATTCCTTGCCTAGAAAAAGGCTCATTGCCAAAAAAAGAAAGAAAGAAATAAAGGTAATCCACCACTGTAACAAACACTACAAAACCATAACTACTTCTGGTGCCTCAACACCAACACACTTCACACATCATCAATAATAGAACCTTCCTTTTCAATCTCACATATCTTCAATAACAATGCCACACTTTTTCCATGCTAACACAATTAGATCATCCTCATATATATACTATCTTTCAAGAAGCGTAATATTCTAATTCGGTCAAGACAAAGATATAAAACAGGTGAACACTAAACATTCTAGTGGTGGGAAGGAATGATAAGTAGACCATACCACAACACACATCATCAATTAGATTAACACATTACATCCATTACAAATTCCAAACCCAAATCACGACTCACACACTGCACTAATGCCATTACTCATCCTCGAATTCCAAACTTAATCTAGACCCAAAAAACATTGTCCAATACAACAAAAAATAGGAATGGAACCAAAATATACATGAATACAATTTATCAACACCATATTCGACTAACAAAAATATTTAGATCACCATCAAGTCAACTAATCCATACTGAAACACATCTTCTGAAGCACCAAAGGTTCCAAAGACACATCCTCCAGATCACCAACACCAAGATCAAATATTGACACCAATGACAACCATTATGTTGACATAAATGACAACCAATCATAATCATCAAAAACACTTGTGCAACACACCAAAGCCTATGAAGATTGAAATTGGATTCATTATTTATTTAGTCCTTTTAGGCTTGATCCTCTTTCATGGCATCTAGTTTAGTTAGGGGATAATTGATTTGTCTTTCTTTCAAGTATACCCATATTTTTCATGCTTTAATTTGGTGGATATTTTTTTCAACATTTTTAAAGATATAAATTAAATTCTTTTTAGGATGTTTGGTTGATGTTCATTTTTATTTGTATAGTAGAGTCATGGTTTACTCTAATGTTCTTATGTAGATTTAGGTACATGCTAACACATTTTCATTTTGAGTGACATATTTACAAGTGATCTTGGATCATTGGATTAGTTCTCCATGCATTGTTGGTCTACTCTTCATAGATGGTTTAAAAAATGAGTACGATAAAAAAGAAAAATCAAGTATAGAACACATGACATAAACTTAAATAAATATCTCATCAAAGAAAAAAATCTAGTAACCTGTGATATGTATGGAAATGAGATCCTAGGTCTATGGATGCAAACTAAGATCATTTATGCCTTTACTACTATAAGTTGTATGAAAATATTATTGCAAATGTGATGTTGATGGTACTGATATGGTTGTCATTGATGCCAACATACTGTATTGGTATTGGTTTTCTGTGTTGATGATCCGAAATTATGTTTCTCGAACTATTTGGTGGTTTGGAATTTGCGCTTCAGATGATGTTCAGTGCTAACTTGTAATTGATAATGTTGTTTGTGATCCATATTTCTCTATTTTCTGGATATGGTGTTGATTGCTTGGATTCATGTTTGTTGGTATAAATAATTATTTATCGTGGATATTATTACACCTTAGTTAAGTTTACTTAGGAAATGCATTTCATAGTAGTTTGGGTATGAGACACTTGGGTGTTTGTGCCACATTGGGATAGTGTGTGTAGGAGAATTTCCACCTTTTATGGTGTTGATCTTGTTACTACTTTATCATATCCACTTATTGTGGAGTGATAATTCCACATTTGATGGGTGAGCCACTTCATGTAGAATATTTTATTGTTTCTCCTACCTACCACACCTATTTCCTACCTACCCTTGTTTCTTATTGAGCCACATGTCATGTTTGTGTGCTCATATATCCACATAGCCTTGCCTATATATGCAGGCTCACATTCATTGTATGAATAACTATTGATCTATCTATTGATGAGAATAAAGTTTATTCATGTCCTATATTTTGTCTTTCTTATTTGTGCTTTCCATTGCCTCTAGATCTTGGCAAAATCTCACATGGTATCAGAGCCATTAGAGTGCCATTGGTTTGCCAATTGAGAGAAATTTGGGGTTTTGCATTTTAGAGCTTTCTATTGCAGGTTATTATTGGAGATTTCTAGGTAAAATATGAGGTCACGATTGGATTGATGAGGTTTGATAAAGTCAAAATCGCCTTTTATTTCATCCAAATCTGACATCCGAGGCCAAATCTAGAGTCGTTTGAAGGTGGAGGGTGGTGACTTGTCCCGACAACAATCTACAATTTTGGAGCATATTTGGCAAAATCCGTCATCGCCATTGTACTCAGAAGGCCCAAAAACCTCAAGATCGACTGTCAATTCGTCGAAATCATCCTCCGTTACCTTTTCATTTTTTAAATCATTTTATGGGCATTTAATAATTGTTTTTAATGGGATTTAAAAAAAATATTTTAAAAACAAAAATATCATGGAATAAGTCAAATTGGGAACACAATTTTTTTTTGTCCACTTCACACCTGTCTTGCAGCACTTCCAATTGGCAACCAAGGTGGGGGGGGCTATTGCTCCTATATTTTGCTTGGCACCATCCCAATCGGAGGCATCTTTATCTGCAGTATTCTACAGAGCTTCTTTGGTGGCATCATCTTGATGTTTCCATATTTGCACTATATCATATTGTATGCTCTTGCATGAGAAATGTTGTACTTGCACTATCATAAAGTGCCACACCTCTTTGTATCTTGTCTTTGATGACTATTTGATGTAATCCTCTTGTACACGTAGATTAGGAATATCCTTGTGAGACTTGGTGCATGGCTCTAGTTGAGACTTAGATTGTACACATTTGTGCATGGCTCTCATGAGACTTTGATTGTACCAGTATTTATTCCATTTATGAGTATCCAAATGATGCTCAAAGCAGGTTGTCTCCATGCCTGATCTTCATTTTGTTGCAACGAGTGATTCATCGTCATCGACTTGGTACCTGGTTTTGTCACACTTTGACATTATTGGTGCATCATCAACTGTCTTTCTTCCTTATGGGGAGGTATTTTGGTCAACATCATTGGACCATCTTTGCAAGAGATTTTACATTGAAGGGGGGCTTCATGGTCTCTTCTTCTCTCTTATGGGGGGAAATTTTTCCTCACATGAGGTTTTGTTCTTCTCATTCATCATTGAGAGCATTGTGTGCTTTCATCATCTGTCTTTTGGGGGGGAGTTTTCTCCCATTGGATGTTTCTCTCTTTCCCCACTTTGTGAGAGATTTCATTGGTTTGCATGCATTTGCATTTGTACATGGGTACCTAACATGGCCTCGTAGTCGGGACCCATCTTGCATTGCTTAGTTGGATTGTAGACTTAAGTGCATTCCCCTAAGTTTCACTTAAGGGGGGGTGTTGGTGTAAATAATTATTCATCATGGATATTATTACACCTTAGTTAAGTTTACTTAGGAAATGCATTTCATAGTAGTTTGGGTATGAGACACTTGGGTGTTTGTGCCACATTGGGATAGTGTGTAGGAGAATTTCCACCTTTTATGGTGTTGATCTTGTTACTACTTTATCATATCCACTTATTGTAGAGTGATAATTCCACATTTGGTGGGCGATCCACCTCATGTGAAATATTTTATTGTTTCTCTTACCTACCACACCTATTTCCTACCTACCCTTGTTTCTTATTGAGCCGCATGTCATGTTTGTGTGCTCACATATCCACATAGCCTTGCCTATATATGCAAGCTCATATTCATTGGATGAATAACTATTGATCTATCTATTGATGAGAATACAATTTATTCTTGTCCTATATTTTGTCTCTCTTATCTGTGCTTTCCATTGCCTCTAGATCTTGGAAAAATCTCACAATGTTATCTTGGTTCCATTCTTGTTTTGTTGAGTTGAGAAGAATTATTTTGGGGCCGGTCCAATCTAGAATTGGAGACTGTGCAATGATATTTGTGTAGCATGTGAATCTTGTTTTGGATCTAGTATTTATGATGGATGTGTAATGTGTTGATCTGTTCGATGAAGTGTGTTGTGGTGTAGTCCACTTCTCATTTCCTTTCCACCATGGGAATGTTTAGTGTAGACCTATTTCAAACTATGTTTGGCTGAATTGGAAAGTTATGTAGTTAGGAGGATAGTATAAGTAAAGGATGATTAGAATGAATAAGGTATGGAAGATATGCGAGATTAAAAAGATAAATCTAACTGATGATTGATGTGAGAAGTTGTGCGAAGGTGTGTAGTGTGTTGTTAGGCACCAAAGGCTATTCCGACATTGTTGGTTGTGCCAGTTGTATCATAGTGGTGGATTTTCTTTTCTTTCTTTCTCTTCTGACAGTGAACCTTTCTGGGGAATGAGCCCTCCTGTAGTGAGCATTCTAGCAGTGAGCCACCTTTGTAAAAATCACCTTAACCAGTGTCACCCTAATAAGTGTTATATATAGAGAACTAACATTCTCCATGTTTTTTTCCCTTCTTGGGTTTTCTACATCATATCTAGTGTTTATTGTGTATGATTTCTTTGTGTATATGTATGTTTTCATGATTACATTTATTCAGGTTAATTAATTAATCAATTGGTTATTGTGGATTTGTGAAAGAATTAGAAAGTTTAATTAACAACTGATTCACCCCCCTCTTAGTTGTTTGGACATTCAACAATTGGTATCATATCTTTGGTTCCTTGGAAAAGATCTTAACCGCTTGAGGTATATCCGATGGCACATAAACTAACTTTTCTTATCTTTGAGGGATCCAACTATAGCTTCTGGAAAGTGAAGATGAGAGGTCACCTGATCTCCATGGGTTACAACACTTAGAAAGCGGTCGAGACAAAGTATGTATTACCGACAAATAGTCATACTACTCCGAATAAGATTCAAGTTTAAATTAAGAGAATGAAAAGGCAAGGTATGCCATCTTTAGTGCTTTATCAAAACTTGAATTAACAAGGATTATTTTACTAAAAATTGCTCATGAAGTTTGGGAAAAGTTAAGGGAAATCTATGAAGGAAATGACAGAGTTCAATTATCAAAGAAGCTAACTGCTAAGCACAGATATGAGAACTTGAGAATGGAAGAAGAGGTTATAACAAGTTATTTTCAGATGGTTGATAGTGCAGTAGATGAAATCAGAGAACTTGGTGCAACTTAAATGATGAAGACATAATGGAGAAGATATTGATGACCCTACTGGAAAGCTACAATGATAAGATCTCTGCTATTGAAGAAGTGTTTGATCCGAAGAAGTTCACTAGGGAATAACTATATGGCACTCTGATTGTGTTTGAGATGAGGAAGTTTAGAAAAGATAAAGTTAAATCTGAGACAAACTTTAAAGCTACTGAGGAAGACCTGGATGATTGAAGCTTAGATGAGATGGAAGCAAATTTTTTTGAGGAAGTTGAAGAAAGGCATTGACAAATATAAAGGTATGTTACCTCTTAAATGTTTTAGATGCGGAAAGATCGGTCTTGGCTACTAGATATCCAAAGAAAGGAATAATAAAAAAATTTAAAGAAGGTAAAGGAAAGTTTAATAGGAAAGAATACTATGTTAAAGATGATGGTGGTATTTCAAATGATGAATTAGACTATGAAGAAAGTGATTGTTTGTTTTTGGTAGAAAATGATGTACCTAAGACTGATGTTTCTAGCATGTTATCTCCAAAGACTATTAAAACTATTGCTACTACTTTACATGCTAGAATAGATAGAAATGAATGGTTGATTGATAGTGCATGTTTAAATCATATGACTGATGATAAGAGTAAGTTTATAAAACTTGAGAAATATGATGGTGTAGTGTCCTAAAATTGCACCCCTTTGCAATTTTGACCACATTTGGGTCTTCACCTTAGTTTTTGTATCCATTGGCATGTTCGAAGATTTTATTATGCTCATGCCCATCATAAATGACACAAACCTTGATTCCCCCCCCTTGGGCACCTTGATCCTAACCCAAAATAGGGTATGACCAGAGCATGGCGCCCTGGTCCTCACTGGGACCATGGCACCACACCATGGTCCTCCTTGATTTGGGCCCTCTTTAAACCCATTGTAGAATTTAAAAAATGAGCAGGATCCCCCTCTCTGGGTCGGCTCATTTCGAAAAATTAGCCAATTTTACTGGAGAGCAGGTTTATAAAGAGAATTTCCCCTTTCATTTGACATCTATGAATAATCTAAGACATCTATCAAGCATTTGCCAATCACATGAGATAAAACAATTAGTCAATCTTCCTTCAAGCCTTAGAGAAGAAATAAAGTCAAGATTCAAGCATTGAGGGCATCATTCATCCTATTTTGTTGAAGACTTCATAAACCCTAATTTCATGTGGAGGCAAGCAAAACTTCACAAGGAGGTATCATCATTCAATTTTCAGTCATAATTCAACATCTCTCTCGAAAGGAGAATCTTTCATTACAATCATTTCAATTACATTTATTTCAATTTCATGGTTAATCCCAAAACTGGGGTTTGACCTAAGGCAAGCCCCTATTCCCAACCTTTTCTGCCTCTTTTTGTGTGCTGGAAACAAGTACATAGTTGCGGTCATCAAAATAAGCATTATTTGCAGAGACAAATCAACCCTTTTTAGTGTGTGAAAAAGTAGGAGGACCAGGGCACCCACCACCATGGTCCCAACATTTTTGGAGCTTTTTCGAGGATTAGTTCCAAATCTACATATATTGCTCAGATCTAGGTGCATAAGTGTTTGAAAGTTCCTCATGATGATAAAATCATAACTGTTAATCATAGCATATCAACCTATGGTGAGGCATGGAGATGTTTGTCTTGATTATTTTTGGTCTGAAGAATTCCAATCTCTTCAACCTAGAAGTGATGCTCTCTTATATCATATCAAAAATAAAAAAATGAGATGATTTTATCCTTGAGTAAGCCTAGAAATCCAACACTTAATCTTCCTCCAACTGATAATCATGTGCCTCTTCTTATGGATAAGTCTATCCTTCCTCCTAAGGAAAGTGATATTCTTTCTCTTAAGCAAGAATCTATTCCTTCTCCTAAGAATGAGTCTATTCTTCCTTCCAAGGATAGAAAACCTTTTCCTCCTAAGCATCAATTTATTCTTCCTCCTAAGGCTAAACATATTATTTCTCCTAAGGATAGACCTATTCCTCCTCCTCATGATGGACCTGGTCTCCTTCCTACACCTCCTATTCCTCCTTTATATGGTGTGGTCCCACCTCCCACATCTTACAAATGGAAGCAACTGGCCTATCCTATTGTTCAACCTAAAATACCTTCTCATATGCATCATTCCTTAAAAGAAGAAAAGAAGCCCATACTTGATGAATCTAAACCTTCACAAACTTCATCTAAAACTAAAGTGAGAGAACATCGATGTAGACATCGTGATAGAGCTCATGAACTTGCTTCTCAAACTCCTTCTTCCCCCAAAATAGGAAATCTTGATAAAATACCATTTTCTCAATCTTCTCCTAACCAAGAGGTTCAACCAAATTCTCCAAGACGTAAAATGATTAAGACAAATGATAGTTCAAGTTCTATTCCTATTAGAGCTCCAATTTTTGTTAATGTTGATGGAGAAGTAGGGGAGAATGTTATTAATGATGAAAATGTTCATCCTAATATTTCTGATGATAAATATGATTATGTTGATGTTGACAATGATTTATCTAAACAATTTTCAAAAGCATTAATCCTAGCTCCAAGTAACAAACAAAGTGACTCATCATTGGAGCATAGTCCTGGTTTGGAACTTGTGATAGCTCCATGTATTGTGCTTGATGTCGTTCCTCTTGCATGTTGTCCACCTTCCTGAAAAAATGATCGACAAGATTGAGGGGCAAGCAACGTGCTTGATTAGCTTCATTAGCACTGTAGAGTCTCTCTCTCTCTTCTCTAGCCTATTTTTTATCTTCTTCTATTTCTCTCTCAATTATTCTATTTGTTGTCCCTAGTGTTGTCTACTTGAGGATGATGCAAAGCATAGAGATCTCTTTTGGGTCGCTCCTATGTTGACTCAAAAGACACGTGTCCTTCTTCCATGGTGGTTTCCTTTATTTGGAGGATGAGGATAGTTCTATGCATATATATACACATGATATACATTGGATATCAAAAAAACATAGTGACTCCATAGTTAAGTGAAACCACCTCGTGCTTTGTGTTTTATGATCATCATCCTTTGATTTATCCTCTCTTGGGGGATTATTATTGTGATAACATGCTTGTCTTTTTGGGTGTATCCCACCTTAAAGAAATTGCTCCCAATAAGATGTACACAATCACTTTAACGTGAGAGCATACACTCCGCTCAATGATTTTCTCTCTTGCATATCTTGATACTTAAAGTTACTTAGCGAACTTTGTCTTTTGTTTTGTAATTTTTGGTATTTTCTCTTCATGACTCATAGTAAGAGAACCTTACTAGTTTGTAGTCATGGTTCTCTCTCTATTTCTCTCATGATGTCCCTTTTATCTTGTTATCGAAGTTGTGAGATCATAAAGTCCAATGGGGGCTTGGTGTATCTTGCCTCCTTGATGACTTGGTGAAATTTTTTCAATGTGAACCCTTTGTACTTTACCGAGAGTATGATTGACTTCATACTCCCACTAAAGTGGGAGATAAATGTAGCATTCTAAAATTGCACCCCTTTGCAATTTTGATTGCATTTAGGTCTTCACCTTAGTGTTTGCACCCCTTGGCCTATTTGAAGACTTGATTATTCTCATGCCCATCATAAATGACAGAAAACTTTGTTTCCCCCCCTTAGGCACCTTTATCCTAACCCAAAATAGGATAGGACCAGGGCGTGGTGCCCTAGTCCTCATTGGGACCATGGTCCGCCCTAATTTGGGCCCTCTTTAAACCCATTATGGCATTTAAAAAATGAGTAGGATACCCCTCTTCGTGTTAGCTCATGTTGAAAAATTAGCCAATTTTCCTGATGGGCATGCATATAAAGAGGATTTACCCTCTCATTTGACATCTATGAATAATTTAAGACATCTATTAAACATCCAAAAATCACATGAGATCAAACAATTAAGCATTCAAGAGCAATTGAGCATTTTCAGTCTTCCTTCAAGCCTTGGAGTAGCAATAAAGTCAAGATTCAAGCATTGAGGAGGACAACATTCATCCTATTTTGTTGAAGACTTCAAAAACATCTAAAAATCACATGAGATCAAACAATTAAGCATTCAAGAGCAAGTGAGCATTTTCGGTCTTCCTTCAAGCCTTGGAGTAGCAATAAAGTCAAGATTCAAGCATTGAGGAGGACATCATTCATCCTATTTTTTTGAAGACTTATAAACATCTGAAAATCACATGAGATCAAACAATTAAGCATTCAAGAGCAATTGATAATTTTCAGTCTTCCTTCAAGCCTTGGGAGTAGCAATAAAGTCAAGATTCAAGCATTGAGGAGGACATCATTCATCCTATTTTGTTGAAGACTTCATAAACCCTAATCCATGTGGAGGAAAGCAAAACTTCACAAGGAGGTATCATCATTCAATTTCCAGTCATAATTCATCATCTCCCTTAAAAGGAGAATCTTTCAATACAATAATTTCAATTACATTTATTTCAATTTCATAGTTAATTACAAAACTGGGGTTTGACCTAAGGCACGCCCCTATTCCCAACGCTTTCCCCTTCTTTTTGTGTGCAGGAAACATATACAAAGTTATGATCATTAGAATAAGCATTATTTGCATAGATGAATCAATCCTTTTCAGCATGCAAAAAAGTAGGAGGACCATGGCACCCACCACCATGGTCCCGACATTTTTGGATCTTTTTCGAGGATCAGTTCTGAATCTTCATATATTTCTCAAATCCACGTGCATGCAAAAATCTCGTACTTGTAGCTCACTGTTTTCTCAGTTTTACCTTCATTTTTCAGCACTTTACCTAATTTCAGTAATTCAATTTACAAAAGAGAAAATCAAAATTAATTCAATCCATTTAGTATACATTCCTTATCTGGTTTGTGATTGAAACTAGTGGATTCCCTTCCTCTTTTGAATGCAATGTTTCCCAAGTGAAAAATTAAGGGTTTTCTCTCTCTTGGGTGGAAACCCTAATTTTTTTCCACATTATAGATGGAGGTTCTGTTAGGTTTGGAGATGATCAGACAACACAAATTGTGGGAATTGGCTTTATTACCTTTAATGGAAAGCATAATATTGACAATGTTTACCATGTGAAGGGTTTGCATCATAATCTGCTAAGTGTTGGACAAATGTACAAAAATGGCTATAATGTTGTGTTTCAGGATGGTGGTTGTGCGATCTGGAAGGGATCCGAAACTGTTATTGCAACAAGGAAAAGGACTAATGGAAACATGTGTCTTCTAGAAGGAGCTATAAGACACTGTTTGTTATCTCAATTCAATGATAACTGGCTTTGGCATAGGAGGATGTGTCACATCAACTTTGACACTTTGGTAGAGATTAGTTCAACAATTACACTAAGAGATTTACCAAGGATGACCAATTCGAATAACAATATTTGCAAAGAATGTCAAGAGGAAAGAAGACAAAAGGAACATTTAGAGGAAAGGAATAATTTTGTACTGGACTGTTGGACTTGGTGCACACAAAGTTATGCAGTCCTACCAGAACAAGGATTATACAAGGTGAGAGGTATTTCATGCTCTTGATTGATGATCATTCTAGAATGACATGGGTTGTATTTTTAAAAGAGATATTAACAAAATTCAATATATTCAAGGCAAGAGTTGAGAATGAAGTTGATAGAAGAATTAAGTGTTTGAGATTTGACAAAGGAAGATAATTTATTTTTGATGAGTTTAACAATTTCTGTGAGAAACATGGAATTAGAAGATAGTTATCCGCCCCTAGGATACCATAGCAGAATGGTGTACACTTGGAAAGAATGAATAGAACTATACAAGAGGCACCCAAAACAATGATCAAAGGAGCAGGACTACCAGAGACTTACTAGAGAGAAGCTATACACACAATAGTGTACACTCTTAATAGAATTCTATTTCAAAAAAAGATATGGAAAAACATCATATGAACTATGGCATGGAAGGATTCTGACAATGAAGTATTTCAGGGTATTTGAAAGCAGATGTTATATTCAAAGAGATGAGGATAATCTTGGAAAATTTGACAACAAAGCATATGAAGGCATATTCCTATGATACTCCACAAGGAGCAAGGCATACCGGTGTTACAACAAAAGACTAAACAAAATTGTTGAAAGTGCAAATGTGAAGGTTGATGAAGATGTTTCTAAATACTCTGATAAATTAGCAGGATATGAATTAGATGAGTCCTTTGACATAAGAAGGGAAGAATAAAAAAAAGAAAAAAAAAGAAAATGAGACTCAAGATGCTCCAGCAACTACATCAAAGGCCCTGAGGTATGTACAAAGGAATCACTCCAAGGATCAGATTATTGGAAACAAGAACAAATGAATGATCACAAGAAGTAAGGTGGCTCAAGAACAAGTTTTGTTATGTTTACTTTCTGAGATTGAACCGAATTTAGTATAAGAAGCTTGCAATGATCAAAATTGGATGAAGGCAATGAGAGAAGAAATAGACCAAATTGAGAAAAATCTCACATGGGAACTTGGACATAGACCGATAGATAAAAATATAATTGGAACAAAGTGGGTTTTCTGGAACAAGCTGGATGAAGATAGAAACATTGTAAGAAATAAAGCAAGGTTGGTTTGCAAGGGTTACACCCAAGTTGAAGGCATTGAATTTGAGGAAACATTTGCTTCAATTGCTTCGATGGAAGCTATTAGGATGTTCTTAGCCTTTGCAACTTTTTAGGATTTCAAAGTTTATCAGATGAATGTAAATCCAACATTTTTGAATGGAGAACTAAAAGAAGAATTTTATATTAAACAATCAGAAGGATTTAAGTTGAGAGATGATCTGGATATTGTTTGCAGGTTGAAGAAGGCTTTGTATGGATTGAAACAAGCTCATAGAGCTTGGTATGGAAGGCTAGATAAGTATTTGATTGGTAAAGGTTTTCAAAGGCGATCTGCTGACAGTAATATTTACTTCAAAGTTGATTCAGGTAAAATCTTAGTTGTTGTAGTGTATGTTGATGACATAATATTTGGAGGAAATGACGGTATGTGCAAAAGGTTTGCTAGTGAGATGTAGAAGGAATTTGAGATGTCCATGGTTGATGAGTTAAATGTATTTCTTGGATTGTAAGTAAATCAATATAGCAAAGGAATTTTCATTTCTTAGTCTAAATATGTCAAAGAATTGTTGAAGAAGTTTGGGCTAGAGAATTCTAAACCAGTGTGTACACCTATGACCATCGAATCCAAGTTAACAAAAGATGATAAATTTCCTAAGACTGATACAAGTGAGTATAGATCAATGGTTGGAGGACTATTATATCTGACTGCAACTAGATCGGATATTATGTATGTTGTTCATTTAGCAACAAGATTTTAGCAAGAAACAAAAGAATCACATGTTGTTGCAGTAAAAAGAATTTTTACATATTTGAAAGGAACAAAAGAGTTTGGATTATGGTATCCTAGAGATTCAGATTTTACTTTGACAACTTATACAAATGCAGATTGGGCAACAAGTGTTGATGACAAAAAAAGTACAAGTGGTGGATCATTTTTCCTTGGCTCCTAGTTAATTGTTTGGACAAGTTAGAAATAGGATTTTGTGTCTCTATCCACTAATGAAGCTGAATATATTACAACATCTTCATGTTGCACACAAGTACTTTGGACGAAATAGACTTTGAAGGATATTGGTGTGTTGTTTGGTGAACTTGTCTCAATTATGTGTGATAACACAGTGCAATAAATATTTCTAAGAATCTGGTACAACATTCCAGAACAAAGTATGTATCCATTCAGTATCATGTACCTACAAAAGAGTAGATAGAAGATATCTTCATGAAGGTGTTGTGTAAAGATACCTTTGAGTATCTCTGGCAGAAGTTAGGGGTATTACCCCTTCCTAGTTTGAACTGGTGTGCATTTGGATGTGTATTGGTCCAGTGAATTGCATGAACATTCTTGTCTGGACTAATGCTTGGGGGATTCCCCTTAGGAGGAACACAATAAGTTTCATAGGGGGAGATGTGATCTCCTTTGTCCTTGATGTCAAAAGGGGAGAGATGCAAAGAGAGTTGTAGAGTTACAATGTTTTTGGTTTGTTGTTGATGGATATTGCCATCAATGACAAAGGGGGAGATTTTTGAAAATGTGATGTTGATGGTGTTGATATGGTTGTCATTAATGTCGACATAGAAAATTCATATTGGTTTTCTATGTTGGTGATCTGGAATATTTTTCCCAAACGATTTGGTCCTCTGGAAGTTGTGCTCTTGATGATGTTCAATCCTGATTGGTAATTGATAGTGTTTCTTGTGATCTAGATTTTTGTATTTTCTAGATATGGTTTTGATTACTTGGATTCATGTTTATCTTGGTTCCATTCTTGTTTTGTTGAGTTAAGAAGCATTATTTTGGGTTCGGTCCTATCCAAAGTTGGAGATTGTGTGACGATATTTGTGTAGTGTATGAATCTTGTTCTGGCTCTAGTATTTGTGATGGATGCGTAACATGTTGATCTGTTCGATGAAGTGTGTTGTGGTGTGGTCCACTTTCCATTTCCTTTCTACCACATGAATGTTTAGTGTAGACCTATTTCAAATTATGTTTGGTCGACTTGGAAGGTTATGTAGTCAGGAGGAAAGTATAAGTAGAGGGTGATCATAATGAATAAGATATTAAATATATGTGAGACTGAAAAGCTAAGTTTGATTGATGATTGATGTGAGAAGTTGTATGAAGGTGTGTAGTGTGATGTTAGGAACCAAAGGTTGTTTCGACATTGTTGTTTATGGTAGTTGTATCAATAGCCAATGGATTTTCTTTTCTTTCTTTCTCTTATAGCAATGAGCCTTTCTGGGTAGTGAGCCCTCTTGCAATGAGCATTTTGGCAGTGAGCCACCTTTATAAAAATCACCTTAACTAGTGTCACCCTAACTATTGTTATATATTGATAACTAACATTCTCTATGGTTTTTCCCTTCTTGGGTTTTCCACGTCATAGTTGGTGTTCATTGTGTATGATTTCTATGTGTATATGTATAATTTCATGATTACATTTGTTCAAGTTAATTAATTAATCAGTTGGTTATTCTGGATCTGTGAAAGAATTAGAAAGCTTAATTGGCAACTGATTCACCCCATCTTAGTTGTCCGAACATTCAACAGCTATATTCTCATTTTGATAAATAATGATTTATGGTTGAGAGAAACAATAATCCAGACCATGATGATGTCATCCCTAGTTATAAATTATCCTTTAAACATGTAGGGAAGTAGTTTAGCATGAAAATAAACAATGGTTAGAGTGTCACGCTTTAGGGGGTGGGGACGAACCAAGGCTCATGCCTTAGGTTGGGGTCTCAAGGTTTTGGGGTGGTGATGAAGTCATACCATTAAGGAATGTTAGAAAGGGGATTCTAAGGATTGAACTACAATGAGGAACAAATAGTTAAAATGTCATGCGACAGGGTTCAAGACTACCAAGAGTGATTGGTACATAGGAAGAGGGAATTCTTACAAGTCAATGAATATAAAGGAAAAGTGGAGTGAAAGCAACGGACAAGTGAATGAAAATTCCCAATTCTATTATTTTTATCTTAATAAGTAATAAAGGAAGTGCGAGTGGAAAAAATATATGCTTGGAAAGGAAACTCTAACACTTTGCACAAACTTGGACATTTTAACCTACAACCTATACACTTAGATACTTTTGAAAATTTTGAAAGTGTAACATATTATGGAATCATGTGAAATAATAGTGAATAGCTTAGGAAATTTTGACTAAGGGATACCCACTTACAACTTCTCATATTAGGTATAAATGGAGGACTACACAAAAATCAAGACATAGAGAAAGGGAGGGGACTCAAGGAAAAAATTAATACCATAGGATTAAGTCCCAACACATACCCCACTTTTTGGGGATTAAAATATAATTGAAATGCAAAGAATGGAGGGGTGGGTGGCATCTCTTCTCCATCATGCAATGGAAAAATGTGAGTGAATCCTAAAAAGGGAAGAAAGCATTCGCAAGATTTGCAGTTGAAGTTGGAGCAAGATACATAGTGGGGGTTATCGAGAGTTGGTGTTGAATGATTTGGGGGCCTCAAGAAGGTTCATTCGGAATGGGATAGGTGGAGAGATGTAAATGGACAAGTGGAGGATATGAGGAGGCTAGGTTTTTATACGGAGGAAGGAAGTAGTAAATATTGTAAATTGAGAAACTATGGTTTGGCTTTGCCAAACCAAAATACTAGATCTGCAATGGTGATTTTAGATGAGGAAATGAAAAATCAGATGGTTGAAAATGAGAAGCATTTTGTAGAATTGGTCTTGATAGGAAGGTTCAAAGGATTTTGGACAAGCCTTAATGACTTAAATAAATGGATTTTAGAAATATGGGGCCCAATTTTGGATGGAGATGTTCAAATATTTCCTGGAGTGTGAGGTTTCTTCATGGTAGTTCTTGACAATTTGTAGGATAGAAACAATATCCTCTGTGACTACCAATAGAGTTGGGAGGATAAGTACCTACTAATGTTAAAACCTTGGTACTTGGCTTTCAACCTTGTCACTAAATCTTTTGAGTAGATTCCAATTTTGGTAAAACTCCCTAATCTCCCTTTGCAATATTGGTCCAATACATGCTTTGTTGTTATAAGTAGTGCTCTAGGAAAAATTTTGGCAATGGATGAGGTTTCTTCAAATTTTATGCACACTATGTATGTTTGTATTTTGGTGAAAATGGATATGGATAAATATTTCTTGGAGGAGGTATCAATGAAATTGACTAAGGGATGTTGGATTCAACCTTTGGATTATGAAGGGATTCCATTTTGCTATCGAAGATGCTTCCAAATAGGGCATGTTGCCACTTTTATGCCAAATGTAAATTATACAAACAAGAAAATTGGTGGAAAGAGGTCTCCCCCATTCATTACTTAGTGGAGAAGGAAGAGAAGTGCCAAGATAACAACACAAAGACAACGATTGACTAGGGTGATTGTAATGGAGCATCGCTTAATAGTCAACAAAATCCTATCAACTTGAGAAAGGTTTTGAGTCCAAAAAAGGATAGTGTTAATGTTGTGAGGGATACAGGGATTGAGAAAATGGTCAGACTAGAAACCTTAGGATGTCTGAAAAAAGAAGAAGTAAAAACAGTCCTTCCAAGAAACTTTTGAGGAGAGTCAGAAAGGAGAACCATAGAAGGAAGGGTGGAAGGTAGTGTTGAGAAAAAGAGATAATAGAATTAAGGGTGAATGAATTTTCAATATGATGCTACAATCTCATTCCAAAGTAGATGCACACGTGCACCATTGAAATGTTGAAACATGTTAATGGGTTTTTTTACTTTGGTTTACAAAATTATTGGGGAGGTGGCTCCTCCTTTGTAGCCCCACTAGGTTAGGGCAAAAAAAAACCCCAATCTTAATTAAATAAGAAACACTTTCACTAATAAAAAAAAAGTAAGATATTATGGGATGGAGAGTCGAGGAAAGCAATGGATAATTTGTCAGTCGAGGGGGTGAGGCAATTGGCGGGGTTGTTATCTTCCATGGCGACTGCCACAGAGGGTTTGGGAGGATCAACCACTGCGATCAGTTTTCAAAGAGGATCGTTGGAGGTGCTCGAAAAAGTGGTTTGCAGCTCGAGTTTCATATGCAAGAGGTTTCCACCTAAAGTGAGGCCCAAATCAATCCAAAGATGCTAATGAACAGTCCATAATAGATAGGAGACCAGTGGACAAAGATTGGGAGGACCTGAAGAATGTCTAGAGGAAATTATCATTGAATATAGAGAACGGGGAGTGGAAGTTGGCGGTGAAAAATCTCAGAGAAAGGGGCTTATTTGTTAAATGGGTAGACAATTGGCCAACTCTTCCTAAAGTTATTAGATGGTGTGAGGAAGTGTGGGGACAAGGGTGTATTGTGAAATTGCTGCCAAATGCTTTCTTCTTGATCATTTGCAAGGATGCAATGGTCAAAGAGGGATTTTAAATGGAGGGCCCTATTTGATGGGTGGCAGAGGAGCTTATATTGGGAACTGAGAGCCTAAATTTGATCCAGTGCAAGAAAATATTGAAGAGGTTCCATTATGGATCAAACTGTATAACCTTCCAAGGGAATATTGGGAGGAAGACACATTGCAAGTGATAGGCAACAAACTAGGTCGGTACATCAAATCTGAGGAAGTGAGGAATGATATTGACTCCTGCATATACACGAGAATATGCATTATGTGGAGACCAATCCCCTCTCTTCCTATGAATCTTGAGCTTGTATCAAGTGAAGGTATTTGGGTCCAAAAGATCAAAGTGGATAAAGCTAGAGAGAAATGTAGAACTTGTAAGTGCATAGGCCATTTGGAGGAGGCCTGCACTAAACAAGGGAAAGGTAAGCAAAAGGTGGGAGATGCGGAAGTAGGTTTCTCTCAAGAGGTTGTAGTTAGTGATCATTGTAAGAAGGACATTATCCATGGGGACCCAATGGAGAGGGCTATTCTGTGTACTAATGCAGGAGAAGATAATATAAACAACAAGATATTTTGTTCATCGCCACCGGGAAGTGATTTACCCCAAGGAAGGAATTCAACAAGGTTGATGATTCTCAACCTTAGAAGGAGATCCAAAACTATAATATGAATTTGTGCAATACAAAAGTTTCTCCAAGGGGTGGGGGGATGAGTTGTCTTGAAGAGATAAATCATATGGCCTTGAATCTTAATGTGTCAGGACTAGACTCGTTTCAAGAGGTGGGTGGTGAGAGTTTGAAAGACTCAGGGACATGAGGATTATAGAGCCTTCTCATTTGTAAGAGACAATGGGGTGACTTTTCAGGTTAGTCCAACACAGAGAGGATTAAGCATTGCACAAGGAAAAATGCCAAAGTGGAAGATAATATAAGGAAATCCCCTATTCGCTCCCTCTTTACGCACCAAGGAGAATCTGATTCTGGGGAGGAAGACCTATTTGGGGAGGAGAATTTAGTAGACATATTGGATTTCAGAACCATCTCCCAATCGATGTCCCAAATTGTGAAGCCACAAAATGGTGAAAAGAAAAAGAGGGGTAAGAAGTCTAACAAAGAGCTTCTTATATGAGAGGGTATTGCCAAAGGCCAATGAAAATTGAGTACAAGGAAGGGAAACACCCTTCCTCAGAAGTAATGAAGTTCTTCTCCTAGAATGTCAGGGGATGCAATGCCCCTGACAAACTTCATCTGGTCAAACGAGGAGTTTGGCAGATGAAATCTGATATCTTTTTTATTCAAAAAACTAAGATCAAGGATTCAAATTTGGGGAAGTTTAAGGTGTAATGGAAGGAGTGGGAGGGCAAGTTCAAAGTGGAGGATGGAGCTTCTGGTGGGCTGTGTACGTTGTGGAACCCGAGGGTGATGAAGGGATAATTTTTAGAGGATCCTTGATACATGTTACTATTTTCATATTGATTAACATATATGGGCCCTACCATGAGAAGGAGAAAGAAGAGGTTTGGGTAAACAATTCAAGTTTCATAGCTCAGTATGTGAATTTCTTAGTTGTGGTTGGGGGAGATTCTAATGCTATTAGGTCTCCGTCAGAGAAGGAAGGGGGCACTAGAGGTTTTAATATTGCCCAGAGACACTTCAATAATTTGATTTCTAGCAACAATTTGATGGATATAGCTTTCAGTAAGGGAAATTTTACTTGGTCTAACAGATAGGAGAGAGAGAATAGAATCATTCAAAAGTTGGATCATTTCCTCCTTTTGGAAAACTGGAGCTGATCTGTAGTTACTTGGGAAGCGCTGGTATGGCCTATCTCGGGTTTGGACCACTTTCCTATCTCTATTAACATTCAAAAAGATTATGTTCCTCAGAGATACCCCTTCAAATTCGAAAAGTGTGGCTTTGAAAGCCCGACTTGCATGAGCAGATTGTCAGATGGTGGAATGATCTGATCAAACTTAATGTTTCAAAGGCTCATATGGTGGTTTGTAAACTGAGACATGTTAAGGAGAAATTGAAAGAATGGAATATGTTTAGTTTCGGTAATATCTTTGTTGACAAAGCAAAGATTGAGATTGCATTGGAGAATATGAACATTAAAATTATGGGGGATGGCATGATGACACGAGAATTTCATCAAGAGAGGGAACTTCAAATGAAACTTTGAGAGATCTTAGCTAGGGAGGAAATTTATTGGAGACAAAAATAGAGGGAGAAGTGGCTCAAAGAAGGTGACAGAACTACCCGCTTTTTCTACAAGTCAATGAAAGTGAGGCAAAGTTTCAGAAGAATTAATAGGATTTCGGATAGCCAAGGCAAAATTTTGGAGTCTCCTGAGTTGATCAATCAAGAGGCAGTTAAATTTTTTAAGGCACTGCTGAACGTGCCTTCTGATGTTGATTGTGGGTTGCAGGGCAGAGGGTGGGAGATATTTGTAAGCTAATTTCAGAGGGTGATAACAATCTCTTGTTGCAACATTTCTCAATGGAGGAAGTGAAGAAGGTAGTATTTTTGCTTGGTGCAGATAAATCTTCTGGCCCAGATGGGTTTTCGACTTTATTTTTTTTAAATTTTGGGAAGTTGTCAAGGATGATATGTTGGCTATGGTCGAGGAATCCAGAGAGAAAAGGTATATGTCAAAAGATCCGAATAATACCTTTATTGCCTTGATCCCCAGGAAAATTGAAGTGATGTCCTTTGATGATATCCAACCAATCTCTTTATGTAACATTGGATATAAGATTATAGCAAAAGTTATGGCCAACAGGCTGAAGAAATTACTACCAAAAATTATCTCGGAGGAACAGAGTGACTTTACTCCCAATTGTTCTATTGTGGATGGAATTATCATTGCCCATGAGGCAATTCATTCAGTCTGGATTGCAGTGGTGGAGAGGATGCTAATAAAGATTGATATCAAGAAAGCGTATGATCTTGTCAATAGAGAGTTTGTGGTACAGGTTTTGAAACAATTTGGCTTTCACCACCACTGGATTGACGACGTTTATAGTTGTATCTCATCCCTAAGGTGTTCGATCCTTGTTAATAGTTTGCCTCAAGGTTTCTTTTTGACTTGAAGGGGTATTCGTCAAGGAGATCCACTTTTCCCGTTCCTGTTCATAATCATGGCAGAATCTTTGGGAAGAATGATCAGTCAGAGTCGAATGGAGGGCCGATGGAGAGGTATTAGCATTGCTAATGGTATGGAGGCAGTAACCCATACTTAATTTGCAGATGACACTCTGTTGTTTGGGGAGGCTTTTCTAAGGGAAGTGAGAATCATGAAATGTATTCTGGACCGATACTGCAAGGTTTCAGGTCAGGCGGTAAATTGGCATAAATCTGAGTTATATTGATTTAATACTAATGCTAGATTTAGGCAGGATATAGCTCATACCCTTGGTATTAATGCGGGGTGTCTGCCAAATAAATTTCTTAGGATTCCCTTGTCTGGGGGGGCTAACAAGGCAGCCTTGTGGGAAAACCTAATTTCAAATTATGGAAGCAAATTAGAGAGCTAGAAAGGGAAGTGGCTTTCATCGACAGGGAGAATCACTATGTTAAAAGCCATGATTTCGGCCACTCTCTTATTTTTTATGCAATTTTTCAAGATTCCAGGAAAATTTATCAAAAATATAGAGTCTCATGAGGAAATTCTTGTGGAATGGTTCGGAGGATAAGGGTAAAATTCCTCTTCTTGCCTAGGACAAAGTGTGTAAGCCAAATTGGGTTGGAGGTGTTGGGATTAGGAGTTGGAATAAAATAAATTTGGAAATGGGGGCTAAATTGGTCTAGAAAATGTTTGCAAAACTTGACCAAAAGTGGGTTAGAGTTTTATCTCATAAATAACTTGAGAGAAATGACCCGATGAGAATATTGACAATCAGAAACCCCTTTAATGGATCGGCTATCTGGAAATTCCTTTTAGAATGTAGGAAGATCATAGTGGAGCATATTTCATGGAATATTGGAGATGGTCATAAAGCTCTTTTCTGGGAGGATTCCTAGGATGGTCATCAGGCTTTGGGTGAAGCAGAAGAGTGGAGGGAGATTAAAAGAGTTGCAACAACAACTTGGGGTGTGAGAGTCTCATATTATGTAGTGAAAGAGTCTTCTCAAGGAATCGATTGTTGGTGTTGGATAGATGTGGGAGAACTTCACTTACCAAAGACTCAAGGAGATATGTTGAAGGCCTTGTTGAAGGATAGACCTATTTCCTTGATATCAATACTCAATACTCAGTTAAGGTTGGATATCAATTGATTGAATCTAACTTTCTTAGGGAAGAATGGCCGATGCAAGTGTGTTGGAATGACAAATGCTTACCAAAAGCTGGATCTTTTTCTTGGTTGGCAATGAGGGGTAGGATATTGACAGGGGATAGACTGAATAAACTTGGCTTCTCAGGCCTGCATAGATGTGTTATGTGTTGTAGGGAGGAAGAGACTATTGATCATCTTCTCCTTCATTGTGAAGGTGTTCAGGGATGTTGGGAGAAAGTGTTGTGTAGATTGGAATGGTTAGCTCCATTACAAAAAGATGTGAAATCTTCGCTTCAATGTTGGACAAGAGGTAAGAGAAGATCCATTTTTTCATGTCTTTGGGATATTGTCCCTTCCATTGTCCTTTGGGAAGTTTGGAAGGAGTGCAATCACCGTATTTTCCAAGGGAAGGTGGAAGGGAGTGACCAGCTGTGGTAAAGGGTAGAGAAGACGATTTCAGAATTAGTGATTTTGGCTGCAGCAAGGGTGAACTTTCATAAGTATCCCTACACAACTTGGGATAGAAGAATGCAAGCTCGGTGGCCTCTTTAGAAATTTCTGCCCATTAATGGGTAGGATCGGGTTAATTCGGTAGGCGTTGGGGAGAGAGTGGTTGAGTGGAAAGCCCCGGAAGATGGATGGACAAAGATCAATTTTGATGGTGGGTCTAAGGGTAACCCGAGACCGGTGAGTGTTGGGTGTGTTGCGAAGAACTTTCTAGGGGTCAAAATTGGTGAAGGATGGCAAAGGTTGCCAAATGGTCCCAACAATGAAGCTGAGGCCAAAGAGGTCATTCTTGTTGTACTTCTAGCTCATAGATTAGGGGTGACCAAGCTACATCTGGAAGGGGACTCCCTTGTGATCATCAATGCAATCATCTTTGGTAGCTCACTAAGTTGGAAAATTAGTTGTGATATTTCCATGATCACATCAAGCTTGAAATTTTTTGAAGACTTCAAGATATCCCACACTCTTTGAGGTGGCAATATGGAGGCAAATAGATGTGCAAATGAGGCTTTGGATTTGGAGGTTGGTGTGATGAGGATATCAGTGCCCGAGTAGATGTGGTATCTTGGGGCTGATTATTGATGGATACTATCCTTTCTTATTGAGGCGACGAGCATTTAATGTTGAGTTTTGAGTGCATATTGGTGGTGGTATGGGTTGACAGTATTGGTGTTCGTCATTCCTCCATGTTGTTGGGCAGGGTGGTGGAGCTCGAGAGATGGTCAGATGTGATGTAAATTCGAAAGGGGTACTCGCATTAATGGTGTGCATTCGGGGAATGTTTCAAGGATATCGAAGGATGATTTGCCTTTAAGAAGGGAGATATCATGTTAGGGAAGCAAAGTTTGATCTTGGTTATTGAGTGTAGAGAAGTGAGCCTTTGGTAAGGTAGTGCAGGAGTGTTGGTAGTGCAGGTTTTGTGCATTGGTATAGTAATGGAGCCGCACTTTTCTCTTAAGGTGGCACATCCTAGGGTGGCCTTTTGGGGTGCCATCTTTGATGAGCGTCTCTCAAATGTCTTTAGGTTTGAAGACAGAGACTTTCTCAACAGAGTGAAGATTGTTCTTAGTGATGAATACATGCGGGGGGAATTCAAATACCATACTAACGTGGATATAGCATCCATGTTTTGTGTGTGGGCTTTTGAGTTGGTAGAGGTGGATCGTGTTCACTGGTTGTTCTCGAATAGTGTGAAGGAAGAATGGAGAGGTGACTTGGCGAGATTCATTCAGATGGCAAGGGATGGGGAAGGCTTTGTTTTCTCGAATGGCATGTGGATGTATTTGTGTGAATTTCAACCCCCTTTATGCTTGTTTCTTTTATGGAGTGCAAATTGTAGTAAGGAGGTTCGTAGGGCTTCAGCCCAAATTGGTATGCAAGGAGTGCAGGAATACATCAGGGCATGGGAAAATGCTGAAATCCGAATGGAGTTGGAAAAATGAAGCCCCTCTCTTGGAAGGAGACTGGGAGGGGACTCAAGCTCGAGTTCCTCTTCGAAGAAAAAATGCGAAAGGCCTCAAGGCTCCAAGAACACCATGGGTGGTAGGTCGTTATAGATTGGCTTCCCTTCAGAAGCCCATGATGACCATGTCGACGAGGAGGATCAACGTAAGCATGCTATGGAAGGATGCAAGAAAGGCAAGGAGATTGTGGTTGTTATTGTGCTACAGTAGTTTATATTTTGTTGGTTTTTGTTTTGATCTTTGGCCAACCTTTGTATGTAATTATTAGACTTCATGTGTTTAGTTTTTTGGTGGCTAGTTTTTTGGTGGTCTCTTTTTTTTGCTGCAAGTCGTATGTAATAGACTATTTTTTAAATATCAATATAAAGTACCATTTACCGATCGAAAAACAAAAAAGTAAAATAAATAATTTATTATTCAAATCCTAGCTATCATATGATCTAACCTTGCCGATATCAAAATCATAGTGATCAAAAAGTGTTTAAGTTTATGTTATTCTTTTGAAAAATCATAAAGTAAACTATTATTCCACCTAGGGACATTGTAGTGATATTGTGTGAGGGAAATTGTGCACAATTATGAATGATTGAAAGTTAAATTAAGCAATCCATGCAAACATAATTAGCTCAAACACCTCAAGATAGGGATGTTAGAAATAAATGAATAAATCATCAATGATATAAAAAACATAAGATGCAAACTCCATTTGATTTCTTGATTTGATTATCTCGTGGTTGGATGTGTGCTCATGGCGTAGCTTGTGCTTGATATTGCTCCACGATGTGCGATTTGAAGATGAGATTCAAGATATGAAGATAGGATGAGAGGATATGAGGATGAGATGATTGGATATGAGTATGAAATTATACATTATGAGGGTGTGATTGTATGAAAGTAGATGGAATTTTTACATGATAATGGTATGGTAGTGAGAAGGTGGATAATTTGCTTGAAAAAGAGGGGGGATTAAATAGGAAAGGGAGGAATAGGAGGGGATTGTGGAAATGAAACACTTGTCCTCAAGGAGGACAAGTGGTAATCCTAAGAATGCCATGTGGAATAAGATTCCACACTTGTCCTCAAAGTGGCTCAACAAAGAAGGACAAGTGTCCCCAAGAGGGACAAATGTCAAAAGGGGCTTGACATGTGTCCTCAAGGACACATATCCATTTTGGGAGGAAGCCACCCAAAATTAGTTTAAATTTAATAATATTAAGGAAATTAGGGAATAATGTGTGTGCACACACATATGAAGGGAGGTTAGGATAGGATATGATAAGGTTGGTTAGGTGGATAGGGTTGGTTAGAACCCAGAGGGTTAGATTGGAGGTTAGATTAGAGGAGGGTTAGTTAGGTGGTTAAAAGTTAGGAGACATGTGACTCAAATGGGATATTTGAATTAATTAAATTCAAATAAGGGGAAGAAAAAGGGGGAATTAATTAATTTGATTAATTAATTCAAGGATTGAAAAAGGGAAATTGATTTATTTGATTAATTAATTCAAGAGATTGGAAAGGAAGAATTAATTAATTAGATTAATTAATTCAAAGGATTAGAAAAGGGGGGATTAATTAATTAGATTAATTAATTCTAAGGGATTGGAAGAAAAGGGGTGGGGTAATTAAATTAAGATATTTAATTTATTAATTAGCTAATGGGGCATGACTTCATTTAATTAATTTTAGCCAAAATGGATACTTGATTTTAATTGAATAACATGGATTATTGAACTAATATAAGAGACTTAGGAGATTTCATCTGATTGAATTAATCAGTCAAATTTAAGTGTCTACAGGTATCAAAGTAGAGTTCTTTCTAGCCTACATGCAAGTTAACATATTGTTGTAGGTTTTCCTAGATGAATGTTAGTGCCAAAAAGTATGAAAGATAAAAATTGAAATGATATTAAGAATATTTATAAAAAATGATACAATCTTTGTGTTTAATAGTTTGAAAGTAGGCTGTTCACTAGTTTAGCTATGTAAAGAAGGAATGAGCCTATTTCATGACATAATTGCATTAAAAGGAGATGAAAGCAATACATTCACCTCCAAAGGATGAATTTTGATTGACTAGTCTCTACTATATGCATAGAGTTGGTGCAGCATGTCATGCATTCAGCCCAATCAGAATTCCCAATGGGGTAATCTAATGTCCTAAGTGGAGGTTCATTTGATTATCGACTGGGGATGTATCTTCAAATGATGTTAGCACTATATGTGTACTAAGGAAGCCTTCTAGGCTATTTCTATCGATTGTGTATAGCAAATAAATTGAAAGCAATAAATTAAATTGAAAATATAACAATGTTGTAAATAAATCTAACCACACAAAATTGGTTTCGAGATGACTGGTTATTTGACATAGTAGTGGTTGCAGGTTGGCTATTATAAAACTAATGAAATTAAATATGCTGAAATAAAACCTACTCTAAAGAACTCACTACTTACAGTAAATAATAATGAACAACAATCTAAACTACTATGGAGTCACAGTTCCTCAAGTGGCCCTTTCCTGAGTGGCTATAATCTTAGCTATTCACATTAAAAATTCAACATATAAGCTTCATTTTTCAAATCATCTTCTTATTGAAAATCAAAGCTTACATGGACAAATTTCATACTTTCTAATTGAACAAAGACACTACTAACACAATCTAGCACTAACTAGATACTCTCTCTTCTCAACTCGATAGGATCTCAAATTTATACATGAGGCCTAAGAGTTGGATTAATTATAGAACTAAAACAAATTACAACACATGTCCATTCTCCCATGAAAATGAGGAGATGATTTATTCTTTCCATAGATAATAATAAAGACCAAACCAAATGAGTTGAGAGTGTTCTAATTCTCTTCAAACTCTTACAACATCAAAATATAGGCGTGACTGAAAATTTATACAAAATATGTCATAATCATTTATGAATCATCACATATTTTTTCCAAAATTTTCCCTATTGTTCGTATACTTCAATAAATTCTAAATTCACAATATCATTATGAGGTGGAAGAGTCCAAATTGAATTAGAACTTATTCCTCAACTGTTGCCTCCAAATTTGTCAGTTTTGTCTCAATAAACTTATGGTGAATTTTGCTCCTTAATTTTTGCAAACCAAGTCAAACACTTTAATGGGTTAGCATATCTCATTTTAATATTTCCAAATCATTTTGAAGATCTGAATTTTGTTAAGAAACAAGAGAGATGTGCCCCTTTTATTGACATGAGGTTTTTGATAATTTTTACATGTCCATTCAACAACTACATGGTGACAACTGCCAACTTGTTTCTTCTTATTTCCAACTACATGAGTGATTCAAACCTCTCACAAACAACATTAATCCTTTCAAAATACTTTACATTTATAATAACCATTCATCATAATATATTACCATTATTTAGCATTAACTAGCTAAATATACAAATAGAAATCAATAATCATTTATCATAGTTAATGCTTCATAAAACCAAGGTAATATTTAAAAATGTATTCGAATGGAATTATAAACATGGATAAAGTGCCATAAATTATGATAGTTCTGATACTAAATATGATTAGTACAGATGCCAAGCTAACAATATGAGGGGGGGGGGGGTGAATCATTCAAACTTAATCTTCAATAAAAACAACAGATTCAACCTCGGTAACCTTATCAGAAAAATAGTAATGCATGCAGACCCATAAATAGATAAGATCACAAACATATAACACTAGATTTAACGTGGAAACCCAAATAGGGAAAAACCACTGTGGGATTTCGGACCCACTAAGAAATATACTCTTCTAGAGTATGCTCGGTTAAAAGCAAATCCTATTAAAGATTACAAACACATTGCTAAATGTGACCCGGTTAAGGGATTTCCCTCAGATCTGTTAGGATCTTCACCTTGTTAGAAGTGACCTTGTTAAAGGA